>NC_053394.1:217166570-217470888 GCF_905171765.1 Bufo bufo
GGGTCTCATCAACACTGGGGTCTGATATGAGGCCTGAGAAACACTGGGGGTCTGATCAACACTGGGGTTGTATTGGGATCTGATATGAGGTGTGGAAAACACTGGGAGTCTGATTGGGGGTCTGATCTGAGGTCTGAGAATCACTGGGGGCCTTATTGGGGGTCTGATCTGAGGTCTGAGAATCCTTGGGGTCTGATTGGGGGTCTCATCAACACCAAGGGTCTGATCTGAGGTCTAGGACACACTGGGGGTCTGATCTAAGGTCTGAGAATCATGAGGGTCTGATTGCAGGTCTGATTGAGGGCATGATCAATATTGGGGGTCAGATATGAGGTCTGAGAAACACTGGGGTCTGATCTGAGGTATGATTAACATTGGGGGTCAGATATGAGGTCTGAGAAACACTGGGGGTCTGATCTGAAGTTTGGTGAAAAATATTTTTTTTCTTATTTTCCTCCTCTAAAACCTAGGTGCCTCTTATGGGCAGGTACATCTTATAGGGCGAAAATATGGTATAAATGATATACATACTGTATATAATATACATATGTGTAAACTTGGTTTTGAAGTCTTGACGTCTCTGGATTTTTAATCTCCAGTCGGAGGCAGTGCCCCCTTGTCTTCTAAGGGGATTTTACATGGAACAGCTTTTCGCCATATTTTTTTAGCCCATTTATATACTTGTATATGTTAATCATGTCCCCCCTTAGAAGCCTCTTCTCAGCACTAAATAAAATTAATTATTTTAATCTTTCTTCATAACTAATACATTCCATGCACCTTATCAGTTTAGTTGCCCCCTTTACTTTTTCCATCTGCAGGGCATCCTTTCTATGGACTGGTGCCCAGAACTGAACTGCATATTCCAGATGAGGCCGCACCAAATCTTTGTAAAGTGGTAGTATTACATTTCTGTCCTGTGCGTTCAAGCCTCATTTAATTCCTGACAATATCCTGCTAGCCTTACAAGCAGCTGATTGACATTGCATGCTGTTATTTAATCTATGATCTACAAGTACACCCAAATCCTTCTCTACAAGTGACCCTCCCAGTGTTACATCCCCTAGGACATATGATGCATGTAGATTATTACTACTACCCAGATGCATACGTTTACCTTTATCCATATTGAACCTCATTTGCCAAGTTTATGCCCAAACACTCAGAGTGTCCAAGTCAGCTTGTAGTTTATGGACATCTTCCATAGACTGCACAGTAATACATAACATGGTGTTATCTGCAAAAATAGAATCACTGCTATTAATCCCACTCTTTATATCATTAATAAATAATTTTAATAATAGAGGACCCAGCACTGAATCTCGGGGTATACCATTTATAACCTGGGACCATTCAGAATAGGAATCATTTATTACAACTCTCTGGACATGGTCCTTCAGCCAGCTTTCAATCCAATTAGAAACTATACTTTCCAAGCCAATAGACCTTACTTTACCCATTAAACGTCTATGAGGGACAGTATCAATAGCCTTCGCAAAATCCAAGAATACTACATTGACAGCCACCCCAATGTACAAGCTTCTACTCGTCTCCTCATAAAAAAAAAGGAATCAGGTTAGTCTGACAACTTCTGTCCTTGGTGAACCCATGCTGGTTATCACATCATAAGTTATCACTTATTATCACTTATCACTAATATTATTAACAATTAAATAATCCTGTCTATAGTCCTTCAAACCTTTTTTCTAGAACAGAAGTTAAGCTTACTATGCTATAATTACCTGTGGAAGACCTAGAGCCCTTTTTGAATATGGGCACCACATTTGCCTTGCGCCAGTCACTTGGAACTGCACTAGTCCCTAGAGAAAAGGGGCAGAGCAATAACTGAACTGAATTCCTTAAGAACTGTTGGGTGTAATCCATCTCGACCTGGAGCGTTATTCACATTTACCTTATTTAACTTAGCTTGGACCATATCTTCAGTTAGCCAATTGAGTATATTACTGGTTGTACTAACAGCCCTGGCCATGGGCGTAGCTATAGGGGGTGCAGAGATAGCAGTCGCTACTGGGCCCAGGAGCTTGAGGGGGCCCAAAGACCCTTGTTCCACATAAGAAGACACACAACGCACTGAGGGAAGGGGAACCAAGCTGAACTCTTGCACCAGGGCCCATGAGCCGTTAGCTACGCCCCTGTCCCTGGCACAACCGATATCAGCTCATTTTTCTTGTTTTGTACTGTATGTACACAGGAGTGTAATTTTAACAACTGGATCTGGAGAACCTGAGGGAACTGGCTGAATTCCATGCCTGTATGTACAGAGCTAAAAAATCCATTTAGTAGTTCTGCCTATCCTGATCTTCAGTGACCATTCCCCCTTTTAGAGGACCTACCTGCTCCGATTTTTTATTTTTTTAGCAATTATATAATTAATAATTTTTGGGGGGGGATTTGTTTTGTTCTCTTTGGCCATTTATTTAGTATTTTTGCAGATTTATCTCTTTTTTTCTTTACAGATTTTATTCAGCCCAACTCGGCTTACCCCTTCAGACTTTTTTGTCTTTTATTGCACTTTTTACAGTAGCTGTAAGCCATGGGGGGTTTAATTTTAGCCACTTATACTTGAATAAATGTTGCAGTGTAATTACCCAAAATGGATTTAAAGCTCTCCCATTTATCCTCTGTATTATAATGTGACAATAGATATTCCCAGTTAATATCCTGAAATGCTGCCCTTAACCCCGGAAAATTGGCCTTTTAAAAAAAATATATATATTTTTGCAGAGTTTGCAGTTACATTCCAACAAGCACTGCATTTTTTGCGGCAAGAAAACACTTCAGTGCACCAAGTGTCCAAGTGTCTAGGTGGTGCCCCTCGGTGCACGGAAGCCCTCATGTGTATAAAGAATAAAAGTCATTTTTCTTCTTCTTGGGAACGCAGCAACTGATTTTAACAAGACACTTATCATTTTAATCAGCAGGATCGACCCTATCAGGCAGTATGCATAGTTAAAAGGGGTTAATCCCGCTGGCAGGTGCTCTTTACCTAAAATATTAAAGTAAAAGGAAATCCCTCATGGTGTTTTCTTGTGCTGCTTACACAGGGCCACATAGGGCAAGAATCTCTGGTTATGTAACTGTTAATGGTCGTTTTCATAAGAAAAAACAACTTTGAACTAATTCTTTCCTATAACATCTATATACAATAGCTGTCTCTCTTCCCTCAGTCTAATCTCTCCCTAAAAAAGGGACCTCCCTTTCCCAGCGCAGACATCTGGCTGTGTTCCATGCCTTCATTGGGATACTGGAATCCCTCCCAGCCATGTGAATACACGTAGTCCTGGACATGTTTGTTCTGAGAATACAGTCTTTCAGTACCCGTAAGGGCTGTTTCTTGTTAGTCTACTCTGCTGATTTCCTCCCACTCTCGGCTGCGCTGAATTACTTCATTTATTCCCACATAACAACCGCATGATGTATATGAAAAGTCAGAGGTCAGATATGAAAACTTTAGAAAAGGTGCCTGAAAAAAGACAGCGTGGATTACGAGTTTGTACACAGGCTGGGATGATGCTACAGATTTCACTTGCTCTGCACCAATTTTATTTTATTTATTTATACTCACTTATATATTTTGTGCAGTGTTTTATTGAAAATATCCACAGATCGAATTCAGATGTGGCACTAACCTTATTGTAAGGATTATTGAACTGTACAACATCGAGGTAAAGAAAAAACGATAAAGACACCCAGGGGTGGACTGAGATTTTTCTGCATTTGCTCTTTGATAAAATTGTGAAGGCTTGGTAGGTTTGATATATTCATTGCCAGACTTGGTGGTTTTAAAAGATAAAATGATTTTATCTGCATACCCCTGTGAAATCCAAATTCTTTGACAGCATGAATTCCACTGCACTATTGAAACCACTTTTAAACACAGAATACATACTGTAGTAGGGAGCTATACATTTTATGGCCTTGCATATGCTCAAAACCTGGTAATACGGTAAAAAGGAGTTATGTTAAGGTCTATTAACATGGAGCAATGTAGTCTAACTCACCACATGACAAGCAGTGTTAACAACAGTCAGTCTGTGTAAATGAGCTATAACGGGCAAAGGGTGTGGAACGACTGTGGTTTGGCTTTGGGCTAAACATAAGGCTGTAGTCCTGGTGGTTCCCTATTATTCACCCTTTAACCCCTGTACAAGGATCTGGACTTTGCTGCATGGAACGAACCAGGCTGCTACCTCCTAGAGTAGTCCCAGTGTAGTTGGCAGCTGACCCACAGGAGTCAGAGACACCAGTGTGAACCACCAAGAGATCAGGCAATACTTATAGTCAGGAAACAGTTGGTTAGCACCTTAGCAGCTGAACAGAATGCAAAAGTGAAGTTTAACACCTGTAATACTACAATCCCCAATAGACACAGGTTGAGTGCAGCGATGCCCGAGCCCACCCAGGATAGCTGAGTAGCAGAGGACATGGGTCACCAGTGCACCAGAGCAAATCAAGAGTAGATTAAAATGTTCCTTATAATTTGGAAAATGTGTCGTGCTCAGATAAACATTTGTCAAGCAGCGCAAGGTATCATGTTATGGCCCTAGCTCCAGTAGTTTAGTAATAATTCATTTATTCATAAAACCATATTGAATGCGTCAATGATAGCAACTAGAGTTGAGCGAACACCTGGATGTTCGGGTTCGAGAAGTTCGGCCGAACTTCCCGGAAATGTTCGGGTTCGGGATCCGAACCCAAACCGAACTTCGTCCCGAACCCGAACCCCATTGAAGTCAATGGGGACCCGAACTTTTGGGCACTAAAAAGGCTGTAAAACAGCCCAGGAAAGAGCTAGAGGGCTGCAAAAGGCAGCAACATGTAGGTAAATCCCCTGCAAACAAATGTGGATAGGGAAATGAATTAAAATAAAAATTAAAAAAATAAAAATTAACCAATATCAATTGGACAGAGGTCCCATAGCAGAGAATCTGGCTTCACGTCAGCAGAGAATAAGTCTCTTCATGCCATTGCAAAGAATCTGGCTTCATGTCAGCAGAGAATCAGTCTCTTTATGCCATAGCAGAGAATCTGGCTTCATGTCAGCGCAGAATCAGTCTTCATGTCATAGCAGAGAATCAGGCTTCACGTCACCCACCACTGGAACAGGCCACTGTCACATATTTAGGCCCCGGCACCCAGACAGAGGAGAGAGGTCCCGTAACAGAGAATCTGGCCTTATGTCAGCACAGAATCTGTCTTCATGTCATAGCAGAGAATCAGGCTTCACGTCACCCACCACTGGAACAGGCCACTGTCATATATTTAGGCCCCGGCACCCAGACAGAGGAGAGAGGTCCCGTAACAGAGAATCTGGCCTTATGTCAGCACAGAATCTGTCTTCATGTCATAGCAGAGAATCAGGCTTCACGTCACCCACCACTGGAACAGGCCACTGTCACACATTTAGGCCCAGGCACCCAGACAGAGGAGAGAGGTCCCGTAACAGAGAATCTGGCCTTATGTCAGCACAGAATCTGTCTTCATGTCATAGCAGAGAATCAGGCTTCACGTCACCCACCACTGGAACAGGCCACTGTCACATATTTAGGCCCCGGCACCCAGACAGAGGAGAGAGGTCCCGTAACAGAGAATCTGGCCTTATGTCAGCACAGAATCTGTCTTCATGTCATAGCAGAGAATCAGGCTTCACGTCACCCACCACTGGCACAGGCCACTGTCACATATTTAGGCCCCGGCACCCAGACAGAGGAGAGAGGTCCCGTAACAGAGAATCTGGCCTTATGTCAGCACAGAATCTGTCTTCATGTCATAGCAGAGAATCAGGCTTCACGTCACCCACCACTGGAACAGGCCACTGTCACACATTTAGGCCCAGGCACCCAGACAGAGGAGAGAGGTCCCGTAACAGAGAATCTGGCCTTATGTCAGCACAGAATCTGTCTTCATGTCATAGCAGAGAATCAGGCTTCACGTCACCCACCACTGGAACAGGCCACTGTCACATATTTAGGCCCAGGCACCCAGGCAGAGGAGAGAGGTCCCGTAACAGAGAATCTGGCCTTATGTCAGCACAGAATCTGTCTTCATGTCATAGCAGAGAATCAGGCTTCACGTCACCCACCACTGGAACAGGCCACTGTCACACATTTAGGCCCCGGCACCCAGACAGAGGAGAGGTTCATTCAACTTTGGGTTGCCCCGCAATATAATGGTAAAATGAAAATAAAAATAGTATTGAATGAGGAAGTGCCCTGAAGTAGAATAATATATTGTTAAGGGGAGGTAGTTAATATCTAATCTGCACAAGGGATGGACAGGTCCTGTGGGATCCATGCCTGGTTCATTTTTATGTACGTCAGCTTGTCCACATTGGCTGTAGACAGGCGGCTGCGTTTGTCTGTAATGACGCCCCCTGCCGTGCTGAATACACGTTCAGACAAAACGCTGGCCGCCGGGCAGGCCAGCACCTCCAAGGCATAAAAGGCTAGCTCTGGCCACGTGGACAATTTGGAGACCCAGAAGTTGAATGGGGCCGAACCATCAGTCAGTACGTGGAGGGGTGTGCACAGGTACTGTTCCACCATGTTAGTGAAATGTTGCCTCCTGCTAACACGTTCCGTATCAGGTGGTGGTGCAGTTAGCTGTGGCGTGGTGACAAAACTTTTCCACATCTCTGCCATGCTAACCCTGCCCTCAGAGGAGCTGGCCGTGACACAGCTGCGTTGGCGACCTCTTGCTCCTCCTCTGCCTTCGCCTTGGGCTTCCACTGGTTCCCCTGTGACATTTGGGAATGCTCTCAGTAGCGCGTCTACCAACGTGCGCTTGTACTCGCGCATCTTCCTATCACGCTCCAGTGTAGGAAGTAAGGTGGGCACATTGTCTTTGTACCGGGGATCCAGCAGGGTGGCAACCCAGTAGTCCGCACACGTTAAAATGTGGGCAACTCTGCTGTCGTTGCGCAGGCACTGAAGCATGTAGTCGCTCATGTGTGCCAGGCTGCCCAGAGGTAAGGACAAGCTGTCCTCTATGGGAGGCGTATCGTCATCGTCCTGTGTTTCCCCCCAGCCACGCACCAGTGATGGGCCCGAGCTGCTTTGGGTGCCACCCCGCTGTGAACATGCTTCATCCTCATCCTCCTCCACCTCCTCCTCATCCTCATCCTCGTCCTCTTCGTCCTCCAGTAGTGGGCCCTGTCTGGCCATATTTGTACCTGGCCTCTGGTGTTGCAAAAAACCTCCCTCTGAGTCACTTCGAAGAGACTGGCCTGAAAGTGCTAAAAATGACCCCTCTTCCTCCTGGGCCACCTCCTCTTCCATCATCGCCCTAAGTGTTTTCTCAAGGAGACATAGAAGTGGTATTGTAACGCTGATAACGGCGTCATCGCCACTGGCCATGTTGGTGGAGTACTCGAAACAGCGCAACAGGGCACACAGGTCTCGCATGGAGGCCCAGTCATTGGTGGTGAAGTGGTGCTGTTCCGCAGTGCGACTGACCCGTGCGTGCAGCAGCTGAAACTCCACTATGGCCTGCTGCTGCTCGCACAGTCTGTCCAGCATGTGCAAGGTGGAGTTCCAACTGGTGGGCACATCGCATATGAGGCGGTGAGCAGGAAGGCCGAAGTTACGCTGTAGCGCAGACAGGCGTGCAGCAGCAGGGTGTGAACGCCGGAAGCGCAAACAGACAGCCCGCACTTTATGCAGCAGCTCTGACATGTCGGGGTAGTTGCGAATGAACTTCTGCACCACCAAATTCAGCACATGCGCCAGGCAAGGGATGTGCGTCAAACCGGCTAGTCCCAGAGCTGCAACGAGATTTCGCCCATTATCGCACACCACCAGGCCGGGCTTGAGGCTCACCGGCAGCAACCACTCGTCGGTCTGTTGTTCTATACCCCGCCACAACTCCTGTGCGGTGTGGGGCCTGTCCCCCAAACATATGAGTTTCAGAACGGCCTGCTGACGTTTACCCCGGGCTGTGCTGAAGTTGGTGGTGAAGGTGTGTGGCTGACTGGATAAGCAGGTGGAAGAAGAGGAGGAGGAAGCTGAGTAGGAGGAGGAGGAGACAGGAGGCAAAGAATGTTGCCCTGCGATCCTTGGCGGCGGAAGGACGTGCGCCAAACAGCTCTCCGCCTGGGGCCCAGCCGCCACTACATTTACCCAGTGTGCAGTTAGGGAGATATAGCGTCCCTGGCCGTGCTTACTGGTCCACGTATCTGTGGTTAGGTGGACCTTGCCACAGATGGCGTTGCGCAGTGCACACTTGATTTTATCGGATACTTGGTTGTGCAGGGAAGGCACGGCTCTCTTGGAGAAGTAGTGGCGGCTGGGAACAACATACTGTGGGACAGCAAGTGACATGAGCTGTTTAAAGCTGTCTGTGTCCACCAGCCTAAATGACAGCATTTCATAGGCCAGTAGTTTAGAAATGCTGGCATTCAGGGCCAGGGATCGAGGGTGGCTAGGTGGGAATTTACGCTTTCTCTCAAATGTTTGTGAGATGGAGAGCTGAACGCTGCCGTGTGACATGGTTGAGATGCTTGGTGACGCAGGTGGTGATGTTGGTGGTACATCCCATGTTTGCTGGGCGGCAGGTGCCAACGTTCCTCCAGAGGCGGAGGAAGAGGCCGAGGCGGCGGCAGCAGCAGAAGAGGTAGCAGGGGGAGCCTGAGTGACTTCCTTGTTTTTAAGGTGTTTACTCCACTGCAGTTCATGCTTTGCATGCAGGTGCCTGGTCATGCAGGTTGTGCTAAGGTTCAGAACGTTAATGCCTCGCTTCAGGCTCTGATGGCACAGCGTGCAAACCACTCGGGTCTTGTCGTCAGCACATTGTTTGAAGAAGTGCCATGCCAGGGAACTCCTTGAAGCTGCCTTTGGGGTGCTCGGTCCCAGATGGCGGCGGTCAGTAGCAGGCGGAGTCTCTTGGCGGCTGGTGTTCTGATTTTGCCCACTGCTCCCTCTTTTGCTACGCTGTTGGCTCGGTCTCACCACTGCCTCTTCCTCCGAACTGTGAAAGTCAGTGGCACGACCTTCATTCCATGTGGGGTCTAGGACCTCATCGTTCCCTGCATCGTCTTCCACCCAGTCTTGATCCCTGACCTCCTGTTCAGTCTGCACACTGCAGAAAGACGCAGCAGTTGGCACCTGTGTTTCGTCATCATCAGAGACATGCTGAGGTGGTATTCCCATGTCCTCATCATCATGAAAAATAAGTGGTTGTGCGTTAGTGCATTCTATCTCTTCCACCCCTGGGGAAGGGCTAGGTGGATGCCCTTGTGAAACCCTGGCAGCAGAGTCTTCAAACAGCATAAGAGACTGCTGCATAACTTGAGGCTCAGACAGTTTCCCTGATATGCATGGGGGTGATGTGACAGACCGATGGGCTTGGTTTTCATGCGCCATCTGTGCGCTTTCTGCAGAAGACTGGGTGGGAGATAATGTGAACGTGCTGGATCCACTGTCGGCCACCCAATTGACTAATGCCTGTACCTGCTCAGGCCTTACCATCCTTAGAACGGCATTGGGCCCCACCAAATATCGCTGTAAATTCTGCTGGCTACTGGGACCTGAGGTAGTTGGTTCACTAGGACGTGTGGCTGTGGCAGAACGGCCACGTCCTCTCCCAGCACCAGAGGGTCCACTAACACCACCACGACCATGTCCACGTCCGCGTCCCTTATTAGATGTTTTCCTCATTGTTCCCGTTCACCACAATTTTGAGAATGGCAAATTTGGGAATAGTTTTTCACCCCAGAACAAAAACTGTGCTTTTACGGTCACTACAAATAACTTGACCAGCTCAAACAGTACAGATTTAGTTGAATAGAAATGTGAGGCCTATTTTTTTTTGCGCTGTGTGACAGGTATACGTTTAATCACAGAATTAGACTTGTATCTGCACGGTAGCGTGTGTGTTACGTTTTTCTGAATGACACTATCAGCACCTTGAATCTAAGATATCCTTTTTGGGATAGATTTCAAGTAGGCCTCATAAAGCATAAACTACTTATTTTGAGAATGTCAAATTTGGGAATAGTTTTTCAACCCAGAACAAAAACTGTGCTTTTACGGTCACTACAAATAACTTGACCAGCTCAAACAGTACAGATTTGGTTGAATAGAAATGTGAGACCTATTTTTTTTTTGCGCTGTGTGACAGGTATACGTTTAATCACAGAATTAGACTTGTATCTGCACGGTAGCGTGTTTGTTAAGTTTTTCTGAATGACACTATCAGCACCTTAAATCTAAGATATCCTTTTTGGGATAGATTTCAAGTAGGCCTCATATAGCATAAACTACTTAGTTATTTTGAGAATGTCAAATTTGGGAATAGTTTTTCAACCCAGAACAAAAACTGTGCTTTTACGGTCACTACAAATAACTTGACCAGCTCAAACAGTACAGATTTGGTTGAATAGAAATGTCAGGTCTATTTTTTAGGCGCTGGGTGACAGGCTCAACTTGCCCCTGATGTAGTATATGGCCAAAAAATAACCACACTATTGATGGTTAAATGCACTTGGGTGACACAGGCTCAGCCTGCACCTGATGTAGTATATGGCCAAAAATTAACCACACTGTTGATGGTTAAATGCATTTGGGTGACACAGGCTCAGCCTGCACCTGATGTAGTATATGGCCAAAAAATAACCAGACTGTTGATGGTTAAAAGCACTTGGTGGTAGCTTGTGCTGGCACACCACAAGCCACAAAATGGCCGCCGATCACCCCAGAAAAAAGTGATCTAAAAACGCTCTGGGCAGCCTAAAAAAAGTGAGCTATTCAATATCAGCACTTCAATGATCCACAGCTGGAGATCGATCACTGGATTAAGTCTTTTGGAGGAGTTAATCTGCCTAATCTCGCCCTAACGTCGCAGCAGCAACCTCTCCCTATGCTTGAATCAGCAGAGTGACGTGCAGCGCTACGTGACCCAAGCTTATATAGAGGCTGGGTCACATGCTGCACTGGCCAATCACAGCCATGCCAATAGTAGGCAAGGCTGTGATGGCCTCTTGGGGCAAGTAGTATGAAGCTTGTTGATTGGCTGCTTTGCAGCCTTTCAAAAAGCGCCAAGAAAGCGCCGAACACCGAACCCGAACCAGGACTTTTACGAACTTATACAGTTCGGGTTCGCTCATCCCTAATAGCAACTAGTGAAGTGAATGGCGATGAAATCTCCCTGATCTTTCTGATAGCTAACCATACATAAGGGTCTTTTCACAGCAATGCTGTAAGTTGATCAGCACTGATTTGAAGATCTTTTACATGTGCAGATAATTGCCCGAACGAACTGCAGAGGAATGATTGTTGTGTAGCTGGTCACTTTTACATTATGGTCAGCAGCACATGCCCTGTAAATGTAATTTACTTTGGAAGTTGATCATCTGATGGTGTGCACACAAGTGTGTTTATTGTCTTCTAGGACAGGAGGGTACAGCAAGGTTCTTGCAAAAAGGATGCGACCAACCTGGATAATCAAGAAGAATTTTGCAGATGATGCTAGAATCAGTGATGGCTAACCTCCGGCACTCCAGCTGTGGTGTAACTACGACTCCCAGCATGCTCCATTATTTTTTATGGAGTTCTGAGAACAGCCAAGCAAGTGTGCATCTTGGGAGTTGTAGTTTTACCACAGCTGGAGTGCCGGAGGTTAGCCATCGCAGTGCTAGATGATATTTTTCTAATTTCAGAAGTGCACCACAATGTGCTGGCACGTGCACGGGTGCTCTGCAATTGTTTTACAAAACCTTTTTACCTCATTGTTGCCCAGTAAAGTAGAAGTGATTTACAGTGCAGCAGGTTTGGCCAACACTTACTGAATAGAATATACTACCAATACACTTTCATGAATGGGAACAGAAAGGCCCCTTTACATTGCCAGAGCATCGGCCAAGTAATAGCTAGGAAGCATTCATAGGAATACTCGATAGCGATTATCTGCCGGTGTGAAGGTGCCGCCAATTACCAGAAGAATGAGCAAAACGCTTGTTCATCGGGTAATATGATCGTTTGTGCGGTCACCTACATCGTCGTTTGCCGGCAGTAGATCTACCATCTAAACAGCACTCTGCTGCTGGCAAACAATGAATCTGTGTGGTGAGAAGCGATGGCATTGGCGATCGCTCCTCTCTATACCATGGAGGGGATCAGTGCATGAAAACACAACACTGACGAGCAGGCAATTGTTAAAAAGGAACACTTTCTTCCCGACAATCGTCTGCTAAGCAGTGTAGCAGTCTAGCAGTTTAAAGGGGCCTTGAACCAGTGCCAGACTCCTCTGGCAGAAGTTTATCTCCCTTATTTGCTGTCAGGGTAGAGGTAACATCCCCCATAACATAAGTTGCTAGGCCTGTCCCGCCAAAATTGGTGGATTTGTCCGACTTTGCAGTAATGTGTATGGGCACCTTAAGCATAGTTAGTATATCTAGCAATTTCCCCAAACATGAGAACCATTTTTAATATCTGCAGATGCTCACCAAGACGACATATTATCAGTTATCTATGCATCTATAACCAACTTCTATATTTGTTAATTTTACGTTTTCAGAGATATTTTACATTGTCCAAGAGATTCTAGAAAATCCTTGAGCTTCCAGTGCTAGCACTTCACTAAGTTGTCTAAAATTACCTTTCTATAAGATTCTCTATAAGCACAAGTTGAGATACTCTCTAAGATTCCATCAGACATCCCAGTGACCTTTTAGTGGAGAAATACATTCCAAGCTTAGATTAGGCAGCCATTTCAGGTCTCCGGATGAGATAATATGGGATTTCTAAGCCTTGTGAGCACTCTCACTACAGGATAGCAACAGTTTGACAGAAATGTGATGGCTGAAGTCCTCTGACTAGCATTGTGCAATAGTCTGAAGTTGTAGTTATATTTCTGGTGTAGGAACTGTAGATTATAACTGAATAAATATGAAAGATACCGCGCACTCCTTTCCCTAAACCAGTAAGATGTCGTGCATATAAGTTGTACCCCCGCACTCTTAAGGAGAGAATAGTGACGTCACTATTCAAACTACGGATAGTTGCGAGAACCAGTTTGATAGTTGCTACTATCCGTAGTTTGTGCGGTCTTGCTGTGATACCGCAGCCAAGTGTAGAGAAGGAGGGTATAAGTGCCAGGGAGACACTATAGCATAACTGTAGATTATAAATTCCATTGGTGCAGGCAGTGGTGGATCACACAAGGTATGTGTATTTTATTGCAGAACCTTTTCACGCTTAAAGGGAACCCGTCACCTAGAAAATGCATATTAAACCACCAACAGTACCTTATTGCAGCCTGTAGCATGATTATAAAGGTGTCTGTGTCTTTTCTGTACAATGCTCCATAAATCTGAAAAAATACTTTTATTCAACAGGCCACGCTATGTAAACAATAGTCTTAAAGTCAAAGGGGCAGCGGCTTTCTCGCCTGAAGTCAAGCGTGCCCCGCCCCTTGACTGCCCTTTAGTATTTGATTGATAGGATGTCCAATTCCTTCACTGCTGGGTGCTTGAGCTTAGTTTCGCGCATGCGCAGGCTCTCATGTGCGAGTGCCTAATCATTGAGCCTACCTCACAGCGGAGTGGAACAGTGTGCAGGCGCCGGCACTGCAGGGTCACAGCGCGCGCGCAAGATTACGTTTGAGAGTCCAGTGGTGAAGGAATTGGAATTCCTATCAATCAAACGCTAAGGGGCCAGAAAGGGGTCAGGGCACGCTTGACTTCAGGCGAGAAAGTCGCTGCCCCCTTGACTTCAAGACTATCGTTTACATAGCGCAACCACTTATATAAAAGTATTTTTTCTGACTTTTGCCGCATTGTACAGAAAAGACACAGACACCTTTATAATCATGCAACAGGCTGCAGTAAGGTACTGCTGGCGGTTTAATATGCATTTTCTAGGTGACAGGTTCCCTTTAATATGGAGAATTTATTAAGATCAGCTTTTCATATGCCAGTCTTAAACTGATGTGCACTGGAGTAATATGCACCAGAGGTGCAGCGTAGGCCATCTGTACATCTAAAAAGCAAATCTCTGGAAAAGGCGTAAATTATAGTAAATCTGTTGGCCCACTGGAAACCTTTGGCACATCCTGCAAAATGGAAAAAAAGGTGCAAAACTGGAGTAGACCAAAATTTAGAATTTTTTTCATGTCAGATAACTCACACTGAATATTTGGTAGTTTGTAATGCCATGCACAGTGCTATTCAATGGAGGTCACTGATGAACAGGTCTGGTCCCATGCCCATCCATTGGCAACCATGTGGCAAGTAGCGTACTGTACTGTGAGTCTGATAGATTGTACTAAGCGAGAGGGTAGCACTTTAGAAAAGGGGGCATCGGTGCTCCTCTGGTAATAACATTATATTACTAAATGGATGAAATGGTTGTATCTTGCACAAGTGGCTGATCCCTTTAGTGATATGCCTCTTTCTCTAGTGTTAACTACCAGTGATATGATTTGACCATTGTCAAAGTTCTAGTATTGCTAAAACACCCCAGGTCAGGGGGCGTAACAAAACACCCCAGGTCAGGGGGCGTAACAAGTAACTATAGAGCTCCATAGCAAAACTACTTTCAACATGTTCAGAAAATCTTATGACTGGTCTCCCTAATGCACAGGGCTAAGGCACACATTGAAGTCATAGTACAGGGATAATGCACATAGTGATGTCACAATACAGAGCTAATGTACATAGTGAAGTCACAGTACTGCACACATTCATGTCACAATATTGGCATAATACACACAGTGATGTTACCACATTAGAATTATACAAACGGTGATTTCACAATACAGGGATAATGTACATAGTGAAGTCACAATACAGGGATAATGCACATAGTGAAGTCACAGTACTGCACATATTGATGTCACAATATTGGCATAATACACACAATGATGTTACCACATTAGAATTATACAAACGGTGATTTCACAATACAGGGATAATGCACATAGTGATGTCACAATACAGGGATAATGTACATAGTGAAGTCACAGTACTGCACATATTGATGTCACAATATTGGCATAATACACACAATGATGTTACCACATTAGAATTATACAAACGGTGATTTCACAATACAGGGATAATGCACATAGTGATGTCACAATACAGGGATAATGTACATAGTGAAGCCACAGTACTGCACATATTGATGTCACAATATTGGCATAATACACACAGTGATGTTACCACATTAGAATTATACAAACGGTGATTTCACAATACAGGGATAATGTACATAGTGAAGTCACAGTACTGCACATATTGATGTCACATTATTGGCATAGCATACACAGTGATGTCACAGTACAGGAATAATTTACACGCTGATGTTGCCACACTAGAGTTATACAAATGGTGATGTCACAGGCAAGTATAATGCGCATAAGATGTCACAGCACAGAAATAATGTAGTGATGTCACAGCACAAGAAAAATACAAATGCAAGGGATAATGCAAACCAAGTAGCCAAGAGACTCCATAGTAAAACTTAGAATGAGGTCACAATAAATTTCCATCCTTTTATCACCTATACATCACTTATCACTTTACAACTGCACTGTACAGCTGCTACGCAGGTAGTTACACCCATGCCCTTGGTGTTGACAACAGCTGGAGAGCCACATTTAAGGGACCTAAGAGCCCATGTGGTTCCCCAGCCACAGATAGGGGAACACTTCCCTAATTAGCTGAGAAGTGAATATAGTTGTGTCCTGTCTAGACAATGCTCTGTGAGCCAAATACACCAGTGACAGTTGTGGCTCCCTACGCACCCCAAAACAGCTGTCTACAGATGGATATCTGGTCTGGCTATGTTCCTTTGTGAAATCCCAAGACTTGTTGGAAAGTCGGATTTTGACTCATAGGGAGCCACTTCCAATACGTGTCACTGGTGAGATTGTTCTCTTTCTTGGGAGATGCCTCTTTGCATATTCGTTTCCCATGGAGCATGGCCAATATGTCTTCATACCGTGGAGCACTTCCAGTAAGGCTCCATACAGGACTGGTCTCTTAAGGAGATTCAGCACCCGGCCACGCTTGTATTTTGGAATAAACATATGCTGTACACAACTAGCTACATAGTTAAAGTCACTGGAATAACTATGTGTATAGCTTTTTTGCCTCTGTCTTCCCTTCCAATAAAAGGATTATCCCTGACAATAAAATGAACTGGGGCAGTGATGTAGCAAAGAGATAGTCGTTAAGCCTCTAAGGGATTTAGCCAATTCTCCATCTTCAAAGTACAGTATAATCCGAGGTGTGAAGGAAATTGGCAGGGACAGGTTGGCATGTGTAGTAAGCTCTATATATAGCAGCAGCCAACATGCAGCCACCCTCTGTGTTTGCCAGTGTCCTCTGATCTGAACTTCAAAGAGAGAAAAAAACTGAGAAGTCAAGCAAAAGGCCCCCCATAAAGTGGGGTGACTCCACGGCCTGGAGAAGGAGGGAAACAAGAAAGCAAATCATGTATCTTGCTGCTCAGTTCATTTATTCCAAGATATTACGCAGCAGGGATCGTGCCCTGGAGTTTGAGCGGGAGGAAGATTCTGATCCTTTCTGGAACAGGTTGGGAAATCTGTAGTCTGCTGTTTACTCTTAGGAGACATGGGCAATGAGCGAGCCCTCGGTGCCCCTCTGTATCCAGACCCTCTCCTTCCTCCCTTGGGGGCAGTAGTGGCGTGCTTGCTTCACATCGCTGTATTTGTTGTAGCTGTGCTATATAGGTAAATCCCTCAATGCTACTTACTGTACATTTAGCATTTGTCTGTTTCCAGTGATTCTGATTAGTATTGTGGTACCTGTTTGTGTACAGTGCAATAGACAGTTTGAGGTAACCTTCTACAATGTCATATGCGGAGGCCAAAGCAGAGTAGTGGCGGTGAAGCAGATTTACTAATCCAGTCCATAGTGCAGACAGCGTAAACTTCAAGTCGAAAGATCAACCAAATTTATCACAGTGGTTCAGAATGGAGGATCATTTTTTTCCGCTTTCCTGTTAGTTTCTTATAATGTTCTAATGCCCCTTTCACACTTAGGCCTCATGCACATGACTGTATCCATTTTGCGGTCTGCAAATTCCAGAGCCTCAGAACACAGATATTGGCTGTGTGCATTCCGTGTTTACCCATTCTACTCGTCCCACCCAATATTAAAAATGTTTGTCTGCAAAATGGACAAGAATAGGACATGTTCTATTGCTTTTGTGGGACAACGGAATTGACATATATATGTGGACGGCACACTGTGCGTTTTGTTCCTATTTTTATTTTTTGCTGCCCTATTGAAATGAATGGGACCACATCTGATCCACAAGAAATGCAGATTGGTTGCAGACAAAAAATACAGTTGTGTGCATGAGGCCTAAGCCACGTCCACTGATGAGTGAGGAAGCTGGTTTGTTAGATATGTCTTAGACTCCATTCAGGCGTCCGTAGAATGAGTCTGCATCCTTTCCGCAATTATCCGGAACGAGTGTGGACCCATTCATTCTCTATGGGGCCGGAAGAGATGCGGAGAGCTCACTATGTGCTCTCTGCATCCGCATTTCTGGAGCGCGGCCCCGATCTTCCGGTCCGCAGATCCGCAAGAAAATAGAGCACGTCCTATTCTTGTCTGCAATTGCGGACAAGAATAGGCATTTCTATGGGGGTGCCAGTCGGGTGTATTGCGGATCCGCAATTTGTGAATCCGCAATGCACTACGGACGTCTGAATAGAGCCTAAAACTAGATGCGACACTTTGCTCCAATAATGTGTCAGATTTTGGCACAATATATGCAAGAATTCAGGCAGAACCGCATTGTCAGCTTAAAGAGGACCTGTCTATTTAAAGGGATTGTCTCACTTCAGCAAATGGCATTTACCATGTAGAGGAAGTTAATACAAGGCACTTACTAATGTATTGTGATTGTCCATATTGCTTCCTTTGCTGGCTTGATTCAATTTCCCATCACATTATACACTGCTCTTTTCTATGGTTACGACCACCCTAAAATCTAGCATCGGTGGCCATGCTTACATAATACAGGAAAAAGCGCTGGCCTATGTGCACTGCTAGCAAGGTGGATAGATCTTTAGGGGAATAAATCCCTCTGAGAGTAGGTCTCGGGAGAAGAGAAAATGGGGGGAAAAGGGAAAAATAAGTGTAAGAGTAAGTGCAAATAATGTATAATATGTAGGTATTATAGTGTAAAGGCGTCCTATATCATTCCGCTACTAGGTACTTGGGCTGTGATCAGAAAGCATTTCTTCCACCAACAGAGACTATAGAATTAAATGTATAGTAATAGTGGAATATTTGTGCTTTTAAAATATTTGAGAAATATTAAATATATTGGTTATCAACTTACTTCACTGGGGAGGGGGCCTGAGGGATAAACTCAAGACACCGACAGGTCCCACCTCCCCCGCCGAGATTGCTTGTAGAGTGTTAGAAATTGATGTCAGCTTCAGGAGGCAGCATCTTCACCAATAACCTTTAATAGTTAGCTCAACGCGTTTCTGGGGTTACAGACAAATCCCCCTTCTTCAGGAGAGGTATAACAGTAATAAAGCAATGTACAAGACAAACATAATCACAACATACAGCTTTACCCCTTTAAATAGTGGTTGTTCAGCTCTGAACCCGGAGAACCCCTTTAATAAATACTTCAAAATATTCTAAAAATATATTGGTGGCAGTGAAGGGCATTCCACAAGTGAACGCTGAGACTTTTAGTGTTCTGCAGAAACTGGCCGGATCGAAGAGGAAACTGTCCGGATCCACGCCGGATCCTAACAGACAGGAAAGTTTGGGCTAACGATAGGACCAGATCTAAAAGTTCGCTGTGGAACGCATGTGCTTTCCACAGTATTTAGTTAATTATGAAGAAGAATAGCGTGCCTGGGACTGTATGGGTAGAGCAGACAGGAGGAAAGTATGCTAATTATGCAGGTGGAACGCACACACGTTCCAAGGACCTGTATTGGGAATATATAGGGGGAAATGAGGGGGAAGAAAAAATTAAAATGAACAGAGATTTGTGAAATCTAAATTATTCACTATCTATCAAATAGCTGGAATATATAAAATATAAAAACAATATATATATATATATATATATATATATATATATGGGAGGGAACTTAGGATAGGCCTAGATGTATACTCAAACTGCACATATAGACCTATATGGCATATGGAACATGAATAAAATTGTAATTAAAACTTGCAGAAGAATGTTAAAACTAACAGAAAAATATTAACATGCCTCTGAACATAAAAACACTGTCAGACATACAGTAGGTACATAAAAATAACACTTGTCATTAATAAAACAATTAATATAGACTAAGGACGGTAAAAATCATTTAGATGGATCC
Source organism: Bufo bufo (assembly GCF_905171765.1). Taxonomy (NCBI): domain Eukaryota; kingdom Metazoa; phylum Chordata; class Amphibia; order Anura; family Bufonidae; genus Bufo; species Bufo bufo. The sequence continues at coordinate 217,185,921 of NC_053394.1, forward strand.
ATTGGATCTATTGACTCAGCCGGATAGTTATAAAAAGGGGGGAGGGGAGATATTGTGTTCTGGGGGTGTGTGGGAGTTCTGTAGCTGGTCCAGATACTTCCCTTATCATTATAGGGAGGTCAGTTTAACAGGATCTTTTTCTACCCATTCAATAATTGGTATATTCAAGGGTTTCATTAAGTCCAAACGGTGTTAAAGTATTTAACCAAAAGATCCCAAAAATTTCCTTGCGGCTTAGCTGTTGGAATGAGTTGCAAAATGTTTGGACACACTTTGCATCTCTATCCGACGTTGAATGTTGGAGCGATGTTCGCTCATCCTTTCCCTCAGTGTCTGTGTGGTGCGACCTACATATCTTAGGTTACACGGACATTCCAGCATATAAATTACGTTGGATGTGTCGACCGGATCTTTAGTGGTGTGGATGATTATTTGTTTAGTTCCGTGGTTGATGATATTGCAACATTTGAACCGTTTGGTGCCACATTTGTAAGCTCCATTCTGGGGCTCCATCGGCCCAGATTTTATTGACTTGGCATTTTGTTGGTAAGACATTTAGGGGCAAGAGGGGGCTAGAATACTTTAAAGTGTCTTGGCCCTACGAAAAGTCAGGATTGGATTCTTCAGCATAATTTCACCTAGGATGGGATCTTTTTGTAAAATGTTCCAATATTTGGCCAAAATATGTCTGATGGTTATATGTTTCGAACTGTAGCCAGTAATTATACTAACCCTAAAGGGGTCATGGTCTTTTACCCTTGTTGTGGTGTCCCTAGGCTTCTTATTAGATGGTTGAAGGCAGTGTTCCCTCTAAGCTGCGCGGGTGGGCGGCCGCTCAGCAATTATTGTGGCCCCGCTCACAATTTTATAATGCCCGCTCACTCAGCTGTGCCGGCCCCCAGCTGATTCCCCTGTCTGTTTTGCAGGCTGACGCCGCCCGCCGCACGGTCAGTTCATTTACAATACCTGACTGTGGGCTGCCGGTGGGCGGTGGCTAGTATTCAAATAGGGGGGCGGAGTCCCGGACCCGGTGGAGGCAGAGAGGGAGTGCGTGCTGTGCGGCGCAGGCTATGTTGACGTCACATCACGTCACGCTGCATCTGATCTGAGTACCCTGCGCGCCTGGCCGTCTGCTAGCTGGTGAGGTGAGGGCATATAAAAAAAGAAGTATGTCCCCCCCCTGTCCCACAGTGCTACGAATCCTCTGTTGTCCCCTGTATTACCCTGATACCCCTCAGTTATATAATATATCTGAGGGGTATCAGGGTAAATTATACAGGGGGTAATATAACTAGGGGTATCAGGGTACATGAGGGGTAATATAACTGAGGAGGGCTAGACTACTATCAGACATTATACAGGGGTAATATAACTTATCTTACCCCTCACCCCTGTATTATGTCCCTGATAGCCCTCCTCACTTATATTACCCCTGTATAATGTACCCTGATAGATACCCCTTAGTTATATTACCCCTGTATAATATACCCTGATAGATACCCCTTAGTTATATTACCCCTGTATAATGTACCCTGATACCCCTCAGTTATATAATCTAACTGAGGGGTATCAGGTTAAATTATACAGGGTGGGGTAATATAACTAAGGGGTATCAGTGTACATTATTATACAGGGGTAATATAACTAAGGGGTATCAGTGTACATTACTATACAGGGGTAATATAACTAAGGGGTATCAGGGGACATTATTATACAGGGGTAATATAACTTAGGAGGGCTATCAGGGGACATTATACAGAGGTAATATAACTTATATTACCCCTGTATAATGTACCCTGATACCCCTTAGTTATATTACCCCCTGTATAATTTACCTGATACCCCTCAGTTATATTACCCCTGTATAATGTCCCCCATAACAGTGTGTCCTCCACAGGTCCCCCATAACAGTGTGTCCTCCACAGGTCCCCCATAACAGTGTGTCCTCCACAGGTCCCCCATAACAGTGTGTCCTCCACAGGTCCCCCATAACAGTGTGTCCTCCACAGGTCCCCCATAACAGTGTGTCCTCCACAGGTCCCCCATAACAATACCCAAAGGAAAAAAACTATTTTAAAAACCTGCTGTTTCTCTAGATGGCCTTATGTTTATGGTAGTGGTAATAGAGTCTCAAGGGTCTATAAAAGCAGCTACACTATTTTTACAGACCTTTGAGACTCTATTAACACTTCTATTAACATAAGGTCATCTAGAGGAAAAGCAGGTTTTTAAAATTCTTTTTTTCCCCCCCTTTAGGTGTTAGAGCAATCTAATGAAAGTTATGTTTTAACACCTAAGAGATGAAAAAATAAAAACCTACGGTTTCTCTAGATGACCTTATGTTGATAGTAGTGTTAATAGAGTTTCAATGGTTTGTAAAAATAGTTGCTTTTATAGACCCTTGAGACTATTACCACTACTATCAACATAATGTCATCTAGAGAAACAGCAGCTTTTTTAAATTATTTTTTTCCTTATTAAAGCAATCAAATGAAAGTTATGTTTTAACATAAGGGTCAGAAACTGGGTTTTGTTTAGCCTCTTGGTTATTAGTTTTTCTATGTAAGTTCTCTGGATCAAATATTTTTTTTCCCTGTATGGTTTATATATGGAGAGCAATGTCCAGTGATAACAGAGAGGACTATACTGTATATTGTACGGGATGGTGCAGGGGTTATACTGTATTGTATGGGATGGCGCAGAGGTTTGTATGCTCTTTGAAGTGACAATTATCTTAGGTTTTCCTATCGCCCACCTTTGATGGCGCTGTGCCCAGCTCTGAGCCGATCCCGCTCAGCAGCTGCGAAGGCTTAGAGGGAACACTGGTTGAAGGCTGTCCCTCTGGCTTAGAGTGGAGACCCTTTTGACTGAATCCTCCACTATTTTTTTTAGGAGAGCCCTTTAACCTACCCTCTTCATCTGGCTGTAGGGTATAACCTCATTTTTGATAGTGGCATCTTTTGTAATCGAAGTAACTATTTGCATCAACGTCTTTAAAGTACGTTTTAGTGCATATCCCCCCAGTGGCACCTATCCACGTATTTCACTAACCGTGGGAGAAGGCTTTTTCCCAAAACCTTGAAATATAACCCTCTATCTTTTTTCCCCTCTCTATGTGCGCTGCCACAGTCAAAGCCACCAGTGAAATATTTTCCTATAGTTTAGAAGCATGACCACCGCTGCTAGATTGCACGGTGGTCATAACCCCTGGAAATGAGTAGTGTATAATGATGGAAAAATGAATCCAGCCAGCAAAGAAGACAATATGGACAATCACAATACATTAGTAAGTGCCTGTTACTAACTAACTTTCTCTACATAATAAATACCATTTGCTGAGGTGGGACAACCAAATCAGTATGCAGGTTTCCTATATTGATGACCTATCTTCAGGCTGAGATGTAATTACGATGTCGGCAGCAAGCAGGTAAACAGCGAAGAGAAGGCAGCGCTTGCACAAGTGCTGCGTTCTCTTCAAACTGCTGATCGCCGATCAGATATAGATGAGCTATCCTGACGATAGGTCATCAATATAGGAAACCGGACAACCCATTTAAGAAAATGCTCCCTTTTTCGTATAAAAAGCAATTCTGGAACATGTTTTATCTGGGTTTTTTTTGCCATAGCTACTTTATTCCACTTGTAAATGTATGAAAATGCCAGTGGTTACATTCAGTTGTTGTTTACATACATTTCCAGAAGGAATAACAGAGGAATATCAAAGCACAGGTTTATAAGGCTATTTCCAGAATATTTAATTTAGGCTATTTTCACACTAGCGTTCGGGGCTCCGCTTGTGAGCTCCGTTTGAAGGGTCTCGCAAGCGGCCCCGAACGCATCCGCACTGCCCCAATGCATTCTGAGTGGAGGCGGATCCGCTCAGAATGCATCAGTCTGGCAGCGTTCAGCCTCTGCTCCGCTCAGCAAGCGGACATCCGAACGCTGCTTGCAGCGTTCGGGTGTCCGCCTGGCCGTGCAGAGGCAAACGGATCTGTCCAGACTTACAATGTAAGTCAATGGGGACGGATCCGTTTGAATTTTACACTATATGGCTCAATTTTCAAACGGATCCGTCCCCCATTGACTTTCAATGTAAAGTCTGGACGGATCCGTTTGAAGCTACTTTCAGACTTAGAATTTTTTCTACACTATAATGCAGACGGATCCGTTCTGAACGGATCCAAAGTCTGCATTATATGAGCGGATCCGTCTGGGCAGACCCCAGACGGATCCGCTCTGAACGGTAGTGTGAAAGTAGCCTTAGTATACCAGTATTTGAACAGACTTAACAGGACAGCTAAAGAAGTTCTCTGCAAAGATCTGAAGCTCTGCTAAGGCCCAACAGTCCCGCCACTGCAGCCAATTGCACTATGCAGGCCACACCCACAGATTTTTCATGCTGCCATTGGCTGAAGCAGGTGAGTTTGGTCTGTATTTGCAGCAGACTGGCCTTACCCTAAGGGCTCATTCAGATGGCCGTATGCTGTCCGCAAAAATGCGGATCCGTTTTTTTGCGGACAGTTCAGCATGTCCGCAAAAAAAATTATTGCATTCCGTTTTTTTGCTGATCCATAGACTTCAATAGGGCCACGTCCTGATTTTCACTGTCAAGTATAGGACATGTTTAATTTTTTGCTGAGCTGTGCAATGGAAGAAAAGGTCCCCATAGAAATGAATGGGACAACATCTAATCCGCAAAAAAACTGATTTGCATTTTTGCGGACAGCATTCGGCCGTCTGAATGAGTCCTAAGACCTATTTACCATTGATCATGATTGATCGTGCCATCATCAAAAGGATTATTTTGGCAGCAAGATCAGTGATGTAAATATCAGTGGCAGTGACATTTACAACAGGCATTGCATCCTAGTGTGCGGCTTTCACGAGAGCTGACACTAGGCAATAGTGATGCTCCTTGCCTGTCAATCCCTGGTTAAACTGGTTGTATGTAGCATTTGCATTGAAATTGAGATGATTTGGAGGCATGCTGGAAAGATGGATGTGCCATAGATGTAATCATATCTGAAGTTGTCTTTCTCATAAATAAGGGTGATCTGGTGGAAATGACTGGACAACAGCTGGAGGGAGAAGGATGAAATCTCTGTGCCAGCAGGTCGCCATTCAATAGCTTTTAAATTATAGATTACTTAGGCTCTGATCACACTGGTGTCATGAGTTCTGTTTTTACAGGAGTCATGAGGGGTCCAATATGATCCGTTTTTTTTATCGACTTAGATTAGACAGGTTTCCATCAGGCATCTGTTTGTTTGCTGAATACAGCGCTACAGCATGCATGCTCATCTAACTATCAAAAAACAAAAGCCGGACAGAAATGCAAGTGTGAACAGAGCGTTAGTTGTATGTTGGCTTAGGGATTTATCCTACTGTCCTTCACTGTCTTCTTTACCAGCATGTATATTTAGAAAGTGACGTGGGCGACAGCCATGGGGAGAACGCAGCATTGTGCACACTGTGTGCCGCAGGCTATTTATGGGACTCCTTTGGACACTATCCTGTTTTTTATGTCAATGGTTTTATCTGTTATCAGTTTTGGCAACCTATATTCTACTTGTGAACTATTTCATATTATGGCTTTTTTCTCAAGCAATTTCAAATTGAAATTCTAACAATGTTCTCCTTATCGATTGTGAATATTTTCTTCTGCTCTAGAAGCTAGCTAGTAATGGCATTAACAGCCTTTTGAGGGTTGGAAGTTACAGAGACCTCAAAATGGAGGCTACAGGTCTGGCCCAATGAAATGATTAACTTGATATCATCCAATATTACTGTATATATGTATACAGGGTCATATGTAGGTTCCTTGGGTGCAAAAAAGGAAATGACTCTAAGTCGCCCCCTACAACCTGTACAGAACATGTGATGAAGTTGTTCTGTGTGACACTTCATTGCCTTATTACTAAGAGGATCCTGGGGTGTGCTAATCCAATGTGTGTAGGTACATTTATATCTATCAGTAAGAGGAGACAGTTCTGTAACATTCTTCTCAGATTGAGTACTTCCATATACTTTAATATACTGGTACACTTACCCCATGAGGATAAGGACCCAGGATTTATAGGACGTCAATAAAGTGATATCATTCACAATAAGAAAAGACCACAGTGTGATGACACAAGTTACAGCATCATTTTCTATGTGTTCAGTCGGGAGAGGCACCACTGGTGGTGGACATAAAAATTCTGAATGCCCTAATTCTTTTCTTAGGAGAGTCAGGAGCTCCCTGTACATGTTAGACTATTGGCCGGTCTCTTCAAAAATGGTGGAGTTAGGCAACAATAGTAGAATGTGTATGGGGGCCTTACCTTTGCACATACACAGTATAAGTAAATCTGCCTCAATAGGTTTATGCCACAAAACGGATGTCATCAGGTAAGGCCAGATCTAGTCTTTGCCATGTAATCCATGCTGTTCATACTGGTTAGGTAGAGAAACGCCTCTGAATGTGACATCTTAAATAAGTTAAACTATCAACTATTTCATTTGGCAGTCAATTTGCATTAATGTCCAGGGCTGCATTTTTGTCCTCTGAGTCACTGTATTATCAGTTCTGCCTTATGTGATACAATTGCAATTCTCTTTTTCTTTCTTCCTGTTCCAGCTGTGTCCAGAGGTTGGTCAACAAGTAGGTTCCTACGTACATATCCTTAACTCTTGCCTGCTTGTTGTTTTTTGAGTACTTGCTGTGGGTCTGTCAAGCTCCTCAATTGGTGGCCTGATAACAGAAAATACATACTTTACTAATTCACTCCTTGTGTCTGCTCTTGATGAGGGAATGTTTCCAGCCATACATGTGCAAACCAATAGGCCAGAAACCCTATCTATCATCATTTAAGCAAATGACATACACTATATGATCCAGAGCACGTCAGCATTAAAATAATTGGTGAATTGCGGAATTGCTTCCCCTTGTAGTTCTACAAAGCCTGAGGTGATGTAATAAAATGAACAGAAGACAATTATAGCAAAGAGTGTGGGAGAAGATAAAACATGTCTAAAGGAGAAACCTAGTTAAAGCACTTAGGCTTCTTCATTACTGCACATAACATCTGAGAGCTGGACTCTTCTCATGACTGGGCTGTAAATCTTCAAGGTTTTACACTCTTTAGAAACGATAGGGCTAACCGCAAAGGTGTATGTCTGTATGCTAGGAGTGATATGAAAGTAAGTGTGAAAGAAACAATTCTGGATGAAGGTTCTGAAGAAGTAGAAACTTTGTAGGTGGAATTACATAGGGAATAAAATAATGAAAAAATAATTCTTGGTGTGATATATAGATTTTAACTATTCAAACATAGATTAGGAACATGATTCTGCCTCTGCTGCAAAACCGAGAAAGTTCCTCAGCTTTTTGCAAGGTAATTTTATGGGCCAGTTTATAGAAGATCCTACTAGAGGCGATGCTCTTCTGGATCTAGTAATTTCTAACAATGCAGAGCTTGTAAAAAATGTCACTGTCCATGAAAACCTTGGTAACAGAGACCACAAAATAATTATATTCTAACTAAACAGTAAAAAAACAAACTCGGGTTGGTAGGGCAAAAACACTTATTAAAAACATGTTTTATTTCTCCCTATAAGATGCCAAAAGTAGGGGCAAAATGGCAGTGCGTCTTATGGGGCGAATGCTGCAATTTACACTGATACACCGCCGCAGTGATGCTGCACAGCGCGGCCAGCGGGTGTATCAGTGGGGAGGGAGGAGGGTCTGGGGGCCGGCATCTGGTTTTGTAATGGCAGCGGGGCCCAGTGCAGTTACTGTATTCTATTACACCGGGCCCCGCTCACTGTAGTAATCATATCTAACCTGTAGACAATGTTAAACTATAGAAATCATTTGTAATCCAGCCTGTAGTACTTACTACAATCTTCCGTAGCAGGCAGGAGGCCAGGCGGACGGCAGCGTAACTCACTACGTCACGCGCCTGCTCCTCCCACTTTATGAATGAAGCAGGCAGCGCAGACGCTTGACGTAGTGAGTTATGCTGCCGCCATCCGCTCGCCCGGCCTGCTGCCTCCTACGGAAGATTGTAGTAAGTACTACAGGCTGGATTGCACATGATTTTTATACTTTAACATTGCCTACAGGTTAGATATGATTACTACAGTGAGCGGGGCCCAGTATAATAGAATACGCTGCCATTGCAAAACCAGATGCCGACCCCCACCCCCTGTATTGGGGGTCATTCACTACACAGGGACACTGTTATGAGGGGGATCTGTGGATGACACATAGCATAAGATGCTATATATGTGTCATCCACAGATCCCCCCCCATAGCAGTGTCATGCCATCCACAGATGCCCCCATAACAGTGCCATCCACAGATGCCCCCATAACAGTGCCACCCACAGATCCCCATAACAGTGTCATCCACAGACCCCCATAACAGTGCATCATCCACAGATGCCCCCATAACAGTGCCATCCACAGCTGCCCCCATAACAGTGCATCATCCACAGATCCCCCATAATAGTGTCATCCACAGACCACTATTAGTTCAAAACCCACCAAAGCACACCTTTTGGGTCAAATCTTTTTTTTCTTATTTTCCTCCTCAAAAATCTAGATGCGTCTTATGGGCCAGTGCGTCTTATAGGGCGAACAATACGGTAATTTTAAAAAGGCGAATTTCCCAGGGTTGAGCGCTGCACTTCAGGATATAGACTGGGAGCAACTATTGTTACATAATGACACTAATGCTATATATAATTAAACTCCACATGGCTTACAAATAGTGTAAAAAGGGCAATAAACGACAAAAAGAAAGAATTGATAGAATTATGAGAATGGAAGATATGATGGCCTCAGAGTCAGGTACTTACTCCACCTTTGGCTCATTATGGCTACCTTGGGTATCCTTTAGGGACTCGCCCTCTTACCACAGTTGGCTGGAGGGATATCTACAGTATATATCTAATCTTATCCAGAAACATGTAGTTCATGCATAAGCCTTACCAATATGCCTCAACTAAAGCTATCTTATAAGTAACAGCAGCTGGAAATAATTGAACAGTTACAGTATGTGAAAGACTGACATAAAAAGGCTGGAGGTTTTGTTTTTTTTACAATTATTGCTGCTGAATTGATTCAACCAGTTATTAGGATTGTCTAGGATTAGAAAAAAACAGTGGCCCAGATTTACTAATGTGTCTTGCGCCAAGAATCTGTAAAAAATTGGCAATTTGGCACAACTGGTATTTCCACACTTTCTGACCTTTTTCAACTTGCTTGGAAAGGGGGTGGTGGTTTCATGTTATCTATCCTAAGACACTTATGAAATCTGTCACTAGAGGTCTCCCTTCTAGCGATTTTTCTCTTCACTCACTGTTACTAGGGGAATCCTCTCCTTAGCAGCATAGACGGACATAAGGAAGTGGGTGTGTCTTTCTTTATTGGCTGGCTCCAGAGCTCAGTGAGCTTCTGCGCTCTTTTCAGAGGCCCTTCCCCATCTAGGTCTGAGTGCTTGAACACTGCAGAATGCTTAGCATCTCAGACAGGGGCATAGCTATAGGAGATAGCGGTCACTACTGGGCCCAGGAGCCTGAGAGGGCCTAAAGACCCTTGTGCCACATAAGAAGACACTGGTATTATAGAAAGAGCATGCAGGTCAAGTTACACCTCTGGCTGGAGGGAAGGGGTTAGGTCAGAATTTGGCATGGGAGGGGTGCCGTTTCAAATTTTGCCTCAGGCAGCACAAAGGCAATGTGTTTCCCTGCCCATGGTCACAAAGCAGTAAGGGGGCTCAAGCTGAACTCTTGCACCAGGGTCCATGAGCCTTTAGCTAAACCCCTGATCTCAGACATCTTCCCTTCAGTACATAGTAAGCGCATTTCTTACTCCAGTGATAATAGAATTAATTTATGAAGAGCTTGATGGGTTCTGCATGTGTTGGTTTTAGTTTGTTTATTAGTCAGCATCCTTCCCTGGACGGACTCTGCCTCATTTGTGCTATAATCAATAGTGTCTCTTGTGTTTAGAATCTTTCCCCTCTCTATGCTGTAATACTAATATGCATTCTGGGCCCTACATCTGTGTGTTGTGAGCATAAAATATCTGTTACACACTATGGGCCAGATTAGCTCAAGTCAGGATAATGGAGTGAAAAAGTTGCAAATTTTTGCGCAATCGCTTAAACTGCGCAAAAATTTGTGACTTTTATTGGCTCTGCGCTATGCTCGCCAGTTTTCTGAAAGTGGGCGTGTTTTCTTATGTAAATGAATCTCTAGACAGATTTACTATTGCGACTATTTAAAAAGTCGCAAAAAAAGTCGCAATTTCACTCCAGTGAGGACCATGCTCATCTTATGCGACTTTTTAATAGAACATGCAACTTTTTTGTAAAGACGTGCGACTCTTGTAAAGCTGCTTACTGACGGATAAATTGCTACCGTCAAACCACATTTATTACAGTCTTAAAGGGCCGATCATAAATCTGACTTGGCTCAAACTGACTTTAGCCATATGTGAAAGTGGAGTGAGCTGTCAGAGTAATGATAAATCTGGCCCTTTGTGTGATGTAGATAGGGGCAAGGATTAGGATAGGTCTCATTGGTGATTGGCCTAGCAGTATGGAAAGGAAGTCTAGAGCAGTATAGTACTTGCAAACTGCTTTATTAGGAGATGTCCCTGGGCTTGAAGAGAACTGCTGGATGCAGGTGCAGAACACTAGGGTAACTAGAAGTCATACAGTATGAGAATCTATTCCAGCCTCCCCCAGTGCTCTGGCCTGCATACAGTATCTCACAAAAGTGAGTACACCCCTCACATTTTTGTAAATTGTTTATTACATCTTTTCATGGGACAACACTGAAGACTTTGATACAATGTAAAGCAGTCAGTGTACAGCTTGTATAACAGTGTAAATTTGGTGTGCCCTCACAATACCTCAACACACAGCTATTAATGTCTAAACCGCTGGCAACAAAAGTGAGTACACCTCTAAGTGAAAATGGCCAAATTGTGCACAAAATGTCAATATTTTCAATATCCACTTTTCAATCTTCCACTCCTCCATGACAACATTACACAGCTGGTGGATGTTAGAGACCTTGCGCTCCTCCACCTTCCCTTTGAGACGCCAGTCTTCGTCCCTCCTACGCTGGCCGTTGTTCCACCTCAATTATGTAGAGCAGCCAACTCTACATAACTTGTCTAAACACTTGCTGGCATGGATTTGGACCATTTTCTATGCCTAAAACAAGTGTAGAAAATGATAAATGAGATGAACCTGCCCTTTTCCCCTCCCACACCATGCCCCCTTTCTTAGACCTGGCATGAGCGGCGGAACAGGGGAAAGATTTGCAGATTGCAGAGCAAATAACCCTTGCGCCGCAATCTGCAACAGATATACACCAAAAAGTGGTAAATATCTATTTGTAAATGACCGCCATAGTGCAGAGAATCAGGTATACAACATTGGCTGTAGAACATGAGAATGTTCTAAGAATCTTATAGTGCATCGTTACAGGTTTTCAATTTCCTTATGTTGTAGGAATAGGTTCCTTTTTGTGTAGTACATGAACTCCTGATCAGAACAGTTCTCAGAATTGGAGGTTGTTGGTAAAATAGCAAGGGTGGGTCTGGGAAAATATATTTAGCTGCTCACTCTTATGTAGGACATTATGTAAATTCTGTAAATAGTTTTTGAAAAATTTTGTCTTTGGCTCCTTTCAGTCCACCCCTCCATTATTTTACTGATTATACTGTCTGGCTGGTATCTAAGTCCAGTCACATCTTGCCTTGATGAGGGCAAACACACCTAAAACAGAAATTTAGAAGAGGAAATCCTGCTTCTAAATAAGTTTTATTTTAAAATGAATAATCTTCTTGTAGATTTGTGATGACAGTGATAACATACAAACGCCTTCTATTTGTAGACAGGAATGGTGTACTTTTTACAACCAGATCTTAGAATGGTTACTTGAGAAAATGACATTCCATGCTACTGAGCCACAGTAATATACTCTATAACTTTACACAGTGGCGTACACACAATCCATGGGGCCCCAGTGTGAAACTGATCCATGGGGCCCTCTCCCCACCGCCCCCCCCCCCCCCCCCCCCAACCTGCCTCAACCCCCCCCCCCTCCCCCACTACCTCCTCTACCAGTGGTGTAACTATAGTGCTCTGGGCCACAGTGCAAACTTTGGATTGGGCCCCCCCCCCATTTTTACAAAGAAGCGGCAGATTTTCATACTAAGGGTTCTTTCCGTGTGGCTAATCCGCTGCGTGAATGAGTGCCAAGCCCCATTCTGGACAGCAGAGACACGGAGCAGTAACATGATTGACTGTGATCTTTTTACTACAAAATCACGGTGACAACTTTATCTCACTGTGATTTTGTAGTAAAAAGATCACAGAGAGGCAAAGAGCATTATCAATCATGTTAATGCTCCGTGTCTCTGCTGTCCGGAACGGGGCTTGGCTCTCTTTCACGCAGTGGATTACCCACACGGGATCCGCTCGTGTTAAAGAGCCCTAAGCCCAACGCATGGCTACACTCACCCAGTCCTAATGAAATCTGGTCCTACTGGATCCAGAACAAGATCCCTGTGGTGAGAAAAAAAGAATAATCACATAAGGAAGGGATGGTGACTGCCCCTGTGAAATCACCAGCAGGGGGTGCTGTGCTGGCCTGTAAGACTAAGCCATGCCAATGTATAGCAGGGTAATCTAGGACATTTCCCCTAAGTGCAACTACACAGTACTAATGCCCACCTTGTGGCCCCTCACAGTAGTTATGCCCACCTTTGTTCCTGTCACAGTAGTTATGCCCAGATATGTGCCCCCTCACAGTAGTTATGCCAAATATGTGCCCCCTCACAGTAGTAATGCCCAGATTATGTGTCCCCTCACAGTAGTAATGCCAGATTATGTGTCCCCTCACAGTAGTAATGCCAGATTATGCGTCCCCTCACAGTAGTAATGCCAGATTATGTGCCCCTTCACAGTATTTATGCCCAGTTATGTGTCCCCTCAAAGTAGATATGCCCAGATATGTGTCCCCTCAGAGTGGTTATGCCAGATTATGTGTCCCCTCACAGTAGTAATGCCAGAATATGTGTCCCCTCATAGTAGTAATGCCAGATTGTGTCGCCTCTCAGTAGTAATGCCCAGTTATGTGTCCCCTCACAGTAGTAATGCCAGATTATGTGCCATCTCACGGTAGTAATGCCAGATTATGTGCCCCCTCACAGTAGTAATGCCAGATTATGTGCCCCCTCACAGTAGTTATGCCAGATTATGTGCCCTTTTGCAGTATTTATGCCCAGTTATGTGCCCCCTCAAAGTAGATATGCCCATATATGTGCCCCCTCAGAGTGGTTATGCCAGATTATGTGTCCCCTCACAGTAATAATGCCAGATTATGTGTCCCTTCACAGTATTTATGCCCGGTTATGTGCCCCCTCAAAGTAGATATGCCCAGATATGTGCCCCCTCAGAGTGGTTATGCCAGATAATGTGCCCCTCACATTAGATATGCCCACATATGTGCCCCTCACAGTGGTTATGCCAGATTAAGTTCCCCCTCACAGTAGTTATGCCTTCATATGTGCCCTCTCATAGTTATGCCTTCATATGTGCCCCCATCACAGTAGTTATGCCAGATTAGGTGTCCCTCAGTAGAGATGCCCACTTTTGTGCCCCCTCACTCTAGTTGTGCCCATCAAACCCCCCCCCCCCCCCCCCTTGCCCCCAGTCTGCAGCGTTAGAGAAAAAAAAAACACATACTTACCTTCTTCCCTGATGACAGGCTCCCTCACTTTTCGCGCTGCTGGCTGTGCTGAAGGCAGATTTCCGAGCTTTTAGCTCTCCTCCCACAGCCAGCAGCGCGATGTGGGGCCAGAAAGGTGGAGCTCCTGAGCTCTGAAGATCAGCGAAGCAGGGAGCAGAGAGGTTTCCCTGCTTCACTATGGAAACGGAACTGCCTGGCCGGGTGTGTGTGAGTGATTGCGTGCCCCCCCCCCCTCTTCCTTCACCCCCCCCCCCCATATTATACATGTAATGGAGGCATGGAGCGCTCTGATGGGGCCCAAAATTGCCACTGTACTGGCCCCATCAGAGCACTCCATTACATGTGAGTACAGCGGGGCCCCTGCCAGCGGCCTTTACACCTACAGTCACAAATCTTGCTGACATATAGTTCACAAGGGATCATAGCTTACATAACAAGCTTACAACTGGCATTTGAGTAAAGGCAGTTGTGTCACTTCAGTAAATAATATTTATCATGTAGAGAAAGTTAATAGAAAGCACTTACTAATGTATTGTGATTGTGATGGAAAAATCAATCAATCAAGCCAGCAAAGGAAGCAATATAGACAATAACAATACATTAGTAAGTGCCTTGTATTAACTTACTTTACACGAAAAAATGCCATTTACTGAAGCGAGACCCCCCTATAATACTTGAGTAAAAGTTTTATACAGCCACAAATATTGTGTGATCAAGTTAATAAGTTCAATAAGTTATTTATCACTGTTTTTAAACTCATAAATTGACCAAATCTACCCTTCTTATTATGTGTCTCTTCTAGTATGGTGTGCATTATGGTGTCCTGATGTCAATGTTCAGAATGCCTCGTTAACACCGCAAACTGTCCCTATGATTTTAATCTCCCACCTGATCTGACATCAGGCATGGAAGATGAAGGGAGGACACTGGGCTGACATCGAAAGAGTCATGTGCATGAATTATTTCAATGAATTCACCAGATTCTTTATACTTCATATTGTTGTACACAAGTTATAATTAGAGTAAACATAAAAACATAATTAGTGCAAACACTACTAGATATAGTTGTGTCATGAATAAATAGTAATTTGGCCACTTTAACATTGAACTCACTGGATTACTTAGAATGGATTTATAAGTCAGTAAGAGTTTTCCAATGAATTAATTGATCTAAAATGAAAGGATACTCGCCTACAATTCATGACTCCTTAGTGCAGGGGTGGGGAACCTCCGGCCCGAGGGCCGTATGCGGCCCACGGTATCATTTCATGTGGCCCCCGGCCCCCTGCCAGAACATAATGTGAAAATGCTTATGACCCCTTCCATTATGGAAGCGGTCATTAGCATACGGGAGGCACAGGAAGGTGAGAACAGCACTGCACTGGCTGTCCTCACCTTCCCTGGTCTTCTTTCAGCCCCACACTGTGTCCTGACACATCCAGCGTCAGGACGCAGTGCACGTAGACGTGCACTATGACCTGACGCTGTGCGGTGTGAGGTGACAATATAGTGCGGCAGGAAGAAGAACAGGGAGGGTAAGTGAATCTGCCAAGAGGCAGCGCCGTACGGAGCTGGAGAGGTAAGTTTATTTGTTTATCTTAAATACAGTATCTGATCTGATGTCTGATTGGGGCTGATCTGAGGCTAAAGGAGGGTGGGGAGGGTCTGATGGGGGTCTGATCTGAGGCTTGGGAGGGTCTGATCTGAGGCTGGGGGTGTCTGATCTGAGGCTGGGGTTTGATAGGGGTCTGATCTGAGACTAGGGGGGCTGATGGGGGCTGATCTGAGGCTGGGGAGGGTCTGATGGGGGCTGATCTGAGGCTAGGGAGGGTATTATGAAGGTCTGATCTGAGGCTGGGGGGTCTTATAGGGGCTGATCTGACCCTGGGGGGTCTGATGGGGGCTGATCTGAGGCTGGGCGTCTGATCCGGGTCTGGTCTGAGGCTGGGGGTCTGATGGGAGTCTGATCTGAAGCTAGGAAGGGTCTGATTGGGGTCTAATCTGAGGCTTAGAGGTCTGATGGGAGTCTGATCTGAGGCTGATGTAGGCCTGGGGGGTCTGATAGGAGGCTGATTTCAGGCTGATGGAGGTGGGGGCAGATATTTTGCTGAGAAAGGGACAAAGGCAGGGACAGTTGCGAAGAAAGAGGCAGGGAGAGTGAAAGCTGGGTGAACCCCTCTCTGGACCCCCTGGGTTTAGCTTCCTGCCATTAATGTCAAATAAGTAACATTCTGAACTTAAAAATTAGACTGCTATGTGTGGTCAATATGGCGCCTGTATTGTATGTAATATACTGTATATATATAGTGCAGGCGCTATTTTGTGCTGCAAAAATACAGCCCTCTAGATTATTTTAATTGAAGTGCAATTTCTGTAACTTATCCCTAAGTCAATTATATGTTTGACCAAATACAGCAGTAAAAATTTTTTATTGAGAATTTTGTATGGCCCCCGAATGATGTTACAAATATCCAAATGGCCCTTGGCAGCAAAATGGTTCCCCACCGCTGCCTTAGTGGAAGGTTTTACATTTAATAATCTTAAACTAGAACACTGTTTCTCAACTCCAGTCTTCAAGTGTCCTATTTTCTGGATAATTATTTCCTGGGTAATTATGATCCGGGCATCAGCCATTATCACAATAATTCTTTAAATGGTGCGTCCTCCAGTAATGACACATTTTGAGTACTTTGGGGACTGGAGTTGAGAAACACTCATCTAAAGTAGAGTCTACATTGCTGCACGTGTGGTTTGTGCAGTCTTCTTTTTTGTCTTCCAATTAGTAGTTTCAAAGGCATTTTTGTAATTTCAGGAGTATCATTTTTCATGAATGTCAATAACTTATAGATGGAAGTTAATTTCTTCATAGCATTCTTCCAAATCTTGATGTTCTTAGTTGTGATTTCATGGATATTGAAGTAATGTTACCGGGGAAAGATGGTGATGGTCTAGGGTGCCAACTTCCTTGTTTATCTCTTGACAGCTCTTTTTTATAGGCAAAATGTAAAAATGGCAATGATAAAGATCAGGCATGCTCCCGGTATGCCCGGACAGCCTACATCCGTATGTTGGAAGTTGTAGTTTTTCAACAGCTGGATGGCCGCAGGTTGAGCATCCCTGATTAAAGATTATAAGCAAGATCTTTTTAGAGTTCAAGATATTAATGTGAACTTATTAGCAGAATTTACTGTAAAGTACAGAATTATAATTTGTTATAATAATATCTTCAACATCCTCTAGCTTCAATAATAATTACAGATGCAACAATTTTTTCTGTTATTGACACAAATTTACAGACAATTGACAACCCTGGCAGGATTCCTGCAAAGCACTTTAAACACAGACAGAAATCCCCACTACTGAAAACATATAACTTTATATAACCATATTTAAATGTTATCTATCATAGGGTAAAACTAATCAATTTCCTTTGTTGCATTGTTTATGGGAGCAAGCTCATTGTGGAGCTATGGAGCTCCTGGAGAATAGTAAATGCAGATCGAGCAGGCAGAAATGTTAAGTTAGATATCCACGTAAAATATGAGCTTTTTGCTTGTTCATTGGGTGATCTGTATACTGGTATATCAGTTCTTATTGGTGTGGTGGATTTATTTTGATATACACAGTTGTGACTCTGTTGGAGCCATCTGTATATTAGTAAAAACAACCTGTTAAATTTATTCTGCAGGTCAGTACAATTACTGCAATACCAAATTTCAGTTTATCAGCATATTCTAGCACCCACATCTTTTTTTTATTTTTTATCACCCATTAGGAATTTACATGATGACCACTAATGGGAACTTCTTTATCACCAGCCTCTGTTACATTTTGCGAAATCATGCATTTTGGAGTTTTATTTTCATCACTATCTAAATGACTGTGATTTTGTGATGTCAACATGTATGTTGGAATCTGTAGCAATAACTATTGTGATGTACCGTATTTTCCGCCCTATAAGATGCACCTAGGTTTTAGAGGAGGATAATAAGGAAAATAATTTCATCAGACCCCCAATAGTAATTACACCCTGAATCAGACCTCAGATCAGAACCCCAATGTTAATAAGACCTCCAATTAGACCTCAGATCAGACCCCCAATGTTAATCAGACCTTAGATCAGACAAAAAAGAAATCAGCTCACCTCTCTTGTTCTGGACTCTGCTCCATGCTGTGGCATGACCCAACGTCGCACAGCATGAAATCACAGAGTGCACTGACATCCTCATGCTGTGTGCAGGTCACACCACAACATGTGGAGCCGGTAGATGAAGACCAGGAAGCTGTGAGTACAGAGCCAGCACAAGGAATGTCACATACACCGCTCCCTGGTCCTACTGTACTAATGAGCACTTCCATAATTGAGTGCGTCTTATAGGGCAAAAAATACAGTAATTTACTGTATTCTTACCTATGATGTCATCCTGTCATGGTTCCCCAACTGCTGCTGCCTCCATATGGCAGCAGCGTCCAGTTGCCCTGGGGACCAGGAATGTGGCCCGGCCCTCACTGATGTTGGAACCCCGGGCCAATGAGGAAGGGCGCAAGGGCTCCTGAACATGCAGGCACACTGGCGTGAGCTGCCTCTTCCCCAGCATAAAAGACTGGCACCTGCACTGTACAGGTGCCTGTTTAGGGTGATTATAGGGATAGTGGATTATCCTGTAAACTGTAGGGTAGTCCTTCAGAATGATTTCCTTTGACATGGGCTTAATGTAGCCATATTCTATACTGACTTGAAAATGTTCTACCCTGTTAAATTAGATACAAAAATTAGATCCAAATATCAGGCAAAATATATTATTATGATGAGCGAATTTCATATTTTGAAGTTTGTGTGCTGGTTCGTGTTGTGGTATTTATTGAATTGTGCTATGGATTCAGTTACCACGGACCATAACGCAATTCCATGACGGAATGCATAACGGAATGCCTTTAGAGGCGTTCCGTTATTCATTCCGTCATAATAGAAGTCTATGGCCTGCATAATGGATCCGTCCAGTTTACGTAATGCAGGAGAGGACTGATCCGTGGTAACG
This sequence comes from Bufo bufo, assembly GCF_905171765.1. NCBI lineage: Eukaryota > Metazoa > Chordata > Amphibia > Anura > Bufonidae > Bufo > Bufo bufo. The sequence continues at coordinate 217,204,717 of NC_053394.1, forward strand.
GAATCCATAACGTAATTCAGTAAATACCACAACACGAACCCGCACATGAACTTCAAAATATGAAATTCGCTCATCCCTATATATTATATTTTCATTTGTAGATTCACAGAAAATTAAACACAATATGTAATATCTCTAAGTATTGATAAAAAATTACAATAGTCTGGAAAATCTGATGACCTCTCAAAGTGCTGGATTCGCAGAGCTTTACTGTGTTTGTATATATAGTATGCAGAATATTGACAGACCTTTAAGCATGTTTTCATATAAAATCATTTCTTAACCTAAAACGCTTTGATGTGAAACTTACATATAGATACTAAATGCAAAAAGAATTTAGACATTCGGATTATATGCTATTTCCATTTGCATGCTTCATTTTACTAAATTCTTCTATTTTCCTTTTATACTCTCATTATTGTAATTTGGAAAATATCTGGAGAGTGCATTTGCATCTGTTTTCATATACCCCTACTATCCTTAACAGATGTGTTCATATAATTTATAGTCAGATATTACATGACTACAAAATACTAAAAACTGTTGGAGTATCATATTGTGCTATTACATATTCTTGTTTGTAGAAATGATGGAAGTCCAGACAAAAGACAACATGCTGCAGAGAAAAACAAGACACAGGTCCCCAAAAATGGCCCAGTGCAAAGTGACAAAAATGGTCATCGTGTTCCTCCAATTCACCCTGAGAGGCTGAAGGACTTTGCAGAAGATGAATACCTGGATGGAAACCATACCACATGGGAAATGAAGATTTCCGGAAACCCAGAGCAACCATTGAAAGATGCTGTTGAACCTGTTGCTATAAAAGTCCGAAAGCCAAGTGTACGGCCAAAGAATGAGTTCTTGAGATTTGAAGATATCAGTGCAGCAGCTTTTAAAATTCAAAGTGGTGTTCAAAAGACCCCCTGCATGGTACGAAGCATGGTAGATTAAGATACTTACAATTGGTAGTACTACACTGCAAAAAGAATGTTGTTGTCTATATAAATCATCTAGAAAGGGGTGTTGGTAGACCCTGAAGATGCCTAGGGTACCGTGAGGCAATGGAGGAAGGGGAGGAAGTAGATAAAATTGAATGTGGTTTTAATGTGTTTATTAATTTAAAAACATCTTTGCAATGTGTACTATAGATAAAGTATACCATAGAGATGAGAGAATACATTTTAAACTAATTAGATTAGTTATGAATTTCACAAAAATTTGTCTGTCAAACGAATCCAAACTTTTGGCGATTCGATTCAGGGTAATTGCGCAGAAACTGCACCAGCGCCTTTTTACTTTAAAAATTTGGAGGAAAAACAACAGGAAGGAAAAAGTTTGAGGATCACATGACACTGTGAAGGAGGTGGAAGGCTTTGATGCTGGCAGACAGCCTGATCATCCAATCAGGGGCAAGATTGTGGCAGGTCTTTTTGCTCAGAAGGACGAAACACAATTGTGTGCAGCTTGTGAACTAAAAGCATAAGTTTTAGCTATGTCTGCCAAAAAGCAATTGCAGATACACTAGCAATATAAGCAATATACTGTAGGTGTGATAGGGAGAGTATAAGGACATTATATGGTTATAATTAGGTAGATGTGGGGTTTTATATGGAAAAGTATAGAGAATGAGGCAGAGTAAACATTGAGAGTAAGGTCACTCAGAGTTGTGTGTTTCACAACTGCTGGCAAGTTCTATATTACAAGATCCTACAAAAACTTCATTTTCTCAGAAAATGGACAGCAAGACAGCTTTTTTGGGGGGAAAAACCTGAAGTTTCTATAGTTCATAGGCTTATTTCCAGTACCTCCAGAATCGATAGTGTACATTCTGCTGCAAACGCTGAGCAATTGCTCCCTTTTTTTTCCTATAAAACAGTTTCTTCAATTTATCTACCATTTGTAATTGAGCATTTCAGTAACGCATTGTATTACTTCAAAACACCATGCAATTACAGCAAGCGCAGTTTACCTCAATAACTGCATTAGAATACCTGTGTCAGTGAACGTATTTTATGGCAACAACTACATTAGTATATCCATGTTAGTGAATGTGTTGTATTACTTCAAGATGCTGTGCAATGTCAGAAAATTTATTTTATAGCAATAACTGCATTAGTATATCTGTGTTAGTGAAAGCATTGTATTATTTCCCGATACCATGTAGTTTCAGCAAACACATTTTACTGCAATAACAGCATTAGTATAGTCGTGTTAGTGAACACGTTGTATTACTTCAAAAGACCATATAGTTTTAGCAACCACATTTTACTACAATAACTTCATTAGTATGTCCCTGTTAGTGAGCATGTTGTATTACTTCAAGATACCGTGCAGTTTCAGCAAATGCCTGTTACAGCAATAACTGCATTAGTATACTCATGTTAGTGAACATGTTGTATTACTTCAAGATACCATGCAGTTTTTGCAACCGCATTATATAGCAATAACTGCATTAGTATATCTGTGTTGATGAATGCATTGTATTACTTCAAGATACCATGCAGTTTGAGCAAAGGCCTTTTGCTGCAATAACTGCATTAGTATACCTGTGTCAGTGAACATGTTGTATTACTTCAAGAGACCATGCAGTTTTAGCAACCGCATTTTACTACAATAACTGAATTAGTATGCCTCTGTTAGTGAGCATGTTGTGTTACTTCAAGATACTATGCAGTTACAGAAAACGCATTTTACAGCAAAAACTGCATTGTTACCTATCTAAATTGTCAATACAACTGTGTAGTGTTTTTTTTTTTAAGGAAGGGATGTTTAATTTTGCCTCTATCTGTAAATTACAGAAAAAAGACTGTTTGCTACAGTTTAATAATCTGTGTACCAGACGTGTGACTCTACATTTAAATAGGTCTCATAATAAGATGTCTGGTAGAATGAGAAGTGGAAAACGAAAGACATTGTACTAAAGTCAGAATGTGAGTGGCTGCAGTAGTGCAAACAGCAGTAGCAGAGCCAGCCATCCGGTTAGTAGCAGCAGGCAACAGTTTTCCTTGAATATTCCTATATGTAACTCAAAGGAGAGCACCAATAGTGAGACACCGCAAAGTGAGATCAAATAAATAACATTTATTATACTCACAAAAGTAAAAGTATCAACAGCATGTCAAAATACAAGCAAAGTTCCTAGTATCATGCCCGACCTAGGTTTCACTTTCACTTCATCAGGGGCGTCCTTGTCCTCTGCTCCATTGTAGGATATCCATAAAAGAATGTGGGCCATAGAAAACGATTCGCTTAAGTGTAAAGTAATTAACACATAAGAGGACAGTATACTGCTACAGATGGATCTGGATAGATTGGATGCTTGGGCAGAAAGGTGGCAGATGAGGTTTAACACTGACAAATGTAAGGTTATGCACATGGGAATAAATTATGCAAGTCATCTGTACATACTAAATGGTAAAACACTTGGTAACACTGACATGGAAAAGGACTTAGGTATTTTAGTGAACAGCAAACTAAACTGCAGAAACGAGTGCCAGGCAGCTGCTGCCAAGGCCAATAAGATAATGGGTTGCATCAAAAGGGGCATAGATGCCCGTGTTGAGAACAAATCACTAGTCAGACCACACATGGAGTACTGTGTACATTTTCTGGGCTCCTGTGAACAAGGCAGACATAGCAGAGCTGGAGAGGGTTCAGAGGAGGGCAACCAAAGTAATAACTGGAATGGGTACACAGAACGATTTAAAATTAGGGTTATTTACTTTAGAAAAAAATGACTGAGGGGAGATCTAATAACTATGTATAAATATATCAGGGGTCAGTACAGAGATCTCTCCCATCATCTATTTATACCCAGGACTTTGACTGTGACGAAGGGACATCCTCTGCGTCTGGAGGAAAGAAGGTTTCTACACAAACATAGAAGAGGATTCTTTACTGTAAGAGCCCTTTCTGCCAAAATAGACATATTTGGAATCACAGCATCCGTAATGACCTGCTATATAAAAAATATCACATGATTTACCTCGTCAGGTAAACACCATAACAAAAATAATAATAAAAACTATCCCAGAAAATATGTTTTTTTCCACCTCGCCTCCAAAAAACAGTATCAAATGATCAAAAATATGTAACTTGAAATGGTACCGATGAAAATGTCACCTCAAATAGAAAGCCCTCACACAAGACCATTGCTAGAAAAAGTTTTAAAAAAATGGTCTCAGAAAATGTTGACACAAAAACATGAGGGTTTTTTTTTCAAAAATACTTTGTGTAAAAAAAAAAAAACTATATAAAATGGGTATCTCTGTAATTATACTGACCAGCAGAATAAAGTTAAATATCTCATTTTTCCTGCAAGGTGTATTCTGTAATAACAAAACCCAAAAAGCTATGGCAAAATTGCTGCCTTTTCTTTATCCTGCTAATAAAAAAGCTAATTAAAAAGTGACTAAAAAGTCCTAGGTACCCCAAAATAGTACCAATGATAATGGTAATTCATTCCACAAAAAAGCCCTCAGTTGAGAGAAAAAAAAAGTATGGCTGTCAAAAAATATCTGTACTGGTACCTCAGAGGCTTTTTGAAAGCAACATGGCTCCCATAAATCAATCCATCAAAATCTATACTGCAAAAGTCAAAAGGTGGTCTTTCCCTTTTGAACTCTGCACCTTACCAAAATAAGAGTTTACAGCTATGGTTATGCCATTTCTGTACCAAGTAGAACCTGTCTATCAATTTACGGGCCATGGTGTGTCTCAGATGTCACTAGCTGGGTACAGCATAGTGGGGACTGAAAGGCCATATATGTGGAAAACTTGCAATTGTAATTTTGCACCGTCCCCTGCTCATTCATTTCTGCAAAATATCTGTGGTGTCAAAAGGCTCACTCCACCCTCTTGATAAATAACTTGTAAGGTGTAGTTTCAAAAATGGTGTCATTTATTGGGTGTTTTCACTGTATGGGTACCTCAGGGTCTTTGCAAATGTGAGGGAGTGTCTGAAAACCATTCCAACAAAATCCGCACTCCTGAGCTTTGCCATGTGCCCACACAACAGCTTATCAGATGTCAGACACTAAACGAGTGCTCGTTTAAAGGGCCTTTCAGCCAGCCCAATGCAAAGAAAAGAAAGAGGGGATCGCTATTACAATGATTACCCCCATTCACTTTTCATATTGTCAGCAGCACATCCCATGTTTAAGGTGGTGTGCAGAAACAAAGATACGATCATCTGACAAATGAGCGCTTTGGCAGCATATTTACATGGGCCAGTTATCAGAAATGGACGTTTGAAGGAATGTGCATTCCTGATAATTGACCCAATCTTTAGCTAGTGTATAAGGGCAATAAAGGGACTCTGTCAGCACATTTGGCTGCTTACGTATGGGCTGGAGAGAGCAGTACAAGCATACCTTTTGTGGACCTTTTCTCATCAGAAGTAGCATGAATATGAAGTTTTATCCAGTGACAGCTTAAGCATCCCTCCAAGAGTACATCTGACACTCAGAGCTGTGGGAAAGGGGTTGTGAAGCAGTTCAATGCAAAGAGCAGAGAGCACTACACAATGAAGCTTTGCTTCCTGCACACTGGCAAGGGGGGAATATGGCAGAATAAAACATAATTTTCTCACTGATCCTGATGAGAAAAGCTGCACAAAAAGTATATTTGTACTGCTCTCCCCAGCCCTAGATAGTGGTGTCAGCAGTTTAGCATTGTCAAAACTGCTGACAGACTACTGTTAAGTATTTTTCTTCAGTGCTTGCAATATAGAGTTACTGTATATGTATCAAATTGAGACTAGAGCAACATCGCTCTTTGTATGGGCTATAATCTGGCTCTGATACTAAAGACCAAAGACAGAATCTGCAGCATCAGCCAGTTCAGTTTCATGAACATGATGGAGCAGTTTTATCATGTGCCAAGCCAGGCACTTTTGATTCAGGTAATATTGATTCAGACCGAAATCAAACTTTTTTTTTTTTAAGATTTGGCGTATTAGACACAAAAGGTATTTTTAAAAATTCACTCATCTCTATTGTAGGTGACTCAACAGGAAAGGGTGCTTTATATATTGCAAGACTTTCCTGTTGAGTCACCTACAATAGAGATGAGTGAATTTTTAAAAATACCTTTTGTGTCCAATACGCCAAATCTTAAAAAAAAAAAAGTTTGATTTCGGTCTGAATCAATTTTATCTGAATCAAAAGTGCCTGGCTTGGCACATGATAAAACTGCTCCATCATGTTCATGAAACTGAACTGGCTGATGCTGCAGATTCTGCTACTTGTGGTAGCATTGACAGCAGGTGGAAAGGGGGTGACTCAGAGCTGGATGTAGAGAGGCCTCCTGGTTAGGCACACAGGCGGCTGCTCACTGAAAGCTGCGTATATAATGTATCTGGGTTATTCACAATTTGGCCTTCATTTCGGCAACAGGATAATATTCCCTCATTTTTGCTTTGATAGCGAGGATGGCTATCTAGTAATCACCATCAAATTGCTTGATGCTAACGATATGCCTGTCAGTACATAAGCAAGCATACAGCTTGCCATACTTCCCAGAATGCTTGGGACCTAGTTCTGATCCATCCCCACTGCAACGACTGGTTATCATGACCAGTGTCGTCCTCATCATTAACCTTATCCTGCTGCACCATTGAATACACCTCCTCCAGTGGATGCCTCTCATCCTCCTCCTTCATGGGACTTTGTCTAACTGGGTCCTTAACAACTACCTTTGTGCAAGGATTTTTGCCTCCCTTGGCAAGATAAAAATTCCCCCCCCCCCCCCCCCCCTTGACATCACATATGTTCCACCCCTTTCTCGGCATTTTAATTAAAATAACTGCTATGTTTCCCTTAGGGTTAATTAAGTTTCTTGTAGCTGTCTCCCTGACAGCTGCTAGAGGTGCTTCCGCGATTCTCACTGTGAAAATTACAGTGGGAAGACACGGAACATAGTTTTGAATGCGTGTGCATTCGTAGCTGAGAGGAGGATCGGGGAGAAGAGTTCCCAGTGACGGCGCTGGAGAAAGGTAAGTGGCTGAAGGGGTTTTAACCCCTTCAGCCCAGTGGGAGGGGGACACGAGGGTGCCCCATTCCTAACAACTATATAGTGCCAGGAAAATGAGTTTGTTTTCCTGGCACTATAGTGCTCCTTTAACACCAGTACTGCACAGTCTCTTTTCTCTGCAGGAACAGGCTATAGACACCAGTACCACTACATTAAACTGTAGTGGTTCTGGGACTATAGTGTCCTTTTAGGCTCCATTCACACGTCTGCAATTTCGTTCTGCATTTTGCGGAACGGAATTGCGGACCCATTCATTCTTATGGGGCAGCACGATGTGCTGCCCGGACACGGAATTGCGGATCCGCACTTCCGGGTCCGCACTTCCGTTCCGCAAAAAAATAGAACATGTCCTATTCTTGTCCGCAATTGTGGACAAGAATAGGCATATTCTATTAGTGCCGGCAATGTGCGGTCCACAAAATGCGGAAAGCACATTGCCGCTTTCCGTGTTTTGCGGATCCGCGGCTCCGTGTATCCGCAAAACCCGTTGCGACGTGTGAATGGAGCCTTAATGTTAGGTAAATTAGTTTCCAATGTAGTATTAATAACTAAACAATTGCATAATAAACATATTGCATTGTCTACTTACCACCAGGACAATAAGATGATCTGGTCTCTGGCTGCAGTCTGGCTCTTGGTCTGGCTCTGGGGACTCCCTTGTCACTCTCTTCTCCCCCCCCCCTCCCTTGTCACTCTCTTCTCCCCCCTCCCTCCCTTGTCACTCTCTTCTCCCCCCTCCCTCCCTTGTCACTCTCTTCTCCCCCCTCCCTCCTCACTCTCTTCTCCCCCCTCCCTCCCTTGTCACTCTCTTCTCCCCCCTCCCTCCCTTCTCACTCTCTTCTCCCCCCTCCCTCCCTTCTCACTCTCTTCTCCCCCCTCCCTCCCTTGTCACTCTCTTCTCCCTCCCCCCACTCCCTTGTCACTCTCATTTACTCCCCCCCTCCCTTTTCACTCTCATTTACTCCCCCCCTTGTCACTCTCATTTACTCCCCCCCTCTCCCTTGTCACTCTCATTTATTCCTTCCCCCTTGTCACTCTCATTTACTCAAGTGCTAAGTGAGCACTTCCTGTCAGTCCGGCCGGGTACAGGAAACAAAAGCTCCTGTACCGCAGACCGAACAGAGCTCAGCCACGCTACATTAGAGGCGCTTCCCTCCTGTGACTGTGAGTCCCTCTCTTCCAGCTGCCCGCGCCGTACTTAAAAAAAAAACGCAACGCTTTTTTTTTTTTTAAACCGCACGACCGCTGCCTAGGTTGCCTTACAGGTGGCGCCGACCCTGCATTTGTTACATCAGTGTGAGAATTTTCTGCAATATAAATATCAGCCGTTGACATCGTTGATCCCACATTTGTCTTTACTGACAAACCTGGTGGCCTCTTCTAATGGCCTAAAGATGCCATATGGGCAGGGCTGGGACAAGGCCATTTGGTGCCCAGGGCGAAGATGGCAAACTGCGCCCCCCCCCCCCCCCCCCCCCCCCCGTTTTTAAGAAAGAATCAATGTTGTTTCAAAACAAGAATATACTTAAAGCAATAGAACAAAGGACTGTGGGACTATGAACTTTGCCCCACGATAGCTCTTTTGTAGAACCCCCATAAAAACTTACAGTTACTTGACTTGGCCCTTGGGGATCTCGGACGCCACTTCAACACTTGGCCGGGGGCTCGGCGGAGCTGATGTTGTGCTTTATCCTAATGAGAAAGATTTCATAATAAGGATTTGGAGAAGGGGCAGAGGAATAGCAGAGCAGGGAGAGGCTGGTGCTGCTACTAGGGGGTCATACCATGGGGGAGTAATAAAGCCCACCATAATGCCCCCCCCAGTAGTAATAATTCTCCTTATAATATGCAAAACATACCCCTTTGTAATGCCCCCAGTTGAGCTAATGTTCCCATAATGTGCCAACATAAAATACCCCTTCTCAGTGCCCCCGTAGATGACCCCCATAGTGCTCCCCCCTTCCCCATAGTACCCACCATAATGTGTCCCAGTATAAAATGCCCCTATACAGAGCCCCCCATATAAAATATCTTCTTTTTAGCCTCAGTAGATGCCCCTAAATAATCTGCAGTAAGATGTGCCCCCATAGATGCCCCCATATCATGTGCCAGTAGCCAGAGCCTCCCCCCATATCATGTGCCAGTAGCCAGAGTGCCCCCATATCATGTGCCAGTAGCCAGAGTGCCCCCATATCATGTGCCAGTAGCCAGAGTGCCCCCATATCATGTGCCAGTAGCCAGAGTGCCCCCATATCATGTGCCAGTAGCCAGAGTGCCCCCATATCATGTGCCAGTAGCCAGAGTGCCCCCATATCATGTGCCAGTAGCCAGAGTGCCCCCATATCATGTGCCAGTAGCCAGAGTGCCCCCATATCATGTGCCAGTAGCCAGAGTGCCCCCATATCATGTGCCAGTAGCCAGAGTGCCCCCATATCATGTGCCAGTAGCCAGAGTGCCCCCATATCATGTGCCAGTAGCCAGAGTGCCCCCATATCATGTGCCAGTAGCCAGAGTGCCCCCATATCATGTGCCAGTAGCCAGAGTGCCCCCATATCATGTGCCAGTAGCCCCCCATATTGCCAGTAGCCCCCCTTATTGCCAATAGCCCCCCTTATTGCCAATAGCCCCCCTTATGTGCCAATAGCCCCCCTTATCATGTGCCAGTAGCCCCCCTTATGTGCCAGCCCAGTAGCCCCGTAGTCCCCCCTTATCATGTGCCAGCCCAGTAGCCCCCCCTTATGTGCCAGCCCAGCCCAGTATTGTACCTATATAAATAAAAAAAATAATAAAAAAAACTTATACTTACCTCCAGCAATGTGATGCGATGCAGGCCGCCTCTTCCGTCTGTGTCCCTCGCTATACGGCAGTCAGGCGACACGATGACGTCATCGCGCCGCCTGCACCGGCCTCTGATAGGCTGCCAGCACTAGGCCGGCAGCCTATCAGAGGAACAGGAGGGGACACACCTCTCCCTCCTCTGCCGCAGCGCAGGCATCTGTATTGCCGTCCTGAGGACGGCAATACAGATGACTATGGAGATGAGCGCTTCCGCAATGGAAGCGCTCATCTCCTGCTCTGCCCTGCCGCCGGCCGCGGCCGCCCCCACTTGTCACCAGGGCCGCGGCCTTGCGGCACTCAGGCTTGCCGGCCCACCGGGAAATTTCCCGGTATCCCGGCAGGCCAGTCCGGCCCTGCTGCGCCCCCCTCCTTGTAGCGCCCAGGGCACCCGCTCCTTCGGCCCCTGCCTTGTACCGGCCCTGCATATGGGTCTCTAATTATCTGCCACTGCTTGACCCCTAAACAACATAGGCTCCATAAGATATTTCCCTCTCATGAAGCATAGCCATAATGTTCTTGCGATTGATGCTGACCACCTTGCTCAGTTGAAGTAGGCTGGAAGACAGCCAGCAGGATGCTTGCTGGTTGATGCACTTTAGCAAATAATCCAATGTGTGGTTACTCTTGCCCAAGGTGATCAGCTCTAGCACAGCATGGCAACAATTCACTTTACACACATGATAGGGTTGAGAGGGATCCTGTTTTTGTTAGGGAGGATGTCCACTAAGGACATGGAAGAGGCAGATAACCGCCTGGTGTTGGGCGACAAAAACTAGAAGAACTTGAGCTCATAGACAACCAATTAAGAAAAAATACTTTATTGTTGCATAATAAATATTGTATATATTGCCATTAAAAAGAAGGGTAAGGAACAGAGAAAAACACCATCCCGGCATAATGCAGACCACTAGACATAAGTAAAGTGCATATACCCTCACCCCTAATGATTTAGAAGGTCAGATCAGCAGCAGACCCTCACCCCTAATGTTTTAGAAGGTCAGATCAGCAGCAGACCCTCACCCCTAATGTTTTAGAATATCAGCTCAGCAGCAGACCCCCCTAATGTTTTAGAATATCAGATCAGCAGCAGACCCTCACCCCTAATTTTTTAGATGGTCAGCTCAGCAGCAGACCCTCACCCCTAATGTTTTAGAAGGTCAGATCAGCAGCAGACCCTCACCCCTAATTTTTTAGATGGTCAGATCAGCAGCAGACCCTCGCCCATAATGTTTTAAATGGTCAGCTCAGCAGCAGACCCTCACCCCTAATGATTTAGAAGGTCAGATCAGCAGCAGACCCTCACTCCTAATGTTTTAGAAGGTCAGATCAGCAGCAGACCCTCACCCCTAATGGTATAGAATATCAGCTCAGCAGCAGAGCCTCACCCCTAATTTTTTAGATGGTCAGCTCAGCAGCAGACCCTCACCCCTAATGTTTTAGAAGGTCAGATCAGCAGCAGACCTTCACTTCTAATGTTTTAGAAGGTCAGATCAGCAGCAGACCCTCACCCCTAATGTTTTAGAATATCAGCTCAGCAGCAGACCCTCATCCCTAATTTTTTAGATGGTCAGCTCATCAGCAGGCCCTTGCCCCTAATTTTTTAGAAGGTCAGATAAGCAGCAGCCCCCCCCCCCCCCCTTAATGTTTTAGGAGGTCAGATCAGCAGCAGACACTCACCCCTAATGTTTTAGAATATCAGATCAGCAGCAGACACTCACCCCTAATTTATTTGTTGGTCAGCTCAGCAGCAGACCCTCACCCCTAATTTTTTAGATGGTCAGCTCAACACCAGACCCTCACTCCTAATGTTTTAGAAGGTCAGATAAGCAGCAGACCCTCACCCCTAATTTTTTATATGGCCAGATCAGCAGCAGACCCTCACCCCAAATTTTTTAGATGGTCAGCTCAGCAGCAGACCCTCGCCCCTAATGATTTAGAAGGTCAGATCAGCAGCAGACCCTCACTCCTAATGTTTTAGAAGGTCAGATCAGCAGCAGACCCTCACCCCTAATGTTATAGAATATCAGCTCAGCAGCAGAGCCTCACCCCTAATTTTTTAGATGGTCAGCTCAGCAGCAGACCCTCACCCCTAATGTTTTAGAAGGTCAGATCAGCAGCAGACCTTCACTTCTAATGTTTTAGAAGGTCAGCTCAGCAGCAGACCCTCACCCCTAATGTTTTAGAATATCAGATCAGCAGCAGACACTCACCCCTAATTTATTTGTTGGTCAGCTCAGCAGCAGACCCTCACCCCTAATTTTTTAGATGGTCAGCTCAACACCAGACCCTCACTCCTAATGTTTTAGAAGGTCAGATAAGCAGCAGACCCCCCCCCCCCCCTAATGTTTTAGAAGGTCAGATCAGCAGCAGACACTCACCCTAATGTTTTAGAATATCAGATCAACAGCAGACACTCACCCCTAATTTATTTGTTGGTCAGCTCAGCAGCAGACCCTCACCCCTAATTTTTTAGATGGTCAGCTCAACACCAGACCCTCACTCCTAATGTTTTAGAAGGTCAGATAAGCAGCAGACCCTCACCCCTAATTTTTTAGATGGTCAGATCAGCAGCAGACCCTCACCCCAAATTTTTTAGATGGTCAGCTCAGCAGCAGACCCTCGCCTCTAATGATTTAGAAGGTCAGATCAGCAGCAGACCCTCACTCCTAATGTTTTAGAAGGTCAGATCAGCAGCAGACCCTCACCCCTAATGTTTTAGAATATCAGCTCAGAAGCAGACCCTCACCCCTAATGTTTTAGAAGGTCTGATCAGCAGCAGAACCTCACCCCTAATTTTTTAGATGGTCAGCTCAGCAGCAGACCCTCACCACTAATTTTTTAGATGGTCAGATCAGCAGCAAGCCCTCGCCCCTAATGTTTTAGATGATCAGCTCAGCAGCATACCCTCACCCCTAATGTTTTAGAAGGTCAGATTAGCAGCAGAACTTCACCCCTAATGTTTTAGAAGGTCAGATCAGCAGTAGACCCTCACCCCTAATGTTTTAGATGGTCAGATCAGCAGCAGACCCTCACCCCTAATTTTTTAGATGGTCAGTTTAGCAGCAGACCCTCACCCCTAATGTTTTAGATGGTCAGATCTGAATCAGGCCCTCACCCCTAATGTTTTAGAAGGTCAGCTCAGCAGCAGACCCTTACCCCTAATGTTTTAGAAGGTAATATCAGCAGCAGACCCTCATCCCTAATGTTTTAGATGGTAAGATCAGCAGCAGACCCTTGTCCGTAATATTTTAGAAGGTCTGATTAGCAGCAGGCCCTCGCCCCTAATGTTTTAGAGGGTCACCAGCAGGGCCTTGCTCCTAATGTTTTTGAGGGTCACAAGCAGGCCATCAATCATAATTTTCCAAGGGTGTGTATGATGCCCTCCTTTATGTGTAAGAAAGGGTTTATTGGACTGCTGGTTTCTTGTAATTTTTGGCAGCCCATTTACTTAGTGCATAGGCTTTATAAGTGTAGGAGTCCAACTACCTGAACAATTGTACCACAATGTGAATGAGGCCCTCCTTTATGTGATATGCAGGTTGTATCGGAGTGCCTCTTCCTTGTAATTTTTGGCAGCACTTGCACTTTATATACAAGTAAATATACAGGAAAGAATGTTTCCTAACAATTCTTCCTCTAAAATCGATTTTATGTTTGGTGCGTATTATTGTCGGTCTGTAAAAGTGGCGTACTACTCGTACTACATCGTACCCAGCAGCAACCTGGGATTCCAAGATGCATCCAGACATCCTCCCCATGCTGTTCCCGAACCATTTCAGTGGTGTTTCCATCAATTTCTGACCTTTTCCTATGAACCAGACACCCTCCCCTCTTCAGAGCAAGGGATGCCTGGTTTAATGCTCAGGTTCTCCCATTGACTTTCATTGTGCTCGGGTGCTCTGCCGAGCACCCAAGCATCCCAAAGTGTTGTACTCGAGCACCCGAGCACTTTGGTGCTCGATCAACACTAGACCTGACCTTGTTGCCTTGCTGTTACATTGCTGCTGCAGCTGCTGTGAAAAAACATTGATCCAGTGGGCTGTGAAAAGACATGTACTGTCCCTGCCCCTAACAGTTGTAGGTGTCCATGGGGGCTGCCATGGGACAGTACAAGGCAGGGGTGGATTTTTTGGAGAAATAATGGTGGCTAGGTATCTACAGCAAGGCTGAGCAGATGCCATCAGTTTCCTAAGGGCAGCAGAATCCACTAAGTGGTATGGCAGAGACTGCACTGCCATAAACCTGGCCATGTTGGAGTTAAGCTTACACACCATTGGATTGCTGGGAGTGATGGCGCAGAATGGGAGGGACAGTAAGCAGAGCGAGAGAAGCAGTAAGTGATGACAATGGCAAGGACACCGTACTGCATGCAAATGCAGTTTATCTGCCGCAAATGAGACCAGGAGAATGAGAACAGTCTTGTTCTAATTGCTGATGGCCAGTTAAATTTTCCCACTGGTGATGCCGTTTTATGTGCCTCAGTAGAGCAGTAGTGCCTATGTTTGAATGCCAATGGATTATTTTCATCCTGCAGATCTTGCACACAGCAGTGCTTTTGTCTGCCAGCACTGTTGAGAAATAATGCCAGAAGAGCTTGAAGCAGCAGGGCTTGGCCTAGGTCTTGCACATTGTGAACCTGAGTCCACAGTATCAGTGGCATCACAATTTGCCAAGCTGAGCAGAACAGAAGCAGATCTGGCCCTGGCAGTTTTTTTGGAGGTTTTGGCCATACATTACCTCGTTGCTCTTTATTGCTGCTGTGACCACCACCCTCCTCCCTTGATGTCAACTGCTGCTCAACACCCTGATTTGACTCCCAGGTCCTGGCCAACGCACAATCATTGTCATAGTCCTCATCTTCCCTGCAACTTTTATCAGACTGTGATATATCATTGGGAGCTACTTGCCCCCCCTCATAATTCCCTTCTCTGTATTTTCTCCAAGCACCACCGTTGCTACTGCTACCATAGCCCCTACCACCACCACCATGGCTACAAGTGCCAATACTTCTACCACCACCAATAAGTTAGGTGTCTGTCATTCCATGCCATGAGTAAGACTGCACAGTGCGGTTGAAACATGTCGGCTCTGGAGTACTAACAGGAGTGTGTTTGTACCTGTACTGGATTTTAATATGTGGAAATAAAGCATGAAGATGTTATTGCATTCAATACCTTCTTTCTTCAAAAACAACATAGCTATGCATTTGGTCCCCCAGATCCACCTAAACTTCCTGCTCATTGCAGTCCAAATCCTGACTGTTCTCATATAATTAATAACCGAATCAAGAAAAATCATATGAAAAGCTGCACATCACAAAATAAAAGCAATACATATTTTATTGAACAACACACAAAGAGATTAAAATATATGTATACAATAAACTTGTGCAGGACAAAAGATAAATCCTATGCGAAAACGTGCACACCCAGTCCTAAATGCGGACAATTGTATGCTGTCAAAAGACAACAAATGCAATACATATGATATACATGACATCAAACAGTTTGGTTACAATACCAATAATAAAAATGTCCGGGCAGAGAGAGTGCACAGATAATGCACCCCACGCGTATCGCTGGAATCACCAGCTTCCTCAAGGGTATCTAACAGAAGTGTTGTTGTACATCTATTTATATGTATCCTAATAAGAAAACCATAATCACCCGGTCAGAGGCAGAGCATGATATGGGTATAATGTAATGGAGTGTCAGCGTCCATGGAATTCCCAAAACCGAACTGTGCATGCGCAAAATGGCGTGAAACGGGAACTGTGTTCCAACATGCATTCCACAGACCAGAAATGATTTAAAACAAGGATATGTAAATGAAATAGCCGTGAGCTGCATTGATTGTAAATGAAATAGCCGTGAGCGGCACTCACTCATATGAGTGCCGGACAATAGTCCCGCCGGCGGCCCGATGTGCACAATATCATTGTAATCTATGATGCTGTGTGCTCTGTGCGCACGATCAATGCCGCTCCGGGAAATATGGCCCGCTCACGGACTGTATGTTTCGGAGGGCATAAGGTCGTGTGCAAGGGCCCTTATGCGTATACCGTAACTAGGATGGCACCTTATACATTATGTACTGATCTCCATGGTATTCATATATTCATGATGGACAGCTAACTGGATTTGATATTTGCTTAATGGATGATCATCTCTATCATGTTGGCATGTCCTTGTTTTACAGAGACACTGATCTAAATGGGATGTATTTTAATATTTGTTTCGATCAGGGTTCTTAGCCATCGCACATCATTTTTGGTCAGGGATATACACAGTCGTTGCATCTTCTTGCTTAAACTCTAGGGTGATTCCCTATATTTTTAACCTCTGGTACTTTGCTGTCTTTTATCAGTGCCCCCGGTGGCCTAACCTATGTTGCGCATGCTCTTATTTCTAACAAATTGCACCAGTTTGAGCCCTGAATTCCTATGCTTTGGGATGTGTGAAAGGGTTTTATAAGTCATTTATGCTGCAGGCGGCCGATGGACTGACTGCGCAGGCGCGGGATCTCGGCGAAACAACAAGTTAGTAGATAGGCGGTCAGAGGGAAAGGATGGGCGGGCGGAGGGAAGGAAGGGGCGGGGGGAAGCGAAGAAAAGGCTGAGCTAGCAGGGCACCTACGAGCGTAACGCCGCCCCTGGGCACTTGCGAGCCCTCATTTGCATATGCTACAAAGATGTTTTTTGACGGTTTTATAAGTCCAGCATTGATGCTAAAGGTAACGTTTTTATTAACTGTAAGGATGCTAGAAACCTATGGGAAGGGTTACAAACGTTAAATGTTGATGACAGACTGCCTTTAAATCATGGTTATAATTGTTAAATAATTATGTTTACTATAGTCTAATAAAGTTCATTACTTTTATAATTATATTTGCTGTATAGTAGCTTTAGAAGGATTTATTGCGGTAGGAACTTGTATGTACTATCTTACTCCATGTATTTTGAATTATGTATTGTACCAGCGATTGATTTTAATCATTTCATGTTCAATCTATTGTGGATGCAGCATTTATATAATTATGTTTCACAATGCTTTAACAATATCATTTGTTTCCATAAAAATTGCCTGGAATGCGCCATAAGACATAACCCTACTGTTCTCAATACTACAGAGAGTGCCCCACTATTACTAATTTACTTATAAGACATAATGTATTATATGATTTTTTTGCACATGCGCATATATACTTTCTCATTTACTGACATACTTGTTTGCGATTCGATCATTATATAGTATTGTTGCCAGGTATATGCCATTGTTTAGCGTTATTTTTCTTCATAAATCTCTATTCATAGTTTTATGTTAAAAGTTATCATCCTGTATTGTGGCTGTGTTCCGGGGTTTAGAACGCATGGTGAAACGCATATGCCATCTTACGCACGTGCATTATTACGATTTACGCTATTTCATTTACATATCCTTGTTTTACATCTTTTCTGGTCTGTGGAATGTATGTTGGAACACAGTTTCGGTTTCACGCCATTTTGCACATGCGCGGTTCGGTTTTGGGAATTCAGAGAAAGCTAACACTCCATTACAGTAACTTAGTAACATAGTATATAAGGCCGAAAAAAGACATTTGTCCATCCAGTTTGGCCTGTTATCCTGCAAGTTGATCCAGAGGAAGGCAAAAAAAAAACTGTGAGGTAGAAGCCAATTTTCCCCACTTAAGGGGAAAAAAAATCCTTCCCGACTCCAATCAGGCAATCAGAATAACTCCCTGGATCAACGACCCCTCTCTAGTAGCTATAGCCTGTAATATTATTACGCTCCAGAAATTCATCCAGGCCCTTCTTGAACTCTTTTAGTGTACTCACCATCACCACCTCCTCAGGCAGAGAGTTCCATAATCTCACTGCTCTTACCGTAAAGAATCCTCTTCTATGTTTATATTCAAACCTTCTTTCCTCCAGACGCAGAAGATGTCCCCTCGTCACAGTCACAGTCCTGGGGATAAATAGATGATGGGATAGATCTCTGTACTGCCCCCTGATATATTTATACATAGTAATTAGATCTCCCCTCAATCGTATTTTTTCTAAAGTGAATAACCCTAATTTTGATAATCTTTCAGGGTATTGTAGTTGCCCCATTCCAGTTATTACTTTAATTGCCCTCCTCTGTAACCTCTCCAGCTCTGCTATTGTCTGCCTTGTTCACAGGAGCCCAGAACTGTACACAGTACTCCATGTGTGGTCTGAGTAGTGATTTGTAAAGTGGTAGGACTATGTTCTCATCACGGGCATCTATGTCCCTTTTGATACAACCCATTATCTTATTGGCCTTGGCAGCAGCTGCCTGGCACTGGTTTTTACAGCTTAGTTTGCTGTTCACTAAAATTCCTAGGTCCTTTTCCATGTCAGTGTTACCCAGTGTTTTACCATTTAGTATGTACGGGTGACTTGTATTATTCCTTCCCATGGGCATTACCTTACATTTGTCAATGTTAAACCTCATCTGCCACTTATCTGCCCAAGCCTGCAATCTATCCAGATCCCTCTGTAGTAGTATACTGTCCTCTTCCATGTCAATTACTTTACACAGTTTTGTGTCATCTGTAAAAAAATTTATTTTACTGTGCAAGCCTTCTACAAGATCATTAATAAATATATTGAAGAGAATAGGGCCCAATACTGACCCCTGAGGTACCCCACTAGTGACAGTGACCCAATCTGAGTGTGTACCGTTAATAACCACCCTCTGTTTTCTATCACTGAGCCAGTTACTTACCCACTTACAGACGTTTTCTCCCAGCCCGAGCATTTTCATTTTATATACTAACCTTTTATGCGGTACAGTGTCAAATGCTTTGGAGAAGTCCAGATACACAACATCCATTGATTCGCTGCTGTCATATCATATCATGCTCTGCCTCTGACCAGGTGATTATGGTTTTCTTATTACAGTACATATTAATAGATGTACAACAACACTTCTGTTAGAGCTCCCTGTGGAAGCTATTGATTCCAGTGATATGCGTGGGGTACGTTATCTGTGCACGCTCTCTGCCCAGCTTCCAAAAAGTAAAAATACAGCCTTTATTGTTCCAAAGGATTTTACACTTATGGAACAATAAAAGCTGTATTTTTACTTTTTGGAAGCTGGGCTCTACATTTTTTCTTGTTCAACGTGTGCTATGCTCCTGGTATTACCCGTGCTTCCGCCCTTGACTCAGGTGAGCGCAGCTACCATTCTTATTTTTTTTAACTAACTGTTTGGTGTCATGTATATCATATGCATTATTGCATTTGTTGTCTTTTGGCAGCATACAATTGTCCGCATTTAGGACTGGTTTGTGCATTGGATTTATCTTTTGTCCTGCACAAGGTTTTTATTGTATGCAATATTTTAATCTCTTTGTGTGTTGTTCAATAAAATAGGTATTGCTTTTATTTTGTGATGTGCAGTTTTTTTATACGGTTTTTCTTGGCACTGAGTTCATACAAGAAGTGTGTACCCTTGTCTCTTTTTTTATATTGTTCTCACACAATTTATCAACAGGGAAACTATCTTGAGTATCTTCCATAACACCTAAGATTTTGTTGCCTCTTCTTAAGAAAGGGACTAAGAGTGGGCCATGAAGACAGAGATGATGCAACTGAAAGGCTTTTCTGGGGTCAAAAGGAGGAGGAGGAGGAGCAGGAGGAATATTGTAACCCCTAGCAGTGGCCTACTACTACTACTGGCCGGACACTTCTGCTGTTTTCACCACTATAGCCACCTACATTCTAACTCTTGGATGAAGAGGCTTGGGTCTTTTGTTTTCCACTCTTCCATTTTCAGACATTTTATTATGAGGCCTATAAATGTAAAGTCACAGGTTCACTGCACATATTATTAAGAGGTAGCAACACTTCTTTTTACAAAATTTAAAGACAGAGGCACAGTTAAACATCCCTCCCCTTCTACAAACATACTGCATATCGTTATTGAGAACTTACAATGGTAATACAATGTGTTGGATGAATCTGCTATATTAATGCAGTTATCGCAGTACAATATGTTCACGAAAACTGCACGGTATATTGAGGCAATACAATGCGTTGAATGAAACTGCTATATTAATGCAGTGATTGCAGTATAATGCATTCACTAAAACCAGACGGTGTATTGATGTAATACAATGCATTGAATGAAACTGTTATATTATTGCAGTACAATACGTTTACTAAAATTGCATGGTATATTGATGTAATGCAATGAATTAAACTGCTATATTAATGCAGTTATTGCAGTACAATATGTTCATGAAAACTGTACGTTATATTGAGGTAATATAATGCGTTGAATGAAACTGCTATATTAATGCAGTAATTGCAGTATAATGCATTCACTAAAACCAGATGGTATATTGATATAATACAATGCATTGTTATATTATTGCAATACAATACGTTCACTAAAAATGAATTAAACTGCTATATTAATGCAGTTATTGCAGTACGATGCATTAACTTAAGCTAACTTTACACGAGTAGATGATTGGTACAATTCAGCGCTGAACTAGTCGTTTCTTGATGTAGTGAACATTTCAACAATGACCCTTTAGGCGTGCCGATTATCATTCACAAAATTGTAATTTCGATGGCATATTTCATCGTTTGTAAAGCAGACAGTTGCATTTACACAAAGCGATAACTTGAGTGGTGTGCTTAAACACACCGGTGGTGTAATCGTCTGCAAACGTGCGTGCAGTAAATGATTCCTATTTACACGTGTGAAATTGTTAACATCCAACGATGATTTTTGTGACCATACAAACGATCGAACCAACGAGAAATCTACCGATTGTCAGTGGACACTATCATTCATTGCTTTTACACTGCTTGATAATCATGCAGTTTTGATCGATTTAACGATAATCTACATGATATTTGTCTTGTGTAAAGGTACCTTAGGACTCCATTGTATATTAACGTAATACAATGGTCAATTAAAACAAATGCGATGAATGAAACTGGTATACAATGAAATGCCAAACAGTAGCTAAATTGAAACAGGTTTTTCTGTACATATCAGAGGGGCAAGTTAACATGTCCTGGTATAAAAAAAACAGGTAAAATGTGACGAACTTCTTAATTACATACGGTAGCAAAAATTGCAGCTTTTTTTCAGCTATTAAGAGGCAAAATTATGTGCTGATATCAACACACCAAAATACGCTTAAATGCTTCAACAGTAGTACAATTTAACCTTTTCTTTTTAGAGCAAAAAAGGGGGAGATAGGGCGATATTTGTAGCAAAAAGCCTATAAAACACTAATGTACTGTAAATTTGAGGATTTAAAAAAAAAAACAATAAGTCTGGCTGGCTGTGCATGTACAGAATAAGATGATGTTGGTGCAGGATTTTGGTAATTGTAGAATTTGTAGTTATTACATGAACTTTCTATTTCTTGCCACGTCTGTCCTCAATTGGAAACACACACACAGAACTCTATTCTCTCCCTGATAAAACCCTGACTTTTCTACCTATTTATTCAATCTACTTAACTAAATATGTCCCTATATTGTCCATTCAACACGTGATTCCTAGCTTGTGTCTATAATTTCTTACTGCCAGAAACATTAAAAAAACATGCTCATAGATCGCAAGTTAAGCTCAGAATTGTCGTTTCTGGCTAGTGATCAAGCTCAGAAACTAAAGAATCTGCCAAAATCCTGACCCTGATTGGCTCACAGCCTGTCTTTCAGCCCCTGAGCCAATCAGGGCAAGCTCCCTCCTCCTTCCCCCCTCCCGCCTAGTGTCACGTGATGTAATTTTCATCTTTCCTATCGTATTACACGCCAATTCTCATTGTAAAGTGACGCTAGTGCAGTTTTGCGCAATTCATCCGAATTGAAACCTTAGATTTGTATGGCAGCAGAATTTTTGTGAAATTCATAATTAATCCAATTAGTTCAGAATAATTTCCCTCATCTTTAACCCACAGCCAGTAGACTCCCTAGATTTTTTGTATAATACTAATCTACTCATATGGTACAGAAGGATCTTTTGGCCTTTGTTTGGCTCATGGGCCTGGTTGTTAACACAACCTCTGCCCCCTTATTTAGATCCCTGGTATCCACATGTATAATGAAAAATCTGTGTTTAAGTATTAATCATTCTTTCAGGGACCAGCTGTGTGTGTGTCTCTGTCTTTCCTTTTAACCCTTAATGACTACCCACTGTCTTTTTTTCATTGCTGTTTTAGAGGGAGCAGAGCACTTCCATAAGCACTCATGCTCTACAAATGAACTGTAACTGAGTCTTTTGCTCTGCAGACAATTTAAAAAAAAAAAAAAATGTATGGCTGTTTAAATATGGAGAAAATATGCTGAAAAAAATAGCTGGTCATTAACGGGTAATAACTGGAAACTTACAACACATCTTCACTTATAATATCTTATTTCAGTATTCAAGAATTTCAAAACAATATGGCGTAGACATTTACCTGAAGAAAGAATATCTACAATATACAGGATCTGTGAAAGAAAGGGGTGTTCTGTACCTTCTAACATCACTCCACGAGGTACAGTAGGATTCTTGGTTTTGTATTAACACAATCTTATTTCTTTAAAAAAGCATATACTGTAAGTAAAATCAATGCTCCCAGTGGACTACATTTGCATGATACATAAATAACAACTGCCTTAATTTTTCCACAATCTGGACACACAGATGGAAAGATTGTGTACTTCAGGTTATTCCAAATGGTACAAAATCAAAACTGTATATATAAATGTGGGGTTTCAAAATCGAGCACAATAATTTGGGCTGTTCCCTATTGTTAAAGTTCTCCTAGCTTTAAAGGTGTTGTCTCACTATAGCAAATATCATTTATTACATAGAGAAAGTTAATACAAAGCATTTACTAATGTATTGTGATTGTCCATATTGCCTCCTTTGCTGGCTGGATTCATTTTTCCATCACTTTATACGCTGCTTGTTTCCATGGTTACAACCACCTTCAATCCAGCATTGGTGGCCATGCTTCCACACTATAGGAAAAAGCACCGGCCTAGGAGCACTTCCATGGTCCCAGCCACCAGAGAGGCCAGTGCTTTTTTTGCTATAGCGTGTAAGCATGGCCACCATTGCTGGATTGCAGGGTGGTCGTAACCATGGAAACAATCAGTGTATACTGTGATGGAAAAATGAATCAAGCCAGCAAAGGAAGCAATATGGACAATCACAGTACATTAGTAACTGCCTTGTATTAACTTTCTCTACATGATAAATGCCATTTGCTGAAGAGAGGCAACCCCTTTAAATAGACAGGTCCTCTTTAAGCTGGATATGCAGTTATCTCTGAAGTGAGACAACTACTTTGATACAGATAGTGATACCTCATATAATAGTTATTATTAATTATTAATAAATGCTATTTGCCAAGTGACACAACCTCTTTAAAGGATCCACCATTTTAATACCTTCAGACATACAAGAGACCTGTCAAAAAACATCAGTAAGATAGCCCAGATCCTCGACCAAAATGAATGGTCCCTGACAGTGATTTTAATGAATAGATTGACTGATTTTAATAACTGTAAAATCACCTTTCCATTGAAATGGTATACAGCAGATAAGCAAAACAGAATGATACAGTTTTATGGGGAAAGATTCAATAAAAACCTGTATTTCATTAAAGAGGTATTCCAGTTTTAATGATTACATTTATTTATTTAGAAAATATGATGTTAAACTATTTTCTAATATGCATCTATTTAAAAATTTTCTTGCAAACTTTTATTATATCGATACAGTGTCCTCTTGCTAAAGAAAAAAAGGGCACGCCCCATTTAAAGGGAACCTGTCACCTCTACTATGCTACCCTCACTGAGCGTTTCTAAATGTTCATTGTGTAACCCTAAACATATAAATTACACTTTTAATTTCATTTCCAGACTAATTCAATAAGTATTATGCATTTTTGTACTTCCCGCCTCTTATGCAAATTAACATAAAAGAGTCATATCTTACTTGTGTGACCAGAGAAGAGTCATATTTTCAAGCTCTGACTCATCTCAGGTTAATTTGTATATGTATCAAATCGTTTTTTTTTACACAATAAAAGCACACAGAGCTATGGGTATTGGGTATTGCGGATGTCCTAGCGGCCATCTAGCAACCCATGTCCTCAGATCTATACCCAAAATCCAGGTGACAGGTTCCCTTTAAGTCCTGTAAAATGCTTCCATAGAAGAGCTGCATAACATGTCATTAGTCATGTGAGCCATCATGTGACCCTTAGGCCCCTTGCAGACGAGGGTTCCTCCCGCAGCGAGTCTGTAACGCAGCTCCCGGCCTAACCTCCCAGCGCTGCCGGGGGTCACATAGCATTATATTGATTTATGATGCTATGTAACACTTACAGTTCTGGAATGTATTGGATAACACTGGCATAATGCTGCCAGTGTTATCCAATACATTCCAGAACTGTAAGGGTTAACATCAATATAATGCTATGTGAATCCCGTCAGTGCTGGGAGGTCAGGCCGGGTGCTGCGAGCGGGAAGAACGCTCGTCTGAAAGGGGCCTTAGAAGAATCATGTGACCTGGCTTTCAGTTATCTGCCCAGATATGTAACAGGTGAACAGTAGTGTATTATTGAGGAACAGTACATACACAGTATATACAGTATTACTCCCTGCAGCAGCATCTTATCATGTCTGTCATTGCCTGTGTAGAAACAGAATCTGTGTTGTGTTTTATTTTTACACTAAACTTTATTAACAACCTTATAACATCACGTAGAGACTGGCAGCTATTTTTCTCACATCAACTAGAGACAGGCGGCCATTTTACAAATCACCTACAGACAGCCATGTAATTACACACAGTAATGTAGTTACTGTAATAGTAACATAGTAGTACATAAGGCCGAAAAAAAGACATTTGTCCATCCAGTTCGGCCTGTTATCCTACAAGTTGATCCAGAGGAAGGCAAAAAAAAAAAACTGTGAAGTAGAAGCCAATTTTCCCCACTTTAGGGGAATAAAAAATTCCTTCCCGACTCCAATCAGGCAATCAGACTAACTCCCTGGATCAACGACCCCTCTCTAGTAGCTATAGCCTGTAATATTATTACGCTCCAGAAATACATCCAGGCCCCTCTTGAATTCCTTTATTGTACTCACCATCACCACCTCCTCAGGCAGAGAGTTCCATAGTCTCACTGCTCTTACTGTAAAGAATCCTCTTCTATGTTTGTGTACAAACCTTCTTTCCTCCAGACGCAGAGGATGTCCCCTCGTCACATAATCACAATAAAATAATTATTCCACCACTACTCATATTATTAGTAGTATTATTACTATAAGACCTCTTGCACACAAACGTTTTTTTTCCGTTTCCTTTCCGTTTTTTTGTGTTCCGTTTGCGGTCCGTATGCAGAACCATTCACTTCAATGGGTCTGCAGAAACAATGGAAGGTACTCCGTATGCATTCCGTTTCCGTATTTCCGTTCCAAAATAGAACATGTCCTGTTATTGCCCGCAAATCACGTTCCGTGGCTCCATTCAAGTAAATGGTTTCATAAAAAAAAAACTGAATGCATCCATATGTCTTCGCTATCCATTCCATTTTTGCGGAACCATCTATTGAAAATGTTATGCTCAGCCCAAGTTTTTAATGTACTTACTGTTTAAACATTTTTGTATGTTTCTGTTTCCGTTTGCGATCCACAAAAAACGGATCACAAACAGAAACCAAATGGAAAAACTGAACAGCAAAACGGAACGGAAGAGGAAACACTACTGAAACAAAAAAAAAAGCCATACGGTCGAGTGCAAGAGGCCTTATATTTACTATTAAAGTACCATGGTTCTGTACACATGAAAAGGGGTATACATACATAATATAAAACAATTGCAATATGAACGAACAAGACATTATACAAACTGATAGAGAAGGAGAGAGGGCTTACTATCTACATGGGATGGGGGAAGGATACAGTGGGTCTCATTTATCACAGTGGAGGTCACATATCACATGAATGTGTCTTGTGTGCTGACCCAGCACATGTATGTCATGTAACACTGCTGCTTACTGAATGTCAGGGATCATATGATGTGAGGAGTATCAGTTAGGTCATGGATACA
Source organism: Bufo bufo (assembly GCF_905171765.1). Taxonomy (NCBI): domain Eukaryota; kingdom Metazoa; phylum Chordata; class Amphibia; order Anura; family Bufonidae; genus Bufo; species Bufo bufo. The sequence goes on from NC_053394.1 coordinate 217,230,687, forward strand.
TTAAAATGGACCGATTCATGGACTGCACCATTCTACTGTATATAGAGATCAGCTGCAGAATTTAAAATACATGTACAGTATATTAGAAAATTGTAGAATTTCCTATTATATAAACAAATATATATATATAAAAAAAAAAAAAACTTGAATACCCCTTTAAATTAAATCCTTGCTCATTCTATGCTTTGGGACAAAAGTGCAGCCCTATCCGTGATTGACACCCTGAGTCTTCCCACAAAAACTATATATCAACCAGGTCAACTCCTCCTGCTCTATAACATGCCGGTTCATCATCATCAGTTGATAAATCAGCTATGGAAAACTATCAGTAGGTGTCTGCAGTTACCATAAGTGTAAACTCCTTTTAACATAGAAACACAGCCCTCAACAAGTCTGCCTATTTTAGGTCCTCTCATCATGGTCAAATTAAATGCACTTTTAGATCAGCTATAATCTGTGGGAACTCTGGTAGCAAGTCCGCAATTTCCCTGCAGCACCACCACAGGAGAAATTAAACATTACACAGTGCCCATTTAAATCAGTGGGTTATCTGTGTAAGGCAGGACAGGCGAAGTCCTCCAGAGCGATGACTCAGAGATGAGGATCCTGAACAGAAGAAGTCCCGTAATTAATTTGGAATCCCATAATAGAAGCAATGAAAATGGCTTTCGCAAATCAGATAACCTATATCTATGATTTTGGAGAAAGATTTGTAGAAGGAATTTTTAACATGCCCTTTCTGGTCAAGACTAGCTAAAAGAGAAGGAACTTGTTACACTGGTGGTCCATGTCCATCACTGCCCCTGTTCACGTGGTCCTTGTATGCCATGTGGGCTGGTTGCCGGATACTGTGGTGTGTATCTAGGGCCATGTGTCAGTTTGGCAGTGCATATTCGCCCCCGTGTTGTGTGCGTTCTGGCCACGGATACTTTGTGGTGTGAATATGACCATTGGTATGTCTCTCCTCTCTGTTCTGTTCAGCAAGGTAAAAGTTACCTGCTCTTGCTCGCTGTGTGTTCTGTGTTTCATGTAGAGGTTAATCCCTCTTTCTGTTTGTGTGCACCTGTGGGTGCTGTGGGCTAAAGAGCTCAGCCGTACGTTCTGTCTGTGTATTATTGGCTCATAATATCACTGCCTTACATCCAAGATCGAATGCGGCCAAGAGCATTTTGCCCTTTCATGCTTTTTAAACCCATGTAAAAATGAAAGTTGATATGAACTCTTGCTCTTCCTACTATTGCTGAGAATGGAAAAATAGGGAGTCTTGTTCAAGTTTACCCAGCAGAGTGGTTTGCTCGTCTCATGAGTCACCTGTCAAGCTGTTTGGTTGCCTTTACTATTAACACCCTTGGCAGCAAATCAGTCTTTGCAATCAAAGATGTCCCTATAAGCCATATACTGTGACCTGAAAAAGGCAATGCATTTAGTCTGTCACCTTCCTTTCACCTGTTAAAAGGTTAACAACATCATGTAGGTGTCACACAGTTTCCCAAACATACTGTTATCACATATTTTTTTTGTTTTGTTTTTTTGCCTCAGTTAAGCCCCTGAAAAGACGACTTTGATACAATTTGCAAATTAGGTGACAAGAGCCCACTGGGTGGTTCCCAGTGCTAATGGTGCCCAGTCCCCAAACTAAAATCACATGCGCCATCCATACTCTTCTGTGGGCAGATGCCTTAAGAAGTCCACTGCACGTGTGCTACAAGCATGTTCAGTGCAGAGAAGCTGGAAGAGGCCTGGGATTTTAATTCAGGTATTTGGTATGCTAATTAGCTGTCTTTCTAAAAACTAAGTTGTGCCTCTGGTGCAAGCTTTAAAGGCTATGTACACCTTTGGGGCCTTTTTTTAAATTATTATAGCATTGTACTCATTTTGAGCTAAGAATATTTAATTGGTCTTTATTAAAAATATGAAGTCATTTTTTCTGTACATAGCTGAGATGCTCTAGTAGCACTATTTGGATTTTCTGTCTTTTCCGTCAGACCAGGAACTGAAGGACTCCTTATCTCTGCTCTCTGACCTCCTAAACACTAATTATAGCTCAGTTATTATTAGATGACCAGCACAAATTGAAAGTGAAAGTGCCAGTCACACAGCTAGAAACACAGTTAACCCTTTGTGACAGAACGGCTCAATATTATTAATAAAGGCCAATTGAAAAAATAAATTTTAACCAAAAATGAGTAAAATGCCCTAAAAAAAAAATTGCCTCTGAAGGTGAACATAGCCTTTAAGACATTGGAATCTCAAAACGATGGCGAAAGGGAAAAATGGGGTTTGATTTACATGGGATGGCCTGGGCTCCATTAGTGCTGAGGACTACCCTGTGGACTCTTTTCAGGGGTTTAGCAGAAACACAAAAGGAACTCTATTAGACACCTTTATGGCTTTGTTAACAGAATAATGAGTGAAAGGGAGGTGATTCCCTGTAAGTAGATTCTTGGAAACAAATAGGATGCAATCATTGTTTATTATGGAGATTTGTGGATTTACCCCATATATTTCACTGGTACACAGTACGTTGTAACTTTTTTTTATTTTACAGGATCAGCAGAGAAAAGGAGTGATTGTGGCCACAGACAGTAATTTTGCCATGGCTGTAGCTTTCCATGCTTCAGAGTTACAAATCCCTGTGTTTGTCATTATGTCAGCTGGGACATCCCCAAACCGTGTCAAAATGTGCCGTGACTATGGGGCAATGGTTGTTTTATTTGGACCCACGGCAAAAGATGCCCAGAGCCACGCCCGAAGACTGGCGCAAGAGAATGGTTACCTCTATATTGAGGAGTATGTATCATATTGACTATCACCCACCTCCTACCCACACAGTTGCTTTTCTCACACTGCTGAAGTTTGGTAGAGTTCTTATAGTACTTTTTGTGCCTTTTTTAGTTATTTATTGTGGCAATGATAAACAAAGCCTTGTGTAGATGAAACATTATTTAATAAAGTGAAGAAAAAATGTTTATTTTATTAGAGCTAAAAAATAGAAAATAGAAATAGATATCATAGATGACGACAATACCCTTGTGTGTCTGACAGTACAATTATACTAGGAAAAAAGGACCGGCACTCGCTGTTAGTATATAATCTTGCTGTGATTTATTGCCACATTCCAGTGACGCGTTTCGGCACACAATGTGCCTTTGTCAAACTGTTTGACGAAGGCACATTATGTGCCGAAACGCGTCACTGGAATGTGGCAATAAATCACAGCAAGATTATATTCTGACAGCGAGTGCCGGTCCTTTTTTCCTGTTATCTACATGGGACGCCTGCCTGGAGACACGCGCACCGCCACTCTGTCTCTCCCGTAGTGCAGATTGATATATGGTATACATAGGACAATTATACTAGTCAGGATTATTGCTAATTTTGATAGCAGCAAGGGCATGGCAATGCGTCTAAACAGGCCTTGTATGGTGACATATGGAGTCCCTATGGATCCATGTGCCTCTGAGGCAAATTCTTCTTGTATGTTCTCATGGAATATGTGAGAAAAAAACTACATGCAGCTTTATTTAATTTGGGAGACAGATGGTGGTACGTATGAAATGTAGAATTTTTATTCTTATAGATACCTTACCTACCAGCAAGATTTTTTCCCTCTAATTATCTGCCAAATGCTTTGTGTATAAATAACGCAAAAAAAAACATATATTTCTAAGATTCTAATACAGTTCTGTTAGAATTAGAATAACAGAGAGCTGGGATTCAAGTTTATATTTGTCCAAACAAAACAGCAGTAATCTTTGACCAAATGTCAGTTGCTTCTTCACTGCACCTATTGCAGCATGTATGTATATTGCAGTCTTTTTAGCTGCTGACATTTAAAAGAGACCACAAGTTCAAAGTAAAAAAAAAGAAAAAAAGAAAACTAAACATAAAAAACTCTATTGGTATTTCATTTGCTGCCATTTTTTTAATATTATATATACAGTACAGACCAAAAGTTTGGACACACCTTCTCATTCAAAGAGTTTTCTTTATTTTCATGACTATGAAAATTGTAGATTCACACTGAAGGCAACAAAACTATGAATTAACACATGTGGAATTATATACATAACAAAAAATTGTGAAACAACTGAAAATATGTCATATTCTAGGTTCTTCAAAGTAGCCACCTTTTGCTTTGATTACTGCTTTGCACACTCTTGGCATTCTCTTGATGAGCTTCAAGAGGTAGTCACCTGAAATGGTTTTCACTTCACAGGTGTGCCCTGTCAGGTTTAATAAGTGGGATTTCTTGCCTTATAAATGGGGTTGGGACCATCAGCTGCATTGAGGAGAAGTCAGGTGGATACACAGCTGATAGTCCTACTGAATAGACTGTTAGAATTTGTATTATGGCAAGAAAAAAGCAGCTAAGTAAAGAAAAACGAGTGGCCATCATTACTTTAAGAAATGAAGGTCAGTCAGTCAGCCGAAAAATTGGGAAAACTTTGAAAGTAAGGGCTATTTGACCATGAAGGAGAGTGATGGGGTGCTGCGCCAGATGACCTGGCCTCCACAGTCACCGGACCTGAACCCAATGGAGATGGTTTGGGGTGAGCTGGACCGCAGAGTGAAGGCAAAAGGGCCAACAAGTGCTAAGCATCTCTGGGAACTCCTTCAAGATTGTTGGAAGACCATTTCAGGTGACTACCTCCTGAAACTCATCAATAGAATGCCAAGAGTGTGCAAAGCAGTAATCAAAGCAAAAGGTGGCTACTTTGAAGAACCTAGAATATGAAATTTTCAGTTGTTTCACACTTGTTTGTTATGTATATAATTCCACATGTGTTAATTCATAGTTTTGATGCCTTCATATTAATGAAAATAAAGAAAACTCTTTGAATGAGAAGGTGTGTCCAAACTTTTGGTCTGTACTGTATATATATATATATATATATATATATATATATATACTGAGGAACAAACAGAAAAGTTACGAGATACCCTTCTTTTAATCTTGTAGCTGCAGATCTTTCGATTCGGGTCACAATGTGCATCCGTAGTCCAAGACACTCTTGCCTGTCCAGCCCTGCTATTGAATTGAAACTCTAACAAACAACCAACCAACAGACGACAAACTCAAAATCAGAGTCGTACGGTAATGAGTCAGAACCAGATGGGCTACGCAGTACCAAATAAGATACAGAGAGTGGTCAGAAGACAAGCCAGGGTCAGAAGGACAGAGGAATCAATACGCAAATGCAGGAACAGGGAACAAGGAACTTAGCTAGTGAGCCCAACAAGACTATCACTGGCACTGGTGTAAGGCCAGGAAGGGATTTAAATAGAATGCCGAGTCCCCTCAGAATCTGATAGGTCCATGACTCTGAGCTCCATTAGTCAGAAACACTAGCTCGCAGTAATCCATTGCTAATCTCTCCCAGCACATGCCTGCTGTGGGGAGAAACAGAGCATTGCATCCTGATACTAAGGATGCAGTTGCATCTCTCCCAACAGACAGGTAAGTTTATCAAAAGGTCACCATGTTCTGTTCATGTAAGTGTTCTGTTCATATAAGTGTTCTGTTCGTTACCCAGTTAACGTCAATATGTTTCTTGAGTTGGAGAGTCACTTTAAATATCTGTTAAAATGTATAATGCACTTATAATATCTCTTTTTTTTCTCTCAGGGAAGACAGTGCTGGCTATCTTGCTGGGCTGGGAACAGTCGGGCTAGAGATATATGAGCAGGTGCCCAATATAGATACCATCATATTTCCTGCAGGTGGACATTGTGGCTTGTTAGCTGGATCAGCAGCTGCCCTAAAGCATCTCAATCCAAAAATTACAGTGATTGTAAGTATGCATAGCGTTTTAGATGCTAGTGCTAATAACCCCCATAGCTGGCGGTGAATCCTTGCTGTCTTACATTTAGAAACAGGCATAGAAAATGATGCATGAGACTGGCCTGCCGGCCGCCCCCTTCCCTGCCTACCCCACGCCCATTTTTTTAGACCTGGTGTGAGCAGGGAAAAGATGCAGATTGCTGCAGAAATTACCTTTGTGCCGCAATCTGCGTATTTCTGTATAGTAAATGACCCACATAGTGTTTAATTACCATATTTGTCGCTTTATAAGAGGCATCCAATGATAAGATGCACCCCAGGTTTAAGAAAAGGAAAATAAGAAAAAAATATTTTTCATCAGACCTCATATCAAATCCTCAGATCAGACCCCCATAAATATCAGGACATCAGATCAGGCCCCCATATCAGGACATCACATTTGACACCCTTATCAGGACATCACATCAGCCCTTCATGTCAGACGCCCATCAGACCTCAGATCAGCCCACCTTGTCAGACCCCCATCAGACCTCAGATTAGCCCACCTTGTCAGACCCTCCTCAGACCTCAGATCATCCAACCTTGTCAGACCCCCATCAGACCTCAGATCAGCCCACCTTGCCAGACCCCCATCAGACTTCAAATGAGATTAAAATAAAAAACTTCTCTTACCTATACTGCTCCGCGGCTCCTCTCCACCTCCGGCAGAACTCGCGCTCCCTGTCTTTCCGGCCTGCCCTGCTCTATCACCTGACTACATGCAGCATCAGGTCATAGTGCGTGCACTACGTTCTGACACTGTACACGGTCAGGACAGTAAAGCGGCGGCCCCAGCAATAAAGACCGGGAGGGTGAGTGTGACGAATACCACACCTCGTGCCCCCTTGACGTTGCTTACGTCGAGCTCACGAGACGCGGTATGGTCACGGGTTTACCAAAAACTTGACTTTACGCCCTCCGGGAGAAGCAGGTAGGGTCAGGTTGGTACAGTTTACACACACACACGTCCTTTCCACGCGGGCACAGAGAGGCAACAAGCTGAGAGAGCCTTTTCACTGCCGCAGTAAAAACAGCGCTGTCTCCGCCTGGGAAATCTGCCACCAGCTTCTCGTTTGATATAAGCCCGGTTCGCTAATGGGATTATATAGGGTCAGAAACCAACCCGCGGTAGATTATAACTAGGCCAAAACACAGACGTGGGGATTCGTGATCGAGATACAAGATAACACAAGATTAAATTATATATTTAATCGCCGTAAGGACACACTAAATTTAACACAATATACACAGAGAATATATACAGTGATCTTAGGTTACAGATACAGATTATATGGGTTAAGCCATGTAAAAGTCAGTTACCGGGTAAGATGAAAGTTCCTTTTGGTTGTGAGATGTTCTTTGCTGGAGTCCACATGAAGGGCCATGATCTCAGCGAGTTCCTGGGTCCCTCTAAACACATTTGTAAGATGTGACCCTTCTTCAGAGAAAGAGACGGCCGCTTGCTGGCCCAAGCCTTTTAACCTTTAGCCGGCCCCTTCCCTTCCGGCCTCAGGGAGGGGTCCACTCCCCCTCTTCTGGGCTGGTAGCAAATGACCCACAAAACCCTTTAGGGTTCATAGCTCCAGACCAGAGGGTCATAGGGAGATGGTTCTGGGACCAACGGACCTGCCTGGGTTCCGGCTACAAGTAGAGTCCAAACCTGGTACTGTTATGTGGTTTCTATGGAGAGATATGGATATCTACCTCCCCTGACCTCATCCCATTAAACAAAGACCATGGGCACGTACATTGTGTATGTATCCGGTTTGCGGATATCCGGTTTAAACTGTCACCTTTTTTTCCCCACCAGTATTGACTGTTAGGTTTAGATTAGTTTAGGCCCCTTTGGTAGTTAACGCCCAGCGCACCGCACCGCAGTCACTGATTCACTGATTAGCGTATCGCTAATCAGCATTGGTACTTTTATAGTATCTGTAAGTGATCAGAACTGATCACAGTCAGATCTATAATAGTATTAGTGTCAACTTAGCTTGCCCTCCACCCAAAACGCAGTGTTTGCCCGATCAGGCCTGATCGGTCGCCCACACGTGCGTTCACCCACGCCCGCCCCGCGGCAGTGACAAAAATATATATATTTTTTTTATCACTGCACATTCACTACACAAGCGCTGCGGCGATAAAAAAAATCTGTTTTGATATTTTTTATCAATCGCAGCGGTATCCTGCACTTCGCTAGCCTCCCATTTGTAAGACAGGCTTGCTTTTTTTCTTGGGTAGTCTCAGGGAATACCCCCTAAATTTAGTTGACCAAATGGCAAGTAAGGGGTATTCTTCTGAAGAGGCCTACAGGCTTCTGACCCAGTCGGATGAGGAATGGGAACCCTCCTCTGACGAATCCAGCGGGTCAGAATACGAACCTGTAGAAAGCAGTGGCAGTCTGACTCAAAGTTCGGACGATGAGGTTGAGGTCCCTGATACCACCAGGCGTACCCGGCCCCATGTTGCTAGACCACAGGTTCCGCAGGATCCGCTTCAAAGGCAGCAGAGTGGGGCTGGCGCTGTCGGATTACGTGGTGAGGCATACACCAGCAGCGCAGCCCATCCTGGACCTAGTACCAGCACTGCCGTAGAACATGGTGAAGTGGCGAGCACCAGAAGGGCAGTTGAAGCTAGTACGGTGGCACGTGCAGTAGTTCCCCCGTCGCAGCCACCGCACAGACAGGCCCGTAGAGCCCCTAGAGTCCCTGAGGTGCTGGCAAACCCTGATTGGCAGGCCTCACCTTTAGCCGCACCAGTAGTTCCCCGTTTCACCGCCCAGTCTGGAGTTCGGGTTGAGACAGCTCAGATCGGATCGGCACTGGGGTTTTTTGAGCTGTTCTTCACTGCGGAGCTCTTAGACTTAGTCGTGGCAGAAACAAACCGGTATGCCACTCAATTTATAGCCGCCAACCCGGGAAGCTTTTATGCCCAGTCTTTCCGGTGGAAACCCGTCCAAGTTTCCGAATTTAAAATTTTTCTGAGCCTTCTCCTCAACATGGGCCTGACAAAAAAGCATGAATTGCGGTCATATTGGTCCACGAACCCAATTCATCACATTCCCATGTTCTCTGCTGCCATGTCCAGGACACGATTTGAGACCATCCTGCGTTCCTTGCACTTTAGTGATAATAGCACCTCTCGTCCCAGAGGCCACCCAGCTTTTGACTGGCTCCACAAAATTCGGCCCCTCATAGACCACTTTAACACCAAATTTGCAGATTTGTATACCCCTGAGTAAAACATCTGCATAGAAGAGTCCCTGATACATTTTACCGGGCGCCTTGGCTTCAAACAATACATCCCAAGCAAGTGCGCCCGGTATGGGGTCAAATTGTATAAGCTCTGTGAAAGGGCCACAGGCTATACGCACAAATTTCGTGTCTATGAGGGTAAAGATCAGACCCTGGAGCCGGTCGGTTGCCCTGACTACCTGGGGAGCAGTGGGAAGACAGTCTGGGACTTGGTGTCACCCTTATTTGGCAAGGGGTACCACCTTTATGTGGACAATTTCTACACAAGTGTGCCCCTCTTCAGGCATTTGTTTCTAGAACAGATTGGCTGCTGTGGCACCGCGCGACCTAGTCACCGGGGCTTCCCCCAACGGCTCGTTACCACCCGTCTTGCAAGGGGGGAGAGGGCTGCCTTGTGTAACGAAGAACTGCTCGCGGTGAAATGGAGAGACAAGCATGACGTTTACATGCTCTCCTCCATTCGCGCAGACACGACAATCCAAATTGAACGAGCAACTGGAGTCATTGAAAAGCCCCTCTTGGTCCACGACTATAATTTGCTCATGGGAGGGGTGGACTTCAATGACCAGATTTTGGCTCCTTATTTACTCTCCCGCAGGACCAAATGCTGGTATAAGAAGGTGTCTGTATATTTAATTAAATTGGCTATGTACAATAGTTTTGTTCTCTACAGTAAGGCTGGGAGAACAAGATCCTTCCTCAAATTTCAGGAAGAGATCATCGAGAACCTCCTGTATCCAGGAGGTTCCGTGGCCCCATCCACCAGTGTAGTGAGCCGTCTACACGAGCGACATTTCCCCAATGTCGTTGCTGGTACCTCAAACCAAACCGCCACCCCGAAAAAGATGTCGTGTCTGTAGCAGGAGTGGAATAAGGCGTGACACCCGCTATTTCTGTCCTAACTGCCCTGACCACCCTGCCCTATGCTTAGGGGAGTGTTTCCGGAAGTACCACACACAGGTACACTTAGTATAGGGATTGCGTGACACAGGACAGGCACACAGGGGTCTTAGGGCCCTTTTACACAGAGCTGCTACAAAGCTCTCCTTTCACCTGGGACAAAGTCCAAAAATGGAGTTTGCATGCCTCTCTGAAGCTAACAAAATTCTCACTGCCCCCGGAGAACGTTTCCGGAAGTGAGACCTTTGGCTCGCAACAGACTCCATGAGCCGGAGCAGAGCCCAATGCTTGAAGCTGAGTCATAGATTGACGGAGATCCGATACTTCCAAAGAAAGACCCTGCATGCGGTCAACCAGGCCAGAAAGCGGATCCATGTCAAAAAAGGACGGTTTTGGTGGATTATAATGTCACGGCTGTATGTGAGCAACAATAGTATACACAGTAAAAGAGCTACTGACCGGACCCAAACTAGGGAGGATAAAGGGTGACCCCTGTCAGACCCTCAAAGCTCTCCCTATTCTGCTAAAGCACATGCCCAGATCCAAATGGCGGAACGAGGCATGCCCACGTGCCTAAGACTGATGACCACTGTAACCCCTACAATAGTGGAAGGGGCACGGCCACCGGTGCCCTACTCAGTATATGGAGGGAACCGTGGCCACCTCAGATCCAGTCAGAAAATAATCAGGTACACAACAATGTCTGTACACTTAGCTGAAGGTGTTGCAGCCGCAGAGAAGACGGATCCAAGGACAGCTGGCAATATCCGGAGTGCTTGCTGCAGCAGAACACAGGTCCAGTGAAATGATAGCTACAAGTGAAGATACTAAAGCAAGAGCTACAACTGAAATGAGAACTATAATCCACGCCCTACAATAGGAGGAGGGGTGATATAAAGAGAGGGAAATCAAACGCATGAGGAACAGCTGGGAGGAAGGAAACCAAAAGTAAACAGAGCAGTGAGAACTCCTCCCAGCTCTAGTAGTGACATCATCACAGGGGTGGAGAAACAGAGCTGTGAGAACGTCCCAAAGCTCTGGTAGTGACACTGTGTTGTGGATGAACAGGTAGTCTCTCCCCTGCTCTTAAGTGAGGGATTTCCAGGGCGACTCAGGATATTAGGTATCCAGTGTATGAGCCGTCCCATCATCGGGGTCCACTCATATGGTGAGGAGTCAGGGAGAGGATTAGGGATGCGGTAGGAGGTGACCTACTCCCTTAGCACTCATTTTGGCCTGGCTGATCCCCTTTTTCTTTTGACACCGCACGGTGGGGTGTTTCCCCCACTCCCTGCCGTGACAGGTACACATACATAAATACACCATATATATACTACACACATACCACCCAACTTTTAAGAAGCCTAAGGAGCTAAACTATGGAATGGAAGCGCTCATCTCCAGCTGCCGCTATAATTTTAACAACTGGATCTGGAGAACCTGAGGGAACTGACTGAATCCCATGCCTGGGTGCAAGTGCTGTTTGATACAGCCATTAACAGGGTTTATTACAAGGAAATATTTCTAAGTCTTATTTGCCCTTGTGCGGTGCAGTTATATGTTCTAAAGCATTTTTTGGCCTCTATTAGTAGGAAAAAAGGGCTTATTAGCCATTGTGTGGTGAAGTGCGAAAATTACAGCCCTTTTTGTCGTATTAGTGGCAAAAGAAAAATGTATTTGCCGTTCAGTGGTGCAGTTTTATGTTCTACAGCCCTTTTTGTCGTGTATTCGTGGCAAAAGAAAAATATATTTGCCGTCCAGCGATATGTTCTACAGCCCTTTTTGTTGTGTATTAGTGGCAAAAGAAAAATGTATTTGCCGTTCAGTGGTGCAGTTTTATGTTCTACAGCCCTTTTTGTCGTGTATTAGTGGCAAAAGAAAATATATTTGCCGTCCAGCGGTGCAGTTATATGTTCTACAGCCCTTTTTGTCGTGTATTAGTGGCAAAAGAAAAATATATTTGCCGTCCAGCAGTGCAATTATATGTTCTAAAGCCTACTGCGGCGTGTACAAGTGGAAAAAAATAAGGGCCTACTTGCCATTCAGCGGTGCTGTTACAGTATATGTTCTAAAGCCCTTTTTGCCATGTATTAGTGGCAAAAGAAATATATATTTGCCGTTCAGCGGTGCAGTTATATGTTCTAAAGCCCTTTTTGTCGTGTATTAGTGGCAAAAGAAAAATATATTTGCCGTCCAGCGGTGCAATTATATGTTATAAAGCCTACTGCAGCGTGTATAAGTGAAAAAAAATATGGGCCTACTTGCCGTTCAGCGGTGCAGTTATATGTTCTAAAGCCCTTTTTGCAGTGTATTAGTGGCAAAAGTAAAATATATTTGCCGTTCCGCGCTGCAGTTATATGTTATAAAGCCTTCTGTGGCGTGTATAAGTGGAAAAAAATAAGGGTCTATTTGCCGTTCAGCGGCGCCAGTACAGTTATATGTTCTAAAGCCCTTTTGTGGAGTGTATAAGTGGAAAAAAGAAAAATATATTTGCTGTTCAGCGGTGAAGTTATATGTTCTAAAGCCCTTTTTTGCGTATATTAGTGGCACAAAAAAAGTATTTGCCGTTGTGTGGTGAAGTGAGAAAATTACAGCCCTTTTTGGCGTGTATTAGTGGGAAAAAAAAGGGCTTATTAGCTGTTGTGTGGTGAAGTGAAAAAATCAGACATTTTTGGGGTCTTTTAATTTCCTTTTTATTTATTTATTTGATCTAACAGTATGTCAGACAGAGAAGTGCCAGGCCGTGCACAGGGGAGTGGTAGAGGCCTAAATGTTTCTGGTGCAGGCACAGGTCTCAGCAGAATAAGGGGGCGTGGCAGCAGGAGTGACAGTGAGAGGCCTGAGCTCCCGGTGTCATCTAGCGGTCGTGTCTTGACCAGCAACCCAGTGGTTCTTGATTGGTTGACTCGGTCATCTTTGTTTTGGATCCACACCTGTTTTTTTTTTGGCATTAGCAATACTGATGGATTACTGACCAAATGCTGACCGAGTGAAGGCCGATGCTCCACAGACAGGATCCGTTTTTGGGGATTATTGTTTTGATAAATCAGAGGAAGGTCAAAAGAATCTGTGACGTGAACACAAACTTACTGCTGACACCCTCTCCACTCTGTCGGGGGGCTCTACTTGTATAAGCATTAACAGAACATGTTCTGTAGAAATCTATCTAGAATCAGCTGATGACGGTTTAAAAGGAGTGTGCTTCTTCTTGGCGCTAACATCGACCTATAAGGCTGAGTTCATACTTGAGTTATTTGGTCAGTTTTGGCCTGTGACTGCCCAAATAAATGAAGTGTGCAGTGATTCTAAGAGCGACGCCTGTCATCTGAATGTCATACGGACTCACAGTATTATTTCACTACCAGAGCAGACTCCCTATACTTGTTACTGCAAGGCACAGTGTTCTACACCATTATAAAAGCTCTCTGCAGCCATTTTTATGCCATTTGCCGCAAATAAATTTGGATCAAACTGAATTTATAAAAAAATTAGGCGAACTGGCCGAAAATTATTTTTTTTAATTCGCTCATATCTAATTATATTCTTTTTTTTCATTGAGATATTCCAGTATAGCATCTCTTAGAAAACCTTCAGTTTACCCACAACAGATGTTAAACCGGCCTATAGTTTCCTGGCTCTGTGTTTGTCCCCTTTTTGAATATTGGCACCAGTGGCGTACTGCCAATATAGGCAGACCACACAGCTGCTATGGGGCCCGCGGCACAGGGGGGCCCGGAGCGCATGGAAATCCCCACCTCCTACCCTACGTCTACTCTGCACACTTAGCCAGTTTATTCATAATTTACTTAACTAGTTATTATGGGGCATTGAGGCGGCCCACGACCCGCCCACTTGTGTTCTGTTCCTAACTTCCTTTGCTCAGTCAGGGCCCCCCTCCAGCTCCACCCCCCTTCTTGTGTGAACAGGTAGCACGATGTCTTGGGTCTGACCGCTCCCCTTCATGTCTGACCTGTCCATGATCCAGGCTCCCTCCCAGGCACTGTATCTGCTGCATTGCGCACTGGCCAATCAGCATTTAGCAGGGCAATGATCCTGCTGCTGATTGGACAGTGTATTGCTGGCAGGCAGCAGGAGCAGCGCGGCAGCACAAACTTTAAGGGCGTGCCCGGCGCGGTAGTTGTCCTCTGCGCTCACATGCTGCCCGCTACCTGCCTCAACTCATCAGCCACCCCCAGCCAGGACTGATGAACTGCTCCACCCTCTGGCTCCTCCGGTCACTGAACAAAGAGCCAGCCCGGCCAGAATAAACAGTACTTGCCTGCAGCTGCAGGCTGCCCCTGTAGTGTGCCACAGGCAAGCCAGCCGCCCGCCCACAGTAAGTTAGGTAGGGGTGTGGCAGCAGCAAACAGAGTTCCTGTGGGGTTGGGGGGGTGGCTTATAGAGGACTCAGGACAGTGTGCCCCCCCATGAACTCTGCTTGCTGATAGAGGACAGTGTATCCAGTAGCACATCCCCACTCAGTCACCTTGCAGGGGGGATGAGGGGGAATAGGATTGGTGGCTATACACACTAAGCATCAGCAGCAAGGAGTTAAAGGGGTTATCCAACCCCTATAATGCCCCCCAAAATGCCCAGGCACCTGACTTACCTCACTCCCCAGCACCCACATCACTCCTAATGCCCGCACAGCCGCCCCATCACGCGTATGAAAGCATCCAGCAACGTGGGAAGCAGTCAATAGCAGGCCACGATGGGAACGAGCCTCCCTAGCATCAAAGATGAAGCAAGGGAGGCTCATTTCCGACGTGGCCTGCTATTGGCTGCACCCCCCCCCCCCCACCAGGCATAAGTATTATCTGTATGTGGTGGGGCATTTTGGGGGACATAATAGGGGTTAGACAACCGCTTTAACCCTTAAGATACCGGAGGTTGTTTTGTTTTTGCATTTTAATTTTTCTTCCCTATCTTCCTTGAGCCATAACTTTTTTATTTTTCCGTTCACATATCTATATGAGGTCTTATTTTTTGCAGGACAAGTTGTACTTTAATATGGCATACAATGTAGGGGGAAGCTGGCAAAACATTCCAAATGGGGTGGAATTGGAAAAAAAACGCAATTCCACTGTTTTACGGGTTTTGTTTCTATGGCGTTCTCTTTAAGGAAAAACTGACCCGTGCCCTTTATTCTGTGGTTCAGTATGATAATAACGATATCACATATGTATAGGTTTTTTATGTCTAAATAGTGTAAAAATAAATTAAAGCTTTGAAAAATGTTTATTATTTTTTACAGCACCATATTTTGACCCCCATAACTTTTTTATAGTTATATCTACTGAGCCCATTTTTTGCGGGATGAACTGCAGTTTTTATTGATGCCATATTGGATTGTGTGTGACTTTTTGATCACATGTTATTGCATTTTTTGGGGTAAGAGAAGTGATAAAAATGGCACTGGTAGCAGAAGAGTTTAGGAAGGGTGGGGCATGGGCTATGTCAGGCTTTAGCACAGTGAGCTTCTGCCCTGCACTCGTTCAGCTGTGCTCGAATACATATCGCTCCCTGTGTCCACTGTCCTATGTCCACTCTGCTAAAGCCTGACATATAGCCCATCTATGCCCGGCTTTACCAAAGCAGACAGACGGGAGCAGTGGTGTGTGCTGTACATCACTCACTGCAGCCCCAGTGAAATCCTTACTCCCATACAGCACTGTCATATCAGCGGTGTATGAGAGTATGGATTATAAAG
Organism: Bufo bufo; assembly: GCF_905171765.1. Lineage (NCBI taxonomy): Eukaryota > Metazoa > Chordata > Amphibia > Anura > Bufonidae > Bufo > Bufo bufo. Next base: position 217,246,372 of record NC_053394.1, read on the forward strand.
CGATATAGGCATCTGAATAAAGCACCTATAGAGAGAAAATAAAAAATGTCATTTTAAGGCACTTACAATAGGGTTTAATAAACTTTTTTATTTTTTTATTTAGGTACACTTGAACTTCTTTAAGTCAGAGTGATGTCCAAACTTCGGAGCTCCAGCTGATGCAAAACTAATTACTTGCAAAAAACATGCATGCCCTGCCTTGTAATTGCAATAGATGGAGGGCCGCGGGTTGGACATTCCTGCTTTAAAGGGATATTCTGATTGTTTGAAGTATTAGATTAGTTGGGATCCCACTGTCCCAGCGGGGAATGGGGGCCCCATACTTATTGGCAAATGGGGGTGTTGCAGGGGAGGAACCAGGGCAGGAGATGGGATGGGCCATGGTTGGGTAGTGGGCCAGGTTATGGGCCTAGTTCAGATTCTTGCTATGGGGCCCAATGATTTCTATGTAAGCCCCTGATTGGCACAAAATTTTCTAAGCGCCAATCCTGTGGAACACTCCATGTCATTAAAATATCAGAAATAAGGGTCTATCTATTACACTACTTAATTATCGTAGAATATGGGGGTGCAATTTATTGCCCCCATTACTTTTATATTTATCCACTTTTTTTGTTCCCGACCCTTTTATTCCCATAAAATATGTAATTCTCATATAGGATGCTTTTAAAAATATCCCATTTTGTACATCTGTTGTTCTATCAGGTCTATTAGTTAATAGTCCAGTGTGGTCGTCCCTGTAGTCAGATCCTGAACCAGTTGGGAGAGATAATTGTCTTTAGTTTTTGCCAAGAACTTGTTTCCTTTATGAGAGCTACAGGTTTCAGTTTCCCAGTTTCTATCTGGGTAGTTGAAGTGCCACCTCATCTATTTCCATTAGTAGTAGATTTTCAGTGGACTGTGTTATATTAGATGGCTTAGGGTGGGCTTACATCACGGTTTATGCCTCCGTTTGATGTATACATTAGAAAAATAAATGATGATGAGGGCATGTACAATTAGTTTCACAAACTCAAAGTTGAGGAAAGTGCAGACGCGGGAGATGTTTTTGAGTTGGAGGCGGCAAGTGGTGGAAAGGGATTGGATGTGTGGTCGGAAGGAGAGGGCAGAATCCAATGTCGCTCCAAGGCAGTGGACTTGGTTGACCAGGGAGACTATGCAGTCATTGATTGTGATAGATAGGTCTGTTGGGGGGGTTGAGCAGGATGGGGGAAAGATGATGAATTCTGTTTTGTCCATGTTAAGTTTTAGAAAGCGAGAGGAGAAAAAGGAGGATATGGAAGATAGGCATTGTGGGATTCTGGATAGTAGGGTGGTGATGTCTGGGCCAGAGAGTTAGATTTGTGTGTCATCAGCAGAAAAGTGATACTGAAAGCCATGGTACTCATATCCAAAAATGGTATCAATAATAGTTGCTCTATTCCTAACTGAAGGCTGAGAACCTACTCAGTGATTAAAAAAACCCAAAAAAACTTGTATAAATAGAAGGAGTGCACCTGCAAAAAAAACAGCCCTTGCACAACTCCATACATGGTAAAGTTATGGGATCCGAATATGCAATAATATTTTTTTATTTCCAGTGTTATCTTTAAAAAAACTTTTTAAAACATTAGAAAAAACAAATGGCGTATCACTGTAATCATGCTGCCAACAGAATAAAGGAAACATTTTTACTATACAGTGAACTCCATAAGTATGTCTCACGGCATTACTACCTACCTCCTAGATCAGATAATTAAGGCTCAATGTCAAGGCTGAATGTAACATTTTAGAATCATTGTAGTCCATTTCTAATATTGTTCTCAATGTTTGGTTCTATTATTTAGGGTGTGGAGAGTGAAAAGTTCCCCATTGTACAACAAGCACTGAAAACAGGACGCTGCATGACAGAACACGAATATCTCACTCATCCCTTGTACGGGGGTAAGATTAAGGTTGAATACGACATTTACACAATGGTTTAGCCATTATAGTTGATCAAATGCAGGTGAAATTCTGATTAGCTTTTATTGTAAGGATCCAATTACACATGCAGATACAGTATATTGCTTGTAACAAGAGACAATAGATGATATAGTGAGTTGATCGGTGCTCGTTATTTATAAATCTGGACACATTTACACTGGACAATGATTATGAATGATTGCTGAGGGGATCAAATGTAAATATGCTTTAGGTACGCAAGTTTTCAAGTACACACATCATATATGTACTGTATTTATATATTAGTAAGTTACTATTATTTAGCTTATTAGAAATGGGTTTTAATATAATACATACCATTTAAATCAGGGTTTTGCATATAATATGCTTTTTTTGGTGGCTGCATGATAAGTAGCCTCCAAAGGACCATGGAACAACCCAGTGGAGCGAAAAATAGCAGAAGTGACACAATGCTTTACTAGGGCCACTACCACTTTATTCTAGTTATCAGCCAGGGTCACTGTCACGATCAGTGTGGGGGAAAAACTCCACACTAAAGACAGGAGGGAAGGGGAATAGTAACTGGGCCTGGAATGAGTTTAGGACCAGAGACAACCCATTTCTCCCCAGATGGATGAATGGAAGTCTCTGTCTCAGGCCCAGATACAAACAACAGGGATTATAACAAACACAAAACAATAAGAATAGACAAGACTTATCTGAAAGTAGAAAACTGGCAACTCCAGAAGCCCCACAGAGTACAATCGACCAGCTAGTTAGAAGGCAGAAAGAAAATCTATAAACCACACCTCCAAGAGTGAGAAGCGGCTACTTATGGGAAAAGTAAATTACCAACAAGCAACACCTGAAGGAAGGGGTGTGGCATTCACCAAAACACAGACACAATAAGATCCACAGTGAACTTGTCAATTTAACGCACGAGTTGCCAGTCTCTCAGATCTCCTGGTAACTGCCGCGGGAACGTCCGTAACAGTCACAAAGATCAGACACTGATGGCACATTCTGGCAAAGCAAAACTTAAAGGGGTTCTCAGAGATTTTTATATTGTTTGCCTATCCAGCTCTTATTGTTCTGGTTCTGGCCAAGCTGCCAGTTCGGTTGATGTACTGCTCCAAATTAATTAATTAATGTACGTGCACGGAGAGATCAGACTGAGACAACTCACAGCAAGGAGTTAAACAGGATCTCTGCTTTATTTTCCGAAAACAACACACAATACATAGGTTTTACGACTAGTGATGTCGCGAACATAAAATTTTCAGTTCGCGAACAGCGAACGCGAACTTCCGCAAATGTTCGCGAACTGGCGAACCGGGCGAACCGCCATAGACTTCAATAGACAGGCGAATTTTAAAACCCACAGGGACTCTTTCTGGCCACAATAGTGATGAGAAAGTTGTTTCAAGGGGTCTAACACCTGGACTGTGGCATGCCGGAGGGGGATCTATGGCAAAACTCCCATGGAAAATTACGTAGTGGACGCAGAGTCGGGTTTTAATCCATAAAGGGCATAAATCAACTAACATTCCTAAATTGTTTGGAATAACGTGCTTTAAAACATCCAGTGTGTGTATACGATCAGGTATGATGTTGTATCGATCAGGTAGTGTAAGGGTTACGCCCGCATCACAGACATTGACAGACCAAACTCCCCTTTTAATGCACCGCAAACAGTTCATTTGCACAACCGCAAACTCCCCATTTGCACAAGGTTGGATACCAAGCTAGCCACGTCCCGGTGATGTCATTGAAGGTTTCTTCCTCCACCCAGCCACGTACAACACCAAGGGTCCCCGAAAGGTCAATTGAATTGATTTTTCGAACGGGGAGATGGTTAAAAAAACGCTGGCTCCCTCCCCTTTGTTTTTATCCACGGTGACTGCGTCTGCGCCGTGCAATTTACTGTCACACCCGATATGAGTGGTATTTTCTGTAGTACTATTCTCATCAGTTTAATCCCTCTAACATCCCCAATCTGGGGGCCATTTATTAAATAGATTTTTTGAACGGGGAGATGGTTAAAAAAACGCTGGCTCCCTCCACCGATATGAGTGGTATTTTCTGTAGTATTATTCTCATCAGTTTAATCCCTGTTACGTCCCATATCAGGAATTGCCTTTTATGAAAAAAAATTTAGGCCGGGTACCTTCGACTGCCTTCACAGTGACAGACCAAACTCTCATACACTAAACTGAATTGATTTCAGGAACCGGGAGATGGAAAAAGCAGCTTGGTCGGTCCTCTTACTCCCAAATTGGGGCACTGCGCGTATCAGTGGTTGGCACTGGCAGTGGGCACACTACAGTCAGTGGAAGAGGGCCTGACACACACTGGCAGCAGGCAAGCAACTGAAATTACACTAAAGTGTAAAAATTAAATGCCTTATTTATCGGCAAGCTACTGTGCCACCCGGTATGAGTGGTTGGCACTGGCAGTGGGCACACTACAGTCAGTGGAAGAGGGCCTGACACACTGACTGGCAGCAGGCAAGCAACTGAATTTAGACTACTGTCTAAAAATTAAATGCCTTATTTATCGGCAAGCTACTGTGCCACCCGGTATCAGTGGTTGGCACTGGCAGTGGGCACACTACAGTCAGTGGAAGCGGGCCTGACACACACTGGCAGCAGGCAAGCAACTGAAATTACACTAAAGTGTAAAAATTAAATGCCTTATTTATCGACAAGCTACTGTGCCACCCGGTATCAGTGGTTGGCACTGGCAGTGGGCACACTACAGTCAGTAGAAGCGGGCCTGACACACACTGGCAGCAGGCAAGCAACTGAAATTACACTAAAGTGTAAAAATTAAATGCCTTATTTATCGGCAAGCTACTGTGCCACCCGGTATGAGTGGTTGGCACTGGCAGTGGGCACACTACAGTCAGTGGAAGAGGGCCTGACACACTGACTGGCAGCAGGCAAGCAACTGAATTTAGACTACTGTCTAAAAATTAAATGCCTTATTTATCGGCAAGCTACTGTGCCACCCGGTATCAGTGGTTGGCACTGGCAGTGGGCACACTACAGTCAGTTGAAGTCGGCCTGACACACACTAGCAGCAGGCAAGCAGCTGAAATTACACTAAAGTGTAAAAATTAAATGCCTTTTTTATGCAAAGTCCTGTGCCAGCCGGTATGAGTGGTGGGCACTGGCAGTGGGCACACTACAGTCAGTGGAAGTCAGCCTGACACACACTGGCAGGCAACTAACCTTAGATTAAAGTGTAAAAATTAAGTGCCTATTTTTTAAGCAAAGTCCTGTGCCACTCGGTATGACAGGGGTGGGCACTGGCAGTGGGCACACTACAGTCAGTTGAAGTCGGCCTGACACACACTAGCAGCAGGCAAGCAGCTGAAATTACACTAAAGTGTAAAAATTAAATGCCTTTTTTATGCAAAGTCCTGTGCCAGCCGGTATGAGTGGTGGGCACTGGCAGTGGGCACACTACAGTCAGTGGAAGTCAGCCTGACACACACTGGCAGGCAACTAACCTTAGATTAAAGTGTAAAAATTAAGTGCCTATTTTTTAAGCAAAGTCCTGTGCCACTCGGTATGACAGGGGTGGGCACTGGCAGTGGGCACACTACAGTCAGTTGAAGTCGGCCTGACACACACTAGCAGCAGGCAAGCAGCTGAAATTACATTAAAGTGTAAAAATTAAATGCCTTTTTTATGCAAAGTCCTGTGCCAGCCGGTATGAGTGGTGGGCACTGGCAGTGGGCACACTACAGTCAGTGGAAGTCAGCCTGACACACACTGGCAGGCAACTAACCTTAGATTAAAGTGTAAAAATTAAGTGCCTATTTTTTAAGCAAAGTCCTGTGCCACTCGGTATGACAGGGGTGGGCACTGGCAGTGGGCACACTACAGTCAGTTGAAGTCGGCCTGACACACACTAGCAGCAGGCAAGCAGCTGAAATTACATTAAAGTGTAAAAATTAAATGCCTTTTTTAAGCAAAGTCCTGTGCCAGCCGGTATGAGTGGTGGGCACTGGCAGTGGGCACACTACAGTCAGTGGAAGTCAGCCTGACACACACTGGCAGGCAACTAACCTTAGATTAAAGTGTAAAAATTAAGTGCCTATTTTTTAAGCAAAGTCCTGTGCCACTCGGGATGACAGGGGTGGGCACTGGCAGTGGGCACACTACAGTCAGTTGAAGTCGGCCTGACACACACTGGCAGGCAACTAACCTTAGATTAAAGTGTAAAAATGAAGTGCCTTTTTTTTAAGCAAAGTCCTGTGCCACACGGGATGACAGGGGTGGGCACTGGCAGTGGGCACACTACAGTCAGTTGAAGTCGGCCTGACACACACTAGCAGCAGGCAAGCAGCTGAAATTACACTAAAGTGTAAAAATTAAATGCCTTTTTTATGCAAAGTCCTGAGCCAGCCGGTATGAGTGGTGGGCACTGGCAGTGGGCACACTACAGTCAGTGGAAGTCAGCCTGACACACACTGGCAGGCAACTAACCTTAGATTAAAGTGTAAAAATTAAGTGCCTTTTTTTAAGCAAAGTCCTGTGCCACACGGAATGACAGGGGTGAGCACTGGCAGTGGGCACACTACAGTCTGTGGGCCTGCAGCTCCTCACACACAGGCAGGCCAGGCAACTGCAATATGTATATAAAGGAAAAAAAAAAAGCAGACTAATGTTGCAGCCCTAAAAAGGGCTTTTTGGGGTGCTGTCAGGACGCTGTCCTTACAGCAGAGATCAGATGAGTCTTTCAGGACTGGAGTGGACACTGAATTCACTAGCCTAGCTATCGATTTCCCAATTAAATCAGCAGCAGTTACAGTCTCCCTCCTCTCACTAAGACTGCAGCTTCAGAATGAATCTAAAATGGATGCTGTGCAGGAGGTGGGAGGGTCTGGGAGGGAGGGTATGCTGCTGATTGGCTGGAATGTGTCTGCTGACTGTGAGGTACAGGGTCAAAGTTTGCTCAATGATGATGTATAGGGGGCGGACCGAACATCGCATGTGTTCGCCCGGCAGAGGCGAACGCGAACAAGCTATGTTCGCCGGGAACTGTTCGCCGTCGGATAGTTCGGGCCATCTCTATTTACGACAGGGAGAGGGGGTGAAAGATAAAGTATATCTTTTCTATTGGCTACGAACACTCTATATGCTTTTCTGTAACCTTGACGGCCAGAAGAAGAAATTCCTCCACCCTCCCCCCTTGCTCGTGGGAGATACCGTTATTTCTTATTCTTTGTAACTGCTTGCTTGTGCTGAACGGAAACCTCTTTGTAACTGCTTGCTTGAGCTGAACGGAAACCTCTTTGTAACTGCTTGCTTGAGCTGAACGGAAACCACAAAGAAACACATGATAAAACACAAAATAAGATTCTAGTTTATAGGTGTTGGCTGAATGCCTGGCCGCCATCTTAGCTAAACATAGTCCTCAACAAGCAATTATCCATTTTGTATTAATAGTCCATAACAGTCCCCACTTGGAAACTTGATTGTAGACTTTCCCTTCACCTAGCGAATCCCCTGGGCATACCATTCGTATCCTCTTCACCCGCAGTGGCGACAACCTACCCCTTATAGGTAGGCTCCCGGTTGCTCGGACTTGTGGTAATACCCTGGGATTCATCTCACCCTATCTCAGCCAGGCATCATTGTGAGGAGGGGGAGCTGTGTTGAATGATGTTTCCTTCTGTCCTTCCTCATCGTAGAGGAGCATAATAGGTCGTTCATCAGTTTTCTTCATTCTTTTTGAAAAGCGGGTCACACAAATAAGAACGAGCTTAATCACTACATATATCACCAATATTATTAGGGCTGCCTGCAATATTACTTGGACAATTCCCATGAACCAACCCCCAATACCTTTGAACCAGTTATTGGGGTTAAGGGAAGAGACCACCATGTATCTTTATCAACTTTATGTGCATCCAGCCATTTATCTCTTAAATCCGCCATCTTCTCTATATCCACCTTAACTTGCAAATTACCCTGCGGGTCTATGTAATGGCAACAAGAGGGTCCCACAACCTGGCACATACCTCCATCTTTAGCTGTAACATAATCTAGAACTAATGTGTGTTGGTTGGTGACAATGATTAACTGGTTTTGCACAATGTTTGAGGTATTCATAAGTCTCATCACCTCCCATATTTGGTCATCCAGGTAGTCTGTTGCTACTACCAGATGATCCCACATCTGCATTATCAAGGGATATATGAAGATGGAACTAACAATTTTGTTGGTAATGCTCATCTCTACTACATGTGGCTTGCCATTTGGTCTGGGTGTGTTATCTTTGGCCCTACGATACAAGGTGTGTTTAGGTACTGCATTTATGTCAATTTCAGAGTGTGGTACTATAAAGGTAGCAGGAGTAAGCCTGGCGATGGTGCACAGTCCTGTGACATTCTCGGATAACCATTTGTATGCTTTGTGTCCACACACTAAGTATATGTCGTCTGGAACTGCTACTGCTGTGCCATTGAATAATCAGGTAATTAGTTTGGCTAATTGTGTCCCTTTCGCCAACTCATATCCTTTTGACTGACTTTCGGTGTCGTTAGCTAATATACCTGTCCGGAGATCCTGTACAGTACGGTTGTTACAGGGCAGATCCTTTCCGTTCACAGCATCTACACCAATACACTGCACGTGGCTGTCTGTTTTTGAATCATTGCAACCTGAGTGTATGTGTGGACTAAATGTCATACCTTTGGTTTGTACTTGGAGACAATAACAGTGTGTCCAGCTAGGAAAACATGTGACATTAGCCCAGTGTCCCTCTTGCCAAGGAGTAGAGCTATGATCTACCGAGGGTCCTGATCTGTTTATCATGAGCCATGGGGCATCTGCCCACCCTGCGACAGGTAAGGCTACTTCCTTGTCCTTGTTTGTACTGGATTTAACTTGGTGTATAGGGACTGTGGGTACAGATCCAACAATCTCTCAGAGTTTCAGTCTCCTTCAACCCCTGGACTAAAATTTGATGGTGCCGTATCAGTGAATTGTCCCATTCATCACCCAATGGCGTGAATACTGCAGATATGCCCACTGTCAAAGTCATGATCAGTATGTGAATCCTCATGGCTTATGGTTCCTGGGACGGTGGGACAGCCTTCACTCTTTTACAATGTGAAGCGTGGATCCAGGTGGGTCTCCCTTCGAGTTTCACAGAGGTTGGGGTGGTCAGCAACACCTGGTAAGGTCCCTCGTATCGTGGTTCGAGGGTGCTTCTGACGTGTTTCTTGACCACCACCCACTCTCCAGGTTTGAGAGTGTGGCTTCCCTCCAGGGAGTTAGGATCTGGAATGGAAGAGAAAACTTGTGCATGTATATTAGACAATTGCTTGCTCAAGGCTATCACATATTTTGCAACAGATTCATAATGCATTTGTAACTGTTGTGGGAAATACTGTCCCATTCTTGGCCCTGTTCCAAATAAGATCTCATATGGGGTTAGTTTGTGTGGGGGCCTTGGTGTATGCCTAACTGAAAAGAGGGTTATAGGCAAACACTGAACCCAATTAAGCCCTGTCTCCCTGGTCATCTTCAGCATTTTAGATTTAACACCCCGTTCAATCTTTCGACTTTGCCGCTGCTTTGGGGCCTGTATGGGGTATGATACGCCAGGTGTGACCCTACCATCTTCCAGACCTCTTGGGTTAGACTAGCAGTAAATGCTGGGCCCTGATCACTCTCAATGACCTCAGGTACTCCGAACCTACAGACAAGCTCCTGCATCAGTTTTTTTGCAGTAGTGGTTGCTGTCTGGTTTCGGACGGGGTAGGCTTCTGGCCACCCAGAGAACAAGTCTATCACTACTAGCACATATTGAAACCCTTGGCACATTGGCATCTGGATATGATCGATTTGTATCCTCTGAAAGGGATATAAGGCTTTCGGGAGACATTTTCTGGGAGTGGGCTCGGTTCTGCCGGGGTTACACTCTGCACAGATGAGACACGCTTGAGTATGTCTCACCAGGACAGGGGTCATCCCTGGGGCCACCCATATTTTGTCAATTAGTTCTTTCATGATGGTTTTGGATTGGTGGGTGGGCCCATGGGCCACTGAGGCTATTAGGGGATAAAGAGCTCTGGGTAGGCAGACTCTCTTTCCTTGTGTCCAGAGTCCAGATTCTTCTTCGAGGGCTGATTCTTTCAGCCAGATTTCCTTTTCCCTGGGAGTGGCCTGTTTCTGCATTTGTTTCAGTAGGTCCCATGTGATTTCTTCTTGTTCCAGGTCCTCCTGTGTTATCATAATCTGGTCTGACTGGACTCTTTCCTCTTTCACTGCTGCTTCCTTGGCCGCTTGGTCAGCTAGGGCGTTTCCTCTGGCCTCAGGGGTGTCAGCTCGAGTATGGGCCTTTACTTTGATCACTGCCACTTGGTTGGGCAGGAGTACTGCTGCCATTAGGGCTGCTACTGCTGCAGCATTCTTAATGGGGGTTCCTGCAGCTGTGATGTAATCCCGGGCCTTCCATATTAGTCCAAAGTCATGAACCACTCCAAAGGCATATCTAGAATCTGTGTAGATATTGGCGGTAGAGTCTTTTGCCATGAGGCAGGCTTCAGTGAGGGCAATGAGTTCAGCTTCTTGTGCTGACTGGTCTGGGCGCAATTGTCTTGCACACAGCACTTCATGTTCACTTGTGACTGCCATGCCTGTATGGAACTTCCCCTTGTCATCGGCGTACCTTGAGCCGTCCACAAAGAGAATCCAATGAGGGTTTGTCAGAGGAGTGTCTTGGACTGATGGTGGTGTCCCTACTTCAGCTTCCATCATTGTGATGCAATCATGTTCTTGTTCCTTGTAAAGAGAGTCGGTTGAGGCCTATAGTTCTTCTTCCTGAAGATCCTCTTCAGCATGTAGATCAATAAAATCTTCAGAATCTCCATTATACTCCCCCCTTGGAAGAGGAAGGAGTGCAGCAGGATTGAGGATGTGGCACCTCTGAATGGTGACATTATCTGGCAGAAGCAAACTACACTGAAGCCGGAGGTGGCGCTGTGCAGTGAGGTGTTTAGGTTGAGTCTGCTGGAGGATGGCAGAAATGTCATGGGGAGCCAGAATAGTGAGGGGATGACCCAGCACAACGTCAGATGTGACGTTTAGAAGAGAGCTGGCAGCATGGATAGCTCTGACACAGGAAGGGGCTGCTCTGGCTACCGGGTCAAGACGCTTAGAATAGTAACCCAAGGGTCGATTGCGGCCACCATGAGTTTGAGTGAGGACTCCAGTGGCGTGACCTTGGCGTTCCATGACATACAGCCGGAAAGGAAGGTTGTAGTTGGGGATGCCAAGAGCAGGGGCAGATGCAATGGCGGCCTTCAATGACTGAAAAGCTTCTCCGGCCTCCATTGTCATCTGGAAAGGAGTAGCAGCATTGCGAGGTATACAGTCATATAAGGGCTGCATGAGGACAGAAGCATCAGATATCCAAGGCCTGCAGTAGGAGATGAGTCCCAGAAAGGTTTGCAGCTGATGAGGAGTGTCCGGGAGTTGGATGTCAGAGATAGCCTTCTTCCTCGCCTCAGTTAGGTGCTTGTGACCTTGAGAGATGCAATGACCTAGGAAGACAACTTTGGGGAGACACAGTTGTAGTTTGGCTTGTGAGACTCGACATCCAGCAGAGGCTAAAAACTGGAGAAGTTAGACAGATTTTGTCATGCAGATTTGGGGAGAGACCGCACAGAGGAGAAGGTCATCCACATACTGGAGGAGTTCCACATCCGGGTGATCTGCTTGCCAGGGTTGCAGAACAGAGGACATAGCCTTGCTGAAGCAGGAAGGGCTGTTTTGAGCCCCTTGAGGCATAACAGTCCAGGTGTACTGTTTGCCTGCATGTGTGAAAGCAAAAAGAAACTGACATTTCTCATGTAAGGGAACAGAAAAGAATGCATTGGCCAGATCAATGACAGTGAAAGTAGTGGCAGTGGGTGGAATGCCAGCAAGGAGTGTGTGCGTATTGGGGACAATAGGTGTCTCAAGAACAGTAGCCTCATTGACAGCTCGGAGGTCCTGCACCATGCGGTACGTTGGAGGCTGTCCTTTCTCCCTTTTCTTCCGTACTGGGTAAAGGGGTGAGTTACAGGGAGAAGTAGTGATCTTGATTGCCCCATTCTGCAGGAGGGCCTGCACCTGGAGGGTAATAGCATCCTGTTGTGAGATAGAAAGCGGATATTGCGCTTTGTATGGCAGAACCTTGGGATCCTTCAGGGTCACAGTGACCGGTGGGACATTGAGGCGTCCGATATCATGGGGTCCTTTGGTCCAGAGAGTATCGGGGATGAGGTGCAAAATGGTTTGCAGCGAATCCCCTTGTTCATATGAGTCAGCGTCCTGAAGTGTGGTTAATGCCATAAGGAGGCAAGTATCCTCCGGGTGTAGGGCTGTACCGAGGGTGACTGTTCCATCCTCTTTGAACTGTATGTTAGCCTGGATTTTCTGAAGAAAATCAGAGCCTAACAGATTGAAGGGGCATGTTTGGCTGACAACAAACTGTGACATGACTCCTGCAGGGAGGTGGAGTTGGGGGATTTTAGTCCGGGAGAATCTAGGAGAAGTGACTGTGAGTGGCTTGGTCACGGAGTTATGTTGCACAACCCCCTCTAGTCCAGAACAAGGTAATTGAATGTCAGTGAGCCAAGAATGAGGTACGGCAGTCTCACATAATACACTGCGGACTGCACCAGTGTCCACAAGAAATGAAAGTTCCTTCCCTGCAACCTCGAGAGTCACTCGAGGGGTGGGACCGGTAGGAGGGGTAGAGACTGTCATACATGGAATGTCCCCTCCCTGCACTGGTTTGCCAGCGTCCTATTGCGATGAAGGGGGCTGAGTGTCCCCCTGTCGCCGTTGATTGGTTGGCCACAGATGTTTGCTACGGCAGTGTCGTTTTATGTGACCGGGCTTGCCGCACCCATAACAGACATAAGGGGGTGGGTGTTCTCCACCATCTTCTCCTGACATTACGGCTATCACAGCAGCACGGGTTTTCTTTGTGTTACTCTCTAGACCCTTTGCAATCTGCTCCAACATATCTAGTGTCAAGGATTTCCACTCGGGGCGACAGGTCACAAGGGCTTTGTTTATCTCTGGTCGTAGACCATCGACAAACGAGCGGGTCAAGAGTCTGAGATGAACAGGCTCATTCTGACTAAAACCCATGTCTTTGTAACTTTGTTTAATCCTCTGAGCAAATTTCTCGACAGTTTCAACTTTTTCCTGTGTCATATCCTGTAATGTGGTGGATTGGTCTGCTAATCTTGCTTTCGCCCATTTCTGCAGTTGTTCTATAAAGAATTCTCCAGACTCATGATCCCGGGGGTCAAAGTTGGCACCTTTAAGTTCAGGGATGTGGATTTGATCCATTACCAGTGTGGAGTATTCACCTGTCTTGTTTTCCACTATACTTTGCAGGTCCGACCATGTGCACCCATAGGTTTGATGCACTTGGGACAGTTTCCTGAAAAAGGGCATGGGATGGGTCTCAGGGTCAGGCAGTAAATTCACTATGGTGAATAACTGTTGTGGGGTGAAAGACACATATTTTGGTGGTCCCTGTGGCCGGTTAAGTGCTAGGGCTTCTTTCAGTGTCTCAAGGTTTCCCTGCTCAATTTTCTGTAAGTTCTTTTGTAACTCTGTAATCTGACCCTGCAGTATTTGATCTTGTGAACGTCGTGATGGGCGCACGACCATGGGCACAGTCCACTGTGGTGCCAGGGATAAAGTTGGCGGATCACCGTAGTCTGTCGGGGTACCGCGCGGAGGAGTCTGCATATTACCCGGTGCATTTTGTATGCCCATTGTGGATTCTGCAGCACCGTCTGCATCCCCCTGTTCTGCTTCATCAGGTTGCCCCCCTACTATTATAGGAGTAAGGGTGGCAGGTGAGTGTGGTAGCATGAATGTACCGTCCGGGTTAACCATGGGGTACAAGGTAGTAGGAAGGGGCAAGGGTGACATAGGAGTGACGGGGGGGTCCGGACCGAATGATATTAAAGGTCCGTTCATGGGCGTTGCCTGGGGACAAGATGGCGCTGTAGCTAACACGGGAAGTGATGGGACGTGCCGAGAGTAGTTACCAAGGTGTGGTTTTGTGGGTGGGGAGCCCCACAGGCAAGGCACGTATTTCGGGAGGAGGGATTCTGTTGACCACATGTTTTGCAGGTCCACCCACCTGCTTTCTTCCCGGCGCCATTATAAGGTGGTGGCAAGTCATGTATCAATGCAACACCAGGCTTACAGAAATATCTCTGTCTTTTCTCATCAAAATTTTGTTCTCCCCCCCGTCTGTTCAAATTCTTTACTACAGTCCAACCACACACGGACCATGTCTGTCAATTTATCATCTTCTAACTTCCCCCTCTTCTCGATTAACAACACTTGCCAGGTGGCACTACAAAGGATGCCTCCTTTACAGACACTATAACTCTTCTCCAACTTAGTTAATCCTTTTATGAAACGTTTGCCTCTCCTGTCCGCCACGTACTGTTCAGGAGAACAGTAACCCTTCGGGACACTTTCCTCATTTCCCATCTTCTGGATCCTTCACCTTGTTCTGGACAACACAGAAACCCGATATAACACATTGAGCCTAATGTCCCACACACTCTGGGTAGACACTGGCCGGTCTCCTCCCTTCTGTCGCCTCTCGGTCACAACACCAGGGTGACCGATTGACACAGGCACTTTAGGAGACCTTTGGGTTTCTATCAGTCTGTGTTTCCGTTACAAAGGGTCGCACATTAAAAACAATAAACCACAATACATCAAGGAAGAACCCTTGCGTACTGTGTAATCGTCTATCGCACCTACTGGAGCCGCCTAAAGACCTCTGTATAAAGTAATCACTGGACGTGAAGACCTTTGAGTCCCCGCAGCACACTCTGGGCTACCCCGAACCGCTCTCCACCCATCTGTGATCGTCCCCTTTATGGAGATTTGAGTCAGACGCCGGGCTGAACTCCGATACAGGCACACAGGAGAACTCCGTGTCTCAGTCAGTGATACTTGTCAACAGGGTCTTCACAACTTATAGGCACAACACAGTACATCAAGACTTTAAAAAAACATATGGGGTTCTTACTTTCATGCCCTCGAGGACGTCCCAGACTGCTTCCGCACCCCTCCCTCAGACGAACACCAACAGGCTACACCAGGGGACACTTTATAGGCAAGATGACTCAATTTTCTTACCTCATATCACGGGTTGCGATCCCGGTGTCCGTTAGTGCGCCTCTCCTCGTCTGGTCTCCGGGGGTACGGGAACAGAGGGTCCAATCCTCGAGCCCCACGTTTGGGCACCAAAATTGATTTGGTTCTGGCCAAGCTGCCAGTTCGGTTGATGTACTGCTCCAAATTAATTAATTAATGTACGTGCACGGAGAGATCAGACTGAGACAACTCACAGCAAGGAGTTAAACAGGATCTCTGCTTTATTTTCCGAAAACAACACACAATACATAGGTTTTACGACAGGGAGGGGGGGTGAAAGATAAAGTATATCTTTTCTATTGGCTACGAACACTCTATATGCTTTTCTGTAACCTTGACGGCCAGAAGAAGAAATTCCTCCACCCTCCCCCCTTGCTCGTGGGAGATACCGTTACTTCTTATTCTTTGTAACTGCTTGCTTGTGCTGAACGGAAACCTCTTTGTAACTGCTTGCTTGAGCTGAACGGAAACCTCTTTGTAACTGCTTGCTTGAGCTGAACGGAAACCACAAAGAAACACATGATAAAACACAAAATAAGATTCTAGTTTATAGGTGTTGGCTGAATGCCTGGCCGCAATCTTAGCTAAACATAGTCCTCAACAAGCAAGTATCCATTTATGTATTAATAGTCCATAACATTATCTCCTGAATATCGAAAAGGCAGGAGTGCAAGGGTGTCAGACCCCCACTTATTTGATATTGATCATTCACATAGACTTAATATGCAAATCCCTGAGAACCCCTATTTGCATGGAAAGCTGACAGCGCATTTTCCAATTGTTTGTTGTTTATTTTTATATACTTTGACATGTCAAACAACCTGCAGCAAGACCACACCAGATAACAATAAACATACAGTATGATACTGAAGCTTAAATGCTACCATATATCAGAGGTGGCCATTTACTGTATATTAGTGTCTGCTTATGTGTAGGAGAAGATTTCTATTCCAATGAACCTTCAGGGACAGGTTGACAAATATAGGAATTTTGTTTTAAGATTTTAAGCTATATCCAGTGATCTTTGTTATCATGTTACAATTATTTACTTTTTATCAGATTGAAACCAAGGCCCCGAGGCTGGCGAGTGTGCTTCTCCCTAGTCAGGGTTCCAGAGTCCTGTTGATATGGCTACTAGGCTGGGCCTCCGAAGGCAGGAGCAAAGGCCAATCGGTAATAACGTTGAAATGTCTGTCATGCTGACATTAGTAGTCAAGTGACACTGGACGCGTCATGTGACCGGCAGTGTAGCCTATTTAACATAGGCAACAACTCACCACAGTTGCCTGTGATTGATTTTATTCCCTAGATCGCTGCATTAGCCCTAGATTATTGAATATATATTCTTGGATTCCTGACCTATGCCGTGGACCTAGATGCTGACCCTTTTCCTGACAATTTGTAACCTGATGTGACATCCTGGTATTGACTCCTGGCTTTGTATCGTGTCTGGTTATTGATCTCTGACTTTATCCTTTCTGTTTTTCCAGGTATTGACTTTGGTGCAGCTTAGTTTCTGATTTGTGTCACCTGATTTGGTTTGGCTTTTGTCTCTTTTGTTCTGACCCGGTTTGATTGTTAAGCCGATCTGTCACTCGTTTAATATTTTTCCCTCCACAGTAACCTTCCTGTAGGCCCCAGCACTTAGATAAGGAGGGATTGTCGACCAGTTGTAGGCCGTCACGACGAATCGTGCAAATAGGTAGACAGAAGGGTTGTGGTGAGTTCAGGATCCCACTAGTGCCTACAGTGACATGGATACCATTTTAACTAGCAAGGGTTTAAATAAGTTTTATTACATTATGAGGACATCATCAGGATTGAATTAAGTCAATGGAGAATCATCTGATGGTTTCAAATTCTGATGCAATAATTCTATCAACTTTAAATTGATATATTAAAAAATACAATAGATCAGATAGCAATCAATTCACTCCCAATCATTAAAATCAACATAGGCCCACATTTCCACTGGTAAAGATTTAAGGTGCATATTGGTCCCAACATCAGGGAGGGGGGATTTTGAAACGGTATACTCACCCTATTGAGCCCTTATATATCTCCCTATGTTGGGTGGAGTAAGAACTCCAAAAAGGGTAGTCAAGCACAGGATCTCATGTTAAACCCTCTTAATCATGAAAAATCATAAAAATGTAAACAGTCCTCCACAAAAACAAGAACCAAAGTGCAATGGTAAAAATTAGCACAATATAGGAAACAGTTTGCTGTGTCCTGATTTGGTTCCCTAATGTCAGTGGTTAATAGGGCATGAGATCTAACATCAGCATCTGGCATGGAGGGCTTGATGTCAGTAGGATGGAGGCCCCTCATACTGGTAACAGCTGGAGAGCCGCAGGTTGGCCATCCCTGCAGTAGGCCATACATGCTCCTCTGGAATTCTGGGAAGAAGGGATTCAAATGAGGTCTTAGCAAGTTCTGCATCTGATGCCACCAGATGTAAGGCAGCTACCCTATAAGTCAATGTTCAACCCTTCAAATAGGCCTTGAGACATGACTTGGATATTAAATAAGCCAGTACCTCATCTGCAGACACCTGTTTCGGGGTGATTGCCCCTGAAATAAGACTAACTCATTAATATTTATTTCATAATTTTGTAAGTAATATTGGCATATGACTAACTAGTGAGATTTCCTCTGAGGACAATCCTGAATTAATATATAAGCCAACAAGGTCCATATACATTGGACATTTTGTGATATCTTTATATATTTATTACTGTGTACAACAAACTCAAAAGGTAAAACTTTTTTGACATGTTTTCCTGGTGGAATAAAAGACCATGAAAGATATTTTTTCAGGCAAGAAAGACCCACATATGTTTCTATATTGTATCTGAGATCAGTTGCATATGTTTGCTTTTTGTCTGCACTTGACTAGATATGCATTGAGCAGTGTATACAATGCATATGAAAATGTTTGCAAGCAATTTTCCCAGAACTATTTATGCTACATACTGTTTGTTATAAATTAATTATGTTATATGTGGAAAACTTTTACCAAAAAATATCATGCTCTTAAGACTAACTACATTAGATGATCAGATCACAAGATATCAATGTTACTATTAGGCCTCATGCACACGACCGTTGTGTGCATCCGTGGCCGTTGTGCCGTTTTCCGTTTTTTTTCGCGGACCCATTGACTTTCAATGGGTCTGTGGAAAAATCGGAAAATGCACCGTTTTGCAGCCGAGACTGTGATCCGTGTATCCTGTCCGTCAAAAAAATATGACCTGTCCTATTTTTTTGACGGACAACGGTTCACGGACCCTTTCAAGTCAATGGGTCCGTGAAAGAACACGGATGCACACAAGATTGGCATCCGTGTCCGTGATCCATGGCCGTAGGTTAGTTTTTATACAGACGGATCCGAAGATCCGTCTGCATAAAAGCTTTTTCATAGTTGAGTTTTCACTTCGTGAAAACTCAGAACCGACAGTATATTCTAACACAGAGGCGTTCCCATGGTGATGGGGACGCTTCAGGTTAGAATATACTAAAAGAACTGTGTACATGACTGCCCCCTGCTGCCTGGCAGGTGCTGCCAGGCAGCAGGGGGCAGTTCCCCCACCCCTGTAGTTAACACATTGGTGGCCAGTGCGGCCGCCCCCCCCTCCCTCCCCTGTAGTTAACTTATTGGTGGCCAGTGGGCCCCCCTCCCTCCCCTGTAGTTAACTCATTGGTGGACAGTGGGCCCCCCTCCCTCCCCTGTAGTTAACTTGTTGGTGGCCAGTGCGGCCGGCCCCCCTCCCTCCCCTGTAGTTAACTCGTTGGTGGCCAGTGGGCCCCCCCCCTCCCTCCCCTGTAGTTAACTCGTTGGTGGCCAGTGGGCCCCCCTCCCTCCCCTGTAGTTAACTCGTTGGTGGCCAGTGGGCCTTCTCCCCTCCCTCCCCCTCCTAATTAAAGTATCCCCCCTATCATTGGTGGCAGCGGCGTGTACTGATCGGAGTCCCAGTTTAATCGCTGGGGCTCCGATCGGTAACCATGGCAACCAGGACGCTACTGCAGTCCCGGTTGCCATGGTTATTTAGCAATTTGTAGAACCATTATACTTACCTGCGAGCTGCGATGTCTGCGTCCGGCCGGGAGCTCCTCCTACTGGTAAGTGACATGACCTTCAAGTAAGACCCACGGACGAAAAAACAGTCACGGATCATGGAAAAACGGAACCCGTTTTTGCGGACCGCAAAAAAATACGGTCGTGTGCATGAGGCCTTAAGCAAACAAAACTGCAGTCCAACGTTGTAAAACAGCAATTAACTGGTGCACGATCCTCACAGACCTGATCTGAAGTCCAAAAATGTTGAACCACAGAAAGTGATGGAGGAAGCACACAGTGTAAATGGTTGATTTATTTACTCATTGCAATGTTTCAGCTCTCACAAGAGCAGTTTTCAAGCAAGTGGACCACACTCATGAGACGGTCTGTATTGTTAAAGGGGTTTTCAGGATAGGTCATTAGTATCTGATCAGTGATCCGCAGCCTTCTCAGAGCTTACCAAGCACAGCACCCTATATTGTATAGCGGCTGTGCTTAGTATCGCAGCTCAGCCCCATTCACTTGAATAGGACTGAGCTGCGCCTAGGTGACTTTACCGTCAAAGCGATTTTACTGGTCTAGGGAAAGCTGCAAGAAGGCCGCATGCTTCACTGGAGCACCGCAGCCTCCTCAAATAACCTAACTTTGTACTTGCGAGAATGAATAACTCCAAAACAGTGCTGTCTACAGAAGGTTGTGCGTGGTGTTGTTGATTACCCCACTGTTGATTACCAGAATAGCCATCTGGTGGAGAGCTATTTTGTATATAAGAAAACATAAAAAATAACATATTTGGGACCCAACCCTCTACCCCACTGCAAAAAATAGGAGATGAAGCATGTACAACATAAAAAAAATCTCAGATTTGCAGTCAGTCCATTCATATCTGGTAGCGCAGGTTTGTGGAGATAAGTACTGTAGCAGGAACAAGATTCTCAGCCCTAATGATCTGCAAATGATGGCAAACTAATGTTGAAGGATAAAAATATCTCTATATGAACACTCTTATCTTCTACAGACAGTCAGGCATGCTGGCAGTTGTAGTTTTGTAAAAGCTGGAGAGCCACAGGTTGGTAACCACTGCATTAGACAGTTGCCTTTTATGTATTTCTCTTTAAATGGAGTTGAAACCAGAAATTTACTTTCAGATGTTCAATGCTTTCCATGTCTGGCCATCATATGTAATCTACTCAACTTAAAAATAAATGTCTTTAGACTCATTAACATAGAGGAATGTGAGCATGTTGAGTTTATAAAATGTACAATGCAAAGTAGGAAATAGTTTCAGATAAAAAGCCCTTTTTAAGTCACTCGTCTGTTCGTCTGTTTCTTATTAAAAAGAAATACTTGTTGGAATATTATAGCTATGCCAAGTAGAATCAAAACAGCAATTATGGTTCTTCCATTACATGTTTCCTGTTCAGTTCAGTGATGTCCTAAGTGCATTGTAGCTGTAATTTTTTATTTTTCATATATTAATGAAAATGACGGCAATAGCTACAAACACTATGAAATACATTCTTAAAGTAAAGACATCTTGGGACATGACATGGATCAGAGGTCCATTTATGTTATGCAGTGCAATACGAAAAGTGCTAAAGCATTGTAATCTACATAGTGTGACAGTGTGAATACCAGGGATCTTGAGGATTAGGGGTTTAAAAACTGATTCTGTAAAAATCTATTTGGGTCCATTACATTTAAAGGGCCTCTGTCAGCAGACTTGTACCTATAAAACTGGCTGACCTGTTGCATGTGCGCTTAACAGCTGAAGACATCTGTGTTGTTCCCATGTTCATATGTGCCCGCATTGCTAAGAAGAAGAAAGTTTCAATATATGCAAATGAGCCTCATGGAGCAACGGGGGAGTTGCTGTTACACCTAGAGGCTCTGCTCTCTCTGCAACTGCTGTGCGCTCTGCACATAGACTGATCACGGCTGGTCCTGACTTCACCTAAAGTCTTGCGCTGTGCTGTGTGCTTTTGTATCTGGTGCAGCTGCAGCCAGATACTATTTATTTTACTCACTTATACAGGAAAGAGGCTCAAGTACAGAAGAGAACTACCGGCAAGCCACTTTCCTGTACTGCGCCTGTGCTGGATACTGAAGCACACAGAGCAGTGCAAGACTTTAGGTGAAGTCAGGGTAAGGCGCAATGACATCCACAATGCCTGGCCCTATCAGAGTGCAGAGCGCGAAGCAGTTGCAGAGAGAGCTGAGCCTCTAGGTAGCAGCTTCTCTGATGATCCTAGAAGCTCATTTGCATATATTTAAACTTTACCATTTTTCTCAGCAATGTGGGCACACATGTACATGGGACCAACACAGATGCCTTCAGCTGCCAAGCGCACATGTAACAGGCCAGCCAGCTTCATAGGTACAAATCTGCCGACAGATGCCCTTCAACACTATGTATGTAGCATTATCACTGAAGCCAATGAATTATTATATGTATAAAGTTTTATATTGTGATCAAAGCACTTTTGTGACCAAGGGAACCAAATCCATGTAACCCATTTAAAGATGCTATCAATGAATGAAAAGTAAAGTAATTATGCATTTGTCATTATTTTCTATTTGAGTAGAGAAATTCTATTTTTCGGTTTGTACATTTTAGAGCTGGGTGGACCTTCGTTTGGTGCAAACACATTAAAGCTGACCAAGAAGCTTATAGATCAGGTTATATCAGTGAGGTGAGTACCACTGTTTTTTATACTTCAACTCTATGGAAAATGATTGCAGATTGTTCATTTATTACACAGACATTTTTGTAGAGATTCTGATAAGCAGCAAAATGCACATACTTTTTTTAAGTCAATATGTATTCCTCAGTCTGATACATTTTTAGTATGCTTCACTTATTTAAAGGGGTTCTCCAGAAATTAAGAAAATTAAAATACTTAAATATTACTTTATTGTAAATATTTTCCCATTATATTTCATTAGTTATATTGGCTTGTTTTTTCTAGGGAGCAAACATTAGGAGAAATAAAATTGCCGCCGTCCTATTAGTACACACAAAACCTGTCCTAATCACAGAGCAGGATGAGTTACTTCTAGTGATGAGCGAGCATGCTCAGCCGAGTACCGGTTCGGCTCGAGCATCGCTATGCTCGGCTCGTGGCAGTACTCGGCCGAATACCACGTCTGCTCGTCGCATTGCTCGAGTCTCCGCCCCGCACGTTTGGCACCTCCTGAAGCATCCAATCAGCGTTCAGGTAAGTAATTCCCTCCAGTGTAATGTCATAGCCATGTTAGCTATAAGCCTTACACTGGTTGGCTGGCCAGAACACGTGGTACTAGTTTATATAGGAGCCGACATCCCGCGCTCGGATCATTCAGCGTCAGGGAGAGCCGACAGTAAGCAGGGACATATAGCGGTTTGCTGAAATTACAACGATTTAACAAGGGTTAAATTCCGCAGTATTAGGGACTGGTGTCTACAGGAAGGGACAGATAGTGCAGGGCTGGAAAATCGCTGTGTTCAGTACCAAAAGCTTTCAAAAGAAAGAAATGTTACATATCAGTGAGATCTACAGTACACCATCAGAAAGTGTGCCTGCTAGTGAGATATACACCACTCCATCATAGAAATTTATTTTTCTGGGGAAATTAACCTAATTTGTGCCACATCTGTGTGCGCGCTCAATCCACAAACGTTATATACAGTATTCCAGCCTAGAATCATTTCTATTTGGGACCAATATTACTAGTTTGGGTCACATCTGTGTCTGCATTTAGGCCGCAACCATATATACAGTAATTCAGCAGAGAATTCTTTCTATTTGGGAAAAAAATCCCTAGTGTGGGTTTCATCTGTGTGTGATTTTAGGCCGCAACCATATATACAATAATTCTGCGTAGATTTATTTCTATTTGGGACAAATTTCACTAGTTTTGGTCACATCTGTGCGTGAATTTTGGCAGCAACCATATATACAGTAATTCAGCAGAGAATTCTTTTTTTTGGGACAAATATCCCTAGTTTCTGTCACAACTGTGCGTGAATTTAGACTACAACCATATATACAGTAATTCAACAGAGAATTATTTCTTTTGGGACAAATTTCACTAGTTTTGGTCACATCTGTGTCTGCATTTAGGTTGCAGCCATATATACAGTAATTCAGCAGATAATTATTTCTGTTCAAAATCTAGTGTCCATAGCGCGTGGCTCTGTTTCAAATACAGTACCACATGTGAAAACAGTGTATTTTTGTGAGAAGTAAAATATTTGTGCCACATCTACTGTGTGTGCATTTCATACATATTACTAACATATACTGTACTTCATCCGCAGACGGTGTATGGTAGTCTGTGACATTATCAGAGCTCCTTCCCCTGTGTAAAGTGTGCGCATCCAAAATACCTGTTTTAATTGATTGGCGCATACACTTACATATCCTACAATACTGTAGGTGTTAGATACTTTTAAGCATATATAACATTTCATATTAAGAAGGCGGCCAGTATGGGACGTGGAAGTGGCCGTAATGCTGATGGTTCACGCAGAGGCTGTGGCCCTGAGCTCAATGAAACAGAGTAAAATAATGTAGATGAGGGCCTCCAGGTGCGCTAACCCTCTATAACAGTGAAGGCGATGGCGAACCTTTTAGAGACTGATTGCCCAAACTGCAACCACAAACACACTTTTTATCGCAAAGTGCCCACATGATCATTTACCCTGAATACTACAGTCCAATATAGTATATCTTCCATGTTCCTTATTATTTAGCTATAGTGGCCTGCCTACAGTCAATGTGCTGCTTGTGCCATTCATGGCGTACCCAACGCTGATGAATGGCAGGAAAACTGTAAGGCATATTAGTGCACCATAGACTTTTTCAAGAGTAAGGGTGTCCACAGAGATGGTTCTGAGTGACGCCCCTGGCACCTGTGCAAGGGTTTCGCTGACCCTATAAAACATTATGAGCGAGGACAGCCTAAAAAGCATGTTGATATGATGGAGGAGGAGGAGAAGGACGAGAAAAGGAAGATTGAACCATATAACCTTTTTGGTGGTGGCAGAGGTGCATGTGAATACAGTGTATTCAGTACTTTACAAACAGCACATTTAAAGTGCCTTGTTGTTCACCTGCTTTCCTCTGGTGGAGTAGAGAAGTCAGGGGCAATCCAGGCCTTGTTCATTTATTTAAGAGTCGACCTGTCAGCATTTTCAGTTGACAGACGGATGCGCTTATCAGTTATTATGCCTCGAGCAACACTATATACCCGCTCTGACAAAACGCTGGCAGCAGGGCAGGCCAGCACCTCTGAGGCATAGAGCGCAAGTTTGTGCCACGTGTCCAGCTTGGACACCCAATAGTTGTAAGGCACAGAGGGATCACCGAGGACACTGACACAGTCTACTATGTACTCCTTCACAATCTTCCACAATGTTTCCCTCCTTATGACACTAGGCCGCGCATCAGGGTGAGGGTGCTGGTGGGGTGTCATGAAACTGTCCCAGGCAGGAGTGTTTTCCTGCCTCTGTTGGAACTGCGGTGTGTCCCCCTCATCTCCCCTCCTGGGTTGGCCAAGGAACTATGTACTCTGCCACCAGCGTTGTCAGCTGTAAATATTTCTGCAATGACATTCTGTTCTGTTATTATTATAGTTTTTTGTTTGTATTATAGTTGGTATTATAATAGTTATTATGGTTTATGGTTGTAAAATATGTTATGGTTATTTGGTTATTTATAAGTTCTTAAAAAGTTCATGCCATTGGTTTAACTCCACTCTTGTTTCTTAGGTTTTTAGTTATATTAGTGTATAAGTTTGGGATAAGTTTGTTGTGCATGGTACATATATGCTGTATTATTGCCATGTGTGTGAGCTTGCCGAGCTACAAAGCTGCCAACAACTTATGGCCATTATCAGTCACAGCCAACCTGGTCCCTTATACCCTGCCCCAGCTCTGCAGCGGTGTGCTTTTTGTCACCCAAGCATATTAATTTCAGCAAGGCCTGTTGCTGCTTCACCATGAGAATTCAGAGTTTGCAGTGGAGGATGAGGTGGAGGCGGAGGAGAAGAAGGGGGGATTGCTGCCACTAATGTAGGTGGTGTCAGAAATCCTGATGGCAGTAGTGCCCTTTCAATCCTTGGCATCAGTGGTACCTGTGCCATCCCAGGGTCCGACTAGCTAACGGCCTACACAAGGTTCACCCAGTGTGCCGTAACGGAAATGTAGCGTCCCTGGCCAAAAGCACTTGTCCATGTGTCCGTCGTTAAGTGGACCTTCCCAATAACTGCGTTTATCAGGGCACGGGTGATGTTACGGGACACACACACAATTGCTGGTGTAATGCGGGGATGACGCACAGTGAAAAATAGCAGCGGCTGGGGACTGAGTAAAGAAGGACGGCCGCCGCCATGAGACTGAGGAAAGCTTCCACAGGCCTAGATGGTAACATTTCCATGCCTAAAGATTTTGAAAGGTGCGCATTTAGTGCTATAGCCTGTGGGTTGGTGGCGGGGTATTGGCGCTCACGATCAAAGGCCTGAGGACATCTGTACGCTGTGCTTGGACACAGAAATGGGTGTGCTAGCAGATGTGCTTGCGAAGGCCCAGCTGCAGGGCGGGAGTCATCCAGGCCTGTCTAGGACAGATGATTGGCCAGCACGTAACACAGGTGAGGAAGAGGAGGCAGTGGTGTGACCCACAGACACTGATTGTGGACCCAGGGGTTCGGCCCACCGATTAGGGTGCTGTGATGCCATGTGGCGGATCATGCTGGTGGGGTTGAGGTTGCTACTGTTCCCACCCCTACTCATTTAGCGGCCAGTGTACAGTCTTCCCCCATTATGTTCCCATGTTTGAGTGTTTATTGTTATGTTTTTCGTTAGTTTATTAATAGGATGTAAAATATGTTATGGTTATTGTTATTTATGAAATATTGAGTTCTTATTTAGGTATAGCACAGTTACAGTTAGCAAATTACAATTCTTTTATCGTCCCTACTTTCCTTAATAAAGCCCCAGACTGCGGAACACCTACTCCTTGTCAAGGGAGATTTGCACAAGGGGGAACAGTTGCGGGCCTGTTTATTGTGGCCCGCCTTCTCCCTTTTGCCACCACACAGCCTCTTCCAGCCTGTTGCAGTGCTGTGGATCCCTCCCCCTCTGTCCTGCTGTCCTCGCTTGGCTTTCCACTTTCCCAGGTTGGGTCAGTGATGTCATCGTCCCCCATCTCCAAATCCAGTTCCTCACTCTAGTCATCCTCCTGACTTGTGTTGACCTAACAAGACCCCACTTATTGACAACTGTGTTTCATCCCCATCATCCACCAAGTGAAACACTAATTGCCACCCCCACCCCCACCCCACCCCCCATCATTTTCTTCTGACTTTGGAGGCTTAAGAGTTTTGGGATCAGTGCATAAGATATCCTCATGTCCCTCTTCAGGGAGGGTCAGCTCATCTGCAAGCCCTCTCCTACAATTTTTTTGGGGGTCAGCTGACATGGTATATTATTTTCTATGTTTCAGACTTGGAAGGAAACATAATTTGGTTTCCTTCAGTGGTGAATCTTTCACGCATGTGTTTTTTTTTTTACAAGATTCTGGTTTTTATATAGTGGCACAGGGGTAAATATTTCAATGTTTTTTAAAAAAAAAAGTCAGGCTTGACTCCATTTTCTCCTCTCTCCTTTGCAGATGCCTTTTCAGGAGATATTAGACCCTTTCGCATTTGGAGCCTGGAGGAATTACAATTGTATTCCTTTTTTTCATTGTATGTGCCACTTTCCCTAGATCTTTCTTTGGGGTAGACAATAGAATTCCAAGATAGTCAGATAGCAGCTTTTAATTGTGGTACAGTTCTATAATGTAAAGAGGCAACAAATGCTGACCGCCATTCCCTGCGCTAACTCTGCTATGTGACTTCTCTGGAACCCAAAGGAACATTACGAATATAAATTGGTAATTCTTTCTTGGTAGCCTGTGCTGACCGCCACTCCCTGCGCTAACTCTGCTATGTGACGTTCTCTGGAACCCAAAGGATCATTACAAATAGAAATTGGTCATTCTTTCTTGGTAGCCTGTGCTGACCACCATTCCCTGCGCTAACTTTGCTATGTGACGTTCTCTAAAACCTAAAGGAACATTACGATTAGAAATTGGTCATTCTTTCTTGGTAGCCTGTGCTGACCGGGTCAATTAACCTTTTAGGTGGTCAGATCAGCAGGCCCTTGCTACTAATGTTTTTGAGGGTCACCAGCAGGCCATCAATGATCATTTTTAAAGGGTTTGTATGATGCCCTCCTTTATGTGTAATAAAGGGTGCATTGTAGTGCCAGTTCCTTGTAATTTTTGGCAGCCCTTTCACTTAGTGAATCAGAATTAGCTTTATTCGCCAAACACGACACAGTCGATCGTGCTCGGAATTGGGTTAGGCACAGGTACAGGCATAGTACTAGGGGGTGGAAGGGGGGGGGGTTATGCAATGGGCACATCAGGGGCGAGGGATTATGGGCGGGAGATGGGGCGTGATGAGTTCAGCAGTCTGACGGCCGTTAGGAAGAAAGTGTTCAGCCTCCTCGATGTCCTTGCAGGGATGGCCTGATACCTGCGGCCAGACTTTAGACGTCTGAAGAGATGATGGCCCGGATGGGAGTGGTCATTGAATATTTTCAGAGCCCTGGACCGCAGTCTGTTGGAGAAGATAGAGTCAAGGGGTGGTAGTGGCAGTCGAGTAATTCTCTCCGCCGAGCTGATTACCCTTTGTAGTTTGCGCTTGTCACTGGCTGATGACCACACCAGAAGGGACAAGAACAATACCGACTCGATGGTACAGGAGTAGAAGGACTTCAGTAGGTCCTGAGCCATGCCGAACTTCCTCAGTTGTCGAAGGAAATAGAGCCGCTGGTGAGCCTTCTTTATGATGGACGAGATGTTGGGACGCCAGGATAGGTCCCCAGAGATTGTCGTGCCTAGGAGGTGGGGACTGGATACCCTTGCGACTATAGATCCGTCAATATAGGTCGGGGGGGGGGGGGGGACTACCCTTCCCTTCCTGAAGTCGACGACCAGCTCGACCGTCTTTGTGGCGTTTAGGACCAGATTGTGCGCGCCGCACCAGTTGCTGACCCTGTCGATTTCCTTACGGTAGGCCTGCTCATCGCTGTCGCTAATCAGGCCCACGAGTGTGGTGTCATCTGCGAACTTGATGACTTTAACTGAGGCCTCCTCCAATCTGCACTCGTTCGTGTACAGAGAGAACAGGAACAGAGATAGTACACATCCCTGAGGGGCGCCAGTGTTGGTGACCCTCGGTTTGGAGGTCAGATTGCCTAATCTGACGACCTGGGACCTGTTAGTGAGAAAGTCCATGATCCAATGTCGTAGTGTTGGGTGGACATCAAGCACCGTAAGGTTCCTCTGCAGGATGCTGGGGGAGATGGTATTAAAAGCCGAGCTGAAGTCTGGAAGGAGGATTCTCGCGTATGTGTTGGGTTTGTCGAAGTGTTCAGTGACGTATTCTAGGCACATGTTAATCGCATCGTCAGTGGATCTGTTTGCCCTGTAGGCGAATTGCAGAGGGTCCAGCCGGTCCAGAGTGGCGGTCTTCAGGATGGAGAGGACCACCTTCTCTAGGGTCTTCATGACCACCAAAGTCAGAGCCACGGGCCGGAAGTTCTTTAGATCAGAAACGCCCTGCTTCTTCGGCACAGGGATGATAGTTGAGATCTTAAAGCAGGCAGGGACATGTCCCTCCTTAAGGGATCTGTCAAAGATTGGGGTGAGGGCCGCGGCCAGTTGGACTGAGCAATATTTCATCACGCAGGAGTGACACCATCGGGACCAGGGGCTTTTCTCGCATTTAGCTTGGACAGCAGGGTGCGAACTGTAGTCACATTCACTGTAGGTGGATCAGCAAAGTCAGCGAGCGGGCCAGATAATGTGGCAGTCGGGACTGGGGTGCCCACTCTGGGGGGCATTGTCCGAGTTACATCACCCTCGAATCTGAGGTCTCGAATCTGCAGTAGAACCTGCCCAGCTCCTCTGCCAGCGCTTGACGAGGGGTGGTGAGCGCCGGGGGGGTTTGTAGTTGGTCGCGGACCTAAGGCCCTTCCAGACCGCTCTCCGGTCGTTTGAGCGCAAAGAATGGTGGATGCGTTCCGCTGACCTCAGACCTTTCCTCCTTAGTCTGACGAGAACACCGGCACAGCGACCTCTAGGCCGTCTGTAAGCATGGGCTGTCGGCGTGGCTTCGGAGATCATTGCTGCATGGCTCCACACCTCGTCGAACAGCAGCTTGCCTTCCAGGAGGGAGGTGCCGCCCGTCTCCCAGCGGGTGAGATCCGATCTGGAGAGGGTGGGGGCCTTAAGGGCAACGCTGGGAGCAACCATTGCAATTCTTCCTGGAGACACCGTTGTACCCTGATGAGGAGCTTGGCCGGAGGGGGAGGGTTAACTTATATGCAGGCACGGAGGAGCCGCAGCAGCTTGGAAGTCAGGGAGACGCAGGAGATCGGCGCAAACGCTGGCCTGGGAGGGGGGGGAGCTGGGAAGTCAGGGGAGCTTTGAAGTCGGGGGGGGGGGGGGGGGGAGACACAGGAGACCAGCGCAACGCTAGCCTGAGGGGGGGGGCTGAGGTAGGTGGCTGTAAAGCCGCAGGACAGCCATCATCAATGCCATCTTGGATACAATATAGCCTAGTGCATAGGCTTTATGAGTGTAGGAGTTCCACTACCTGAACAATTGTAGCACCATGTGAATGAGGCCCTCCTTTATGTAATATACAGGCTGTATCTCTTCTTCCTTGTAATTTTTGGCAGCACTTACACTGTATATACAATTGAATCTACAGGAAAAAAAAAATCCTAACAATTTTTCCTCTAAAAAGGCGCTTTTTTTGTGGGGGCGGGGTTTTGTCCATTTTTTTCTCAGTCTGTTAAAGTGGCATACAACTTGGACAACATGGTTCCCAGCAGCGACATTGGTGTCCAAGATGCATCCAGACATGGTCCCCCTGCTGTTCCTGATCGATTTCAGAGGTGTTTCCATCACTTTCAGACCTTTTCCTATGGTCCAGGCACCCTCCCCTCATCCGAGCAGGGGATGCCTGGTTGTCTCCCATTGACTTCCATAATACTCGGGTGCTCGGCCGAGCGATATCGCGATGTGTGCGGACCGAACACCCGAACACTTCGGTGCTCGCTCATCACTAGTTACTTCACAACAATGAGGTAAATAGCTGCCTCATCCTCCTCTCTTATTTGTCAGGGATTATGATCCTGAATACAGATCTTTGGCTGAATCTCTGTAGGAATGAAGTTTATGAGGAGATATGAAGTACAGAAAGGATGGATAGGACAGACTGTGGTAATATGGCGCTGTGGTAATGGAGACTGCATACATGGTGCTGCCCATTAGCCACATCCCCACCTCCTCTTTATACTTAGTGTCTCCTCATGAACTCCATTCCTACAGAGATTCAGCTGAAGATCTTATCAGCTGTATTCAGGATCATAATCCCTAACAAGCAGAGCAGAGTGGAGGATGAGACAGCTCTTTGGCTCAGTGTTGTAACATGGCTTTCTGTGTGATTAGGACAGGTTTTGTGTGTACTTATAGGATGGCGGCCATTTTATTTCTCCTAATGATTGCTCCCAAGATAAAACAACCCATTATAACAAATGAAAGGTATTTGGGAATATATTTATAATAAAGTAATATTTGAGTATTTTGATTTTCGTAATTCTCGGAGAACCCCTTTAATACAACCTTTTGGAAACTACGAATTTGCTACATCTATGGCTTAAAATAACAGTTACCACACAACTTCAAAATCCCTCGTTGACAGTTAACTTGCTTGTGGCAACAATCCTGCTGTACAGTCTATGAAAGATAAACTACTGTCACGGCTGAGGATGGGGGAAATCCTCAGCCGTGTGAAGCCCGGTGATGTTACGGCTGCTTGGCCATGAAGACAGGATTAGGGAGCAGGTCACCTCCTAAACGCATCCCTAACCTGACCCTGGCTCCTAGCTACATGAGCCAACCTTGATGGTAGGAGGGCCCATGCTCCGGAACCTAAAAGTCCCTGCTAGCCCTCAAGATGACCCTCACCTAGGAGCTGAGTAAGACAAGCCCACTCCTCCTAGACACGGAGGAGCAGGAGTCTCAACGGCCAAGCTGCAGGAAAAGGGGAAACATAAACAGCTCTATGGATATGGCAGGTGAACAAAGAGTTCCACCTACCTGCCACAGCCTTGCTGACTGGATCCCTGTGTTAGCAGGGTGCAGATCACAAACGCATCCCCACACAGGGACCCAGATCCATAGCTGCACAAAATCACATATAAAACATCACACGGACATCACACATAACTAGAAATAACTTAAAGCGACATTATGGTTATGACCACAGGGGTGGCTCTTACTGGCAGGTAATAAAGACATGAGGCTGCTCTCAGCTAAGCATGGCTGAAGCAACCTGCAGGCCTGCAAAAGCAGTGAGGCTTTATAGGCCAAGAAGCCACACCCCACAGTCGGACACACCCAGTGCACACACACACACTAGGAAGGAGATTAACCCTTCCAACACCAGGGAAGGGAAAACACCACTTAAAGGAGACGTGCACACAATAACATAAAAAGGAAGTGCACACATACACACATAACTCAAAACCGCATGCACAACGTAGCGAGCTGCAATGGCACAGCTCAGCCTGCTACGCTGCCACATACACACTGTTGCCAGCGGCAACCACAGGTGAGGCAAATACCACAGCCCTCACCTGTGATTGAACACCAAAGAAAACCGCTGACAACCGCATGCGGTTCAGGAGTCACGGTCATAGCCATGGCCGTGACAACTACAAGCTGACTTGAACACTCTGAGTGATTGGGCATCAACTTGTAAATGTAAAGTTCTGCATCTTGGTAGTAATA
The DNA here is from genome assembly GCF_905171765.1 of Bufo bufo. NCBI lineage: Eukaryota > Metazoa > Chordata > Amphibia > Anura > Bufonidae > Bufo > Bufo bufo. Next base: position 217,278,464 of record NC_053394.1, read on the forward strand.
ATCTCTGTGCTTCATATGTCCTAGAGGATGTAACACTGGGAGAATCACATATAGAGAAGGATTTGGGTGTCCTTGTGGATGGTAGATTAAATTACAGCATACAATGTCAATCAGCTGCTTCTAAGGCCACCAGGATATTGTTATGCTTTAAACGAGGCATGGACTCATGGGGCAGGGATGTAATATTACCACTTTACAAAGCGCTGGTGCGGCCTCATCTGGAATACGCAGTCCAGTTCTGGGCACCAGTCCATAGAAAGGATGCACTGCAGCTGGTAAAAGTACAGAGGAGAGCGACTGAAATTATAAGGGGCATGGAGGGTCTTAGTTGTGAAGAAAGATTAAAAAAATTGAATTTATTTAGTCTTGAGAAGAGACGTCTAAGGGGGACATGATTAACCTATACAAATATATAAATGGGCCATACAAAAAATATGGTGAAAAGCTGTTCCATGTAAAATGCGCTCAAAAGACAAGAGGGCACTGCCTCTGACTGGAGAAGAAAAAGTTCAGTCTCCGGAAGCATCAAAACTTCTTTACTGTAAGAACTGAAGCTGTGGAATAGACTTCCTCAGGACGAGGTCACAGCAGGAACAGTGGACAGTTTCACAAAGGGTTTAGACAAATTCTTAAAAGTAAAAATCATTAATGCTTATGAATATATATATATATATATAAATAACACATAAATATATATTGCAGCCAGATAAAACAATAGTCCTTAAAAGGACTTTTGGGTCTCTAACCCCTTTCAACAGTAAACCCTGCCTGAAAAAAAAAAAGATTCCTGTCCCGACACTATCTGTCCCTTCTGCTGCAACTCTCCCTAAGACTGAGCCGAACCACGCGTCATCGGGTGCTATATAGCACCCAATGACGCGTGTCGGCCAGCCAATCACTGTAATGCCAGTCACCAACATGGATATGCTATTACAGTGAGTGCCAGTACTTCCCAGCATGTTGATTGGCTGCGTAGCAGCCAACAAACATGCGGGGAGGAGATTCGAGCATCGCGCTCGAGCACACGTGGTGTACGTCACTATTAAGCTCAGTTCCCACTTCACTTCTTCGGTCAGTTACGATTCAAAAACACAGAACATGTGCAGATCTTTTCAGGATACCTTATCTGAGAATAGGATTTGCTCCTGATTTTGGCTCACCATACAGTAACTGCTAGAATTAACTGACCAAATAAGGTTATTTGGTCAGTAATTTATCAGTATTTGTAAAGCAAAAACAGGATTAGGTCCAAAACAGAGTTGCTGTGATGGAAATATTTCCATGTCTTCTATGTTTTGGACCGACTCCTGCTTTTGGCTTCTGAATCATGATGAAATCCAGATGCAAAATATTGGCTGTGTGATCGAGGCCTTATGGATGTTCCAAAGACAGGATGCGTAGTTTTTTTCAATTTTTGGTTCTTCTGACAGATCAGAAGGGTAAAATAAAGGGTAATGTCAACAAGGCCAAACAGGGACACAAGTGGCCCCAGAACAGAGTGGTGAGGGTGGAATCCGCATAAGGAGTCGACATAGTGAACCAGTCACAGAGTGGTGAGGGTGGCAACAGCATGAGGAGTCAACATAGTGGCCGGTGAGGGTGGCAACTGCAAGAAGAGTCAACATAGTGGCCCAGTCACAGAGTGGGGGGACAACAGCAGTGGCTGTAACAGCAAAAGATTGTGGCAGTAGTAGAAGATGGCAGCAGAGGCAGCAAGTGAGTGGCAGCATCAGAATAATGGCTAAAGCACGTGGCCAAAAGTAACGGACCATATTTCACAATGTTCTGCTGTGGCAGCACACTGCAGTCAGAACATTACTGCCAGATTGATCTACTCCGATGCACTGGTATGTGGAAATCCTGGCTAACCCATGCCTGATTCATTTTTATAAAGATTAATCTCTCAAACACCTGCTTTGATGCCACACTATTGGCTTGGCAGAAAAAAACTTGCCCAGAGCAAATGCGACCCATTGCGGCCACAATTCTACTTTGGCTGCCTGGTAGTCCAAAGGATCTTGGATCTGGGATGACAGGGTGCTGTCCAAGTATGCCACCACCTGCTGGTTCAGGTTCTGCTCCATGTCCTGTTCTATAAATGAGACCGCACAACTCATACACAACCAATGGGAATATACACAGTCAGACTTGAAGCAGGGAATCTTCTTCACATGTATTTAATCACTGGGCTTGCGGTCCGACTCCAACAGTCATTCACCCTATTTCCTAGATGTCATACGGAAAGAGCTTGACATAGTGAAGTACCGCAAGTACTGTATTTTATTAATCACACATTTATTGTTATACTCACAAAGTTAAAATTGAGCAACAGCACATATAAAATCATATGGAGTATTTTTTAGTTTTACACCTGCCCGACCCGGGTTTCGCTTACGCTTGCTTCGTCAGGGGCAACTCTATGTTTTAATTCCCAGCCGCCCTTTTATAATTATGTGGGCGTTATCGACATTCATCCAGCTTCACAAAAAGCGGTCTGGACTTACTTATACTCCTCCTTACTAATACACTTTAAAAACATAAAAACCATAAAAAAAACTATTCATCTTAAAAGCTTATAGCTAAAATATTTTTTTCATACAAATAATTCAGACCTTTTACTAACACATATTCCATACTCCAATATAGCCTACCTATATGCATTATTAGCCCATATAGAGAACATAACCAACCTCTTCAGACAAGCCTACAACCAGTGACCCTGCTGCCTCTATACCGCCATGACCAACTTCACCCGCACCTACTGTGTCCTTCTCCCATACCATGTAGATTGTAAGCCCTCACGGGCAGGGCCCGCTCTCCTTCTGTACCAGTTTGTAACTCGTCTTGTTTATGATTAGTGCAATTGTCTGTATTATGTATGTACTGTATATCCCTTTTCATATGTACAGTGCTATGGTATGAATGGCGCTTTAATAATAAATAATAATAATAAATTTGAGCTGTGTTCACATTGCTCATAAACTGCATCTATCTAAAACACTTGAAATTGTATCTATACCTCATTTACCATTATTTAATAGCAAGATAAATACATCAATGTGAACACAGCCCAAATTAATTATGTTCTCTATATGGGTTAATAATGCATATAGGTAGGCTATATTGGAGTATGGCATGTTAGTAAAAGGTCTCAATTATTTGTATGAAAAACATATTTTAGCTATAAACTTTTAAGATTATTTTTTTTTAATGGTTTTTATGTTTTTGAAGTGTTTTAGTAAGGAGGAGTATAAGTAAGTCCAGACCATTTAGTGAAGCTGGATGAATGTCGATAACTCCCACATAATTATAAAAGGTCGGCTGGGAATTAAAACATAGAGTTGCTCCTGATGAAGCAAGCGAAAGCGAAACCCGGGTCAGGAAGGTTTAAAACTGAAAAAATACTCCATATGATTTTATATGTGCTGATCAATTTTAACTTTGTGAGTATAACAATAAATGTGTGATTAATGAAATACTTGCGGTACTTCACTATGTCAAGCTCTTTCCGTACGACATCTAGGAAATAGAGTGAATGACTGTTGTGGTCGGACCGCAAGCCCAGTGATTAAATACATGTGAAGAAGATTCTCTGCTTCAAGTCTGATTGTGTATATTCCCGTCGGTGGTGTATGAGCTGCACGGTCTCATTTATAGAATTTTGGACTTAGTGTGAATTGGAACCTACCTCACCATAGACCTGCTGCGCTCCGAGAAATATTGCGGTTTGAGTCCTTTTTTGATTTTTGAATCAATTTAACCTGTATATCTGCTCCATGTCCTCCTGCTGGCTGGTTTCTTCAGTTGGCGGGTGAAGAAACCTGCTCATCAGAGACTCGAGACTCAAGATACTGCTGACTGAGCTACTGTTGCTCCAGCCCCCCACCCCTGCCTCCTCCAGCAGTCATGGCAGTGGAGAGTGAGCACAGAGGGTCCCCCTGGTCTGACCTTCGTAAGGATGGGTGATGGCACACATAGGCAGCAACCAACATTGCTATATTCTGCCTAGGTGGTATGCGGGAGCACCACTCAGAACTGTGCCTACAGTGGAGGCTGAGGACAAGGTGGATGATAAGGAGACAGAGGAGGACATTGGCACCTGAATCACAGCATGAGAACGCGAAAGGCAAGTTGCTGGTGTGCCTGGGCAGGAAACACATTCACCCAGTGGGCCTTGAACATAGGTAAAACTCCACACGTTGACGCTTCAATGAACTGTACCAGACACTGACAGGCTCAAGGACTGGCCCACCTTCTGGTGTATGTAAGTTTGCATGGCTGGTACAGCTTTTTTTTTTTAAATGGTAGTGATGGCTTTGCACTCACTATCTTGGCTTGACACAAGCCATCAGTTCTCTGAAATGTTCAGAGTCAACCACATGTGTCATCAGCTACATCATCATCCACTACTGTCTGCTCGTCACTTATGTCACCCTCACCAAACTCATGGCCGCATTCCCGAGCGCTCTCAACACCTGCTCCCACGCGACTGTCATCATTGTTACTTGCACACTTACAGGAGGAAGCAGCGGACCTCTCCTCCAAATCTGGGCTGCTGATTGTCCGAAATAGGCTCTGGGCTTGTCAGTAGCTGCTGATTGTCCTCAATAAGCTCATATTTGTGTTGTACAGCTGCATTGCTCATTGGTATCTTCTGCCGGCTACAGCAACATTTTTGCCACTGCCCTGGCAACTGTACATTAACACTAACTGTATATATAAAATAATTTATTCAATGTCAATGTGGATTATGGACACCCCAATACTAGTAGAACAAGACAGGTTATTCACCCCAATTTGAGAATCGAGGTCTAATAGAATTATTTATCTATTAAACAAGGTGGAAACCCCAATACCAGTAGAACAAGACAAGTTATTCACCCCAATTTGAGAATCAAGTCCTAATAGAATCGATTATATATTTAAAAAAAGGTGGACACCCCAATACCAGTAGAACAAGACAGGTTATTCACCCCAATTTGAGAATCAAGGCCTTATAGAATTGTTTATCTATTAAAAAAAGGTGCACACCCCAATACCAGTAGAATAAGACAGGTTATTCACCCCAATTTGAGAATTAAGGCGTAATAAAATTGATTATCTATTAAAAAAGGTGAACACCCCAATAACAGCAGAACAATACTGGTTATTCACCCTGATTTAAGAATCAAGGCCTAATAGAATTGTTTCGTTATTAAACAAGGTGGACACTCCAATATCAGTTGAAGGAGACAGGTTATTCACCCCAATTTGAGAATCAAGGCATAATAGAATTGTTTATCTATAAAAAAAAAAGTTGTTATCAAACCTTAATCAGGTTCCACAGATTTTCATGTGAAATCCAAATTAGTAGAAAGTTACCGAACTCGGATCAGAGAATAATTTGAGACACAAACAGTATGTGTCCAAGATCATTTCACTTTTATGAAACATTGTATAAGATTATATAATACTTACAGATAAGGTGGTGGATACAGGCCAACCTTCATAAACCATAAACATAACATTTGACATTTACTGTATTTTTTGCCCCATAAGATGCATTCGCCCCCCCCCCAAAAGTAGGGGGGAAATGCCCCTGTGACTTATGGAGCAAATATTAATGAAGCGCTTCTATTATGGAAGCGCTCATTAGTACCGGAGGATCGGGAAGCGGTGAAAGATCTGTACTCACCGCTTGCTGGTCCTTGGCTGTCAGCTGTGCAGGGCTGCGCACAGCGTGAAGGCGCACTGTGACCTCACACTCTGCGCGCCAGTTCACAGCGCAGCAGACTGTGGAGGAGTAAGACTGAGCATGGGCAGTGAGGAGTGGCGGCATCCAGGAGCAGGAGAGGTAAGTCTTTTTTTATTTTATAAAACCTGATGCTGCTGGGGGCATAATGGCTGATGGGGGCTAATGAGAGGCATAATGGGGGATAATGAGAGGCATAATGGGGGCATAATGGTTGCTGGGGGAATAATGGCTGATGGGGTCTAATGAGAGGCATAATGGGGGCATAATGACTGATGGGGATAATGAGAGGCATAATGGGGGCATAATGGCTGCTGGGGGAATAATGGCTGATGGGGGCTAATGAGAGGCATAATGGGGGCATAATGGCTGATGGGGGATAATGAGAGGCATAATGGGGGCATAATGGCTGCTGGGGATAATGAGAGGCATAATGGGGGCATAATGGCTGATGGGGGCTAATGAGAAGCATAATGGGGGCATAATGGCTGCTGGGGCATAATGGCGGCTGGGGGCTAATGAGAGGCATAATGGGGCATAATGGCTGATGGGGATAATGAGAGGCATAATGGGGGCATAATGGCTGCTGGGGGCTAATGAGAGGCATGATGGGGGCATAATGGTTGCTGGGGGCATAATGGCTGATGGAGGCTAATGAGAGGCATAATGGTGGCATAATGGCTGATGGGGCTAATGAGAGGCATAATGGGGGCTAATGAGAGGCATAATGGCTGCTAATGAGGCATAAGGGCTGATAATGGGGGCTAATGAGGCGTAAGGCCTGATAATGGGGGCTAATGAGGCATATGGGCTGATATGGGGGCTAATGAGAGGCATAAGGGCTGATAATGGGGGCTAATGAGAGGCATGGGGCTCTTATCTGAGGTCTGATTGGGGGTCATTTACATTGGGGTCTGAGCTGAGATCTGATTGGGGGTCTGATTTTAGGTCTTATTGGGGTCTTATTAACATTGGGGGTCTGATTGGGGCTGCCAGCTGAGGTCTGATTAACATTGGGGGTCTGATTGGTGGTCTGACCTGAGGTGTAATAAAAAAATATTTTTTTATTATTGTCCCCCTCTAATACCTAGGTGCGTCTTATGGGCCGGTGCGTCTTATAGGGCGAAAATACGGTACATAGATTGGTACAGAAGAGGGATGATCCCTTGTACTCCCTTGTACTCCCCTTATCTATTTTGTCTTCTTGTTCACTCTTTGGCTGCACACCCAGAACTGGCACGCTTCACACAGTCACGACTAGATAGTCTGCAGATGCTCTGCAGACTATCTCAAGGCCAAAGACGACAGATGAATATAATTCTAGAAGGAAGTTAATACCGACACAATATATAATATAATGCACTTTTTAACTTTTACTAAACTACGGATCAAATTCCACTTCGCTCAATACTAACTGTAACTATAGACAGTTTCTTGATTAAATCTCCTCTTTTATACAGCACTGTGCAAGAAGGATTCCTTTAACAGCAATCTGCTGCACTCTCTTATATTACTGCTTGCTGAATGAACGGTAAGAAATGCCAAAATGATAATGATTAAGTAGTTCTGTCTCCATCCAGAGAGGAGGACGTGTTGTTGTCCATGCTGAGGTTGCTAGAGTGTGAGAGGGTTACGGCAGATGCAGAAGGAGCAATGGGACTGGCAGCTATAATATCTGGAGCACTCCCGGACCTGAAAGGGAAAAGGTAACACAGCCCATGACATATACTGTTCGTACATTACTGTTCACAATTATATTACAGTCAGTAGTAGAAAGAGTTTATTCACACACAGCAGATTTGTGCATAATAAATTCAGCATTATCAGTATATCTTAAAATATGAAAGGACCTACACAGATGTGACACAAATATTAAGAAGCCTGTTCCTCTTAATAATTGTGGTGGGAAAGTAATGGGGTTGTGCTGTTTCCGAAATAGATGACCAATCCTCAGGATAGGTCATCAGTATCAGATTGGTGTGGGTCCAACTCCTGGCACCCCTGCTAATCACCTGTACAAAGGGAACACAGCACTAATGCGAGCGCTGCATTCTGTCCCGTTTATTTGAATAGGACGGAGTGCAAGTACAAATGCTGCTTCTCCTTCTAGAGAATTCTAGTGTGTAATTACAGTGCTCGTCACTGCAATTTAGAGGGCGAGCAAGTAAACAGTGAAGAGAATGCAGGGCTCGCAGGAACCCTGCATTCTCTTCAAACAGCTGATCGGCAGGGGTGCCGGGTGTTGGACCCTCGCCAATCTGGAATGGATGACCTATCCTGAGGATAGGTTATGAATATTGGAAACCGGACAACCCCTTTAAGACCAGCGTGTAAAATGCCAGTCTTGATAAATTTCCCATATAGTCTTTATTTGCTGACACTGTTGTCCACCTTTAGACATCATAGCAAGTTGCACTGTAACTATCTACTGCAATTGTGTGATAATGTAGGAAAACAAAAGCAATCTCTGCAACATTTTGCTTGTGGTAAATTACCCACCCAAGCTATGAGGGAGACATACAATAAAGAACAATGTTACAGCCCTGAAGAACACCTTTAAAGACTATGTACACCTTTGGAGGCAATTTTTTTCATGATGGCATTTTACTTATTTTGGGCTAAAAATTATTTTTCTATTAGAGAATCTCCGCCCTGTACAGAAAAAAAAGGGTTCAATATTTGTAATAAAGACCAAGTTAAAAAAAGATTTTTAGCCACAATGCAATACTTTAAAAAAAATTGCTCCCAAAGGTGTACATAGCCTTTAACCACTTCCAGACCGGCCATTTGTCCCCTTCCTGAACAGGACAAATTTTGCAAATCTGACGTGTCACTTTATGTGGTAATAACTTTGGAATGCTTTTATTTATCCAAGCCATTCTGACACAGTTTTCTCGTGACACATTGTAAATCATGTTAACGGTAAATTTGAGTCAATATGTTTTACCTTTATTTATAAAAAAATCCAAAAGTTAACGAAAATTTGGAAAAAATTACTATTTTCTTAGTTTGAATCTCTCTGCTTTTAAGACAGTGGGACCTCATAAAATACTTATTAATTAACATTCACCATGTGTCTACTTTATGTTGGCATCTTTTTGGTAATGTAATTTTATTTTTTAGGGCGTTAGAATTTTAGAAGCAATTTTTGAAATTTTCAAGGACCAGTTCAGTTCTGAAGTTACTTTGAGGATCTGACAAATTGGAAACCACCCATAAATGACCCATTTTAACTCTTTTGCAACCATAGACGGCACTGGAGCGATATGCAAACCTGGCGCCAGCTCACACGTGCAGTGGGCGTCATGGCCAGCGGGTCTCCGCTGTTTCAAACAGCAGTGACTCGTGGCTAATTACCGCGACTGGCAATAATGCCGATCGCGGAAATTAAAGCCTTTAGATGCCGTGATTAAGTGAGATCACGGTATCTAAAGGGTGAAAATCCCAAAGCTCGCACTTCCTGGCTTCTTACCGGCATCCTTTGTGGCCAATGAGGATTCCGGTAATTGGATTCAATGTGCTTAACCTCACTGAAGAGGCTGAGGGCATTGAAGCTGCAATTCTAATTTTGGCCACAAGGTGGTAGGCCAACATAAGAAATTAACAATAGTCAGTAATAAACATATTTTAAAGATCCATGATTGTTCAAATACGAGCTTTAAAATCATTACAAAAATAAAAAAATATATAAAAAATAAAAAAATATAAAAGTTTACATCACCATATAATAAAAAAATAAATACATAAATACCAAAAAATATAAACATCATAGGTTTCACCACGACTGAAAACGCCCATACTATTAAAATATAAAAATATATTTCCAATACAGTGTATGGTGTAACGGAAAAAGGGTCAAAATGACCAATTTCATTTAATAAAAAACTTTCTTTTTCATAAAGGATATCAGGAGAATATCCCCCCACAATTTGCTACCCATTTTCTCCTGAATACAGTAACACCCCAATTGTGGCCGTAAACTGCTGTTTGGGCATATGCCAGGGCTCAGAAGGGAAGTAGCGGCATTTGGATTTTCTAACATGGAATTTTCTGACATGGTTTTTAAGAGTGCTAACTTTTATTTTTTTGTTGACTGAGCTATGTAAAGGGCTTATTTTTGTGTTTTATCTCATTTATTGTGAGGTGAGGTCACAAAAAAGCAGTTTGGTGTCATTTTTCAATTATTTTTTTTTACACTGTTCACCTTTTTGGTCATGTGATATTTTTATAGATCCGGTCGTTACAGATGCAGCGATACCAAATATGTCTATTTATTTTTATTTTTTTACGTTTTACACAATAACCGCATTTTCAAGTATTACTTTATTATAAATATATTGCCAAATACATTGCATTAGTTATAATGGCTCATTTTGTCTGGGAAGCAATCATCAGGGGAAATAAAATGGTCGCCATCCTATTAGTACACACAAAACCTGTCCTAATCACACAGCAGGACAAGTTACTTCACAACACAGAGCTAAAGAGCTGCCTCATCCTCTTCTCTGCTCTGCTTGTCAGGGATTACCATCCTGAATACATCTGATAAGAACTTCAGCTGAATCTCTGTAGGAATGACATTAATGAGGGGACATGAACTACAGAGAGGACCGACAGGACAGACTGTGGTAATGGAGACTGCATACAAGGACTGCTGCTCATTATCCACATCCCCACCTCCTCTCTGTACTTCATGTCTCCTCATGAACTCCATTCCTACAGGGATTCATCTGAAGATCTTATATCATCTGTATCATAATCCCTGACAAGCAGAGCAGAGAAGGCTGAGGCAGCTCTTTAGCTCAGTGTTGTGAAGTAACTTGTCCTGCTGTGTGATTAGGACAGGTTCTGTGTGTACTAATGGGACGGCAGCCATTTTATTTCTCCTAATGATTGCTCCCCTGACATAACAAGCCATTATAACTAATGAAAGGTATTTGGGAATATATTTATAATAAAGTAATATGTAAGTGTTTTCATTTTCCTAATTCCTGTAGAACCCTTTCCTGGAGAACCCTTTAACCCCTTTCCAACATCCCAAACTGATTTCACACATTTCACTGTGCTCGCTTATTCAGGACAATCGAAAAGTCTCATGTACCCCAAAATAGTACCATTGAAAACGTCAACTCATCCCACAAAAAAAGAGCCCACACAGAAGACATCGCCAAAAAAATTAAAATAAATATGGCTCTCAGAAAATTGCTATATATAATTGTATTGAAGGGCAGAATAAAGTTAACATATCATTTTTCCTACACACTACATGCCAAAAAAACTAATTCCAAAAAGCAAGGGTGGAATTGCTGCCTGTCCTTCATCCTGCTTTCCAAAAAACTAGATAAAATGTGATCAAAAAGAGAGAGAGAAAAATAAAAATGTATGGTTCGCAGAAGATAGCTGTACTGTTCCACTGAGGCTGTTTGAAAGCAACATGGCTCCCATAAATCAATCCATCAAAATTTCCCTTTTGAACTCTGCACCTTACGAAAATAAGAGTTTACTGCTACGTTTTTGCCATTTCTGCACCAAGTAGAACCTGTTTAACAATTTACGGGCCATGGTGTGTCTCAGATGTCACTAGCTGGGTACAGCATAGTGGGGACTGAAAGGCTTTATCTGCCCATAAACCAATCCATCAAAATCTGCGTTGCAAAAGTCAAAAGGTGGCCTTTCATTTCCGAACTCTGCCCGGTGCTCAAACAGAAGTTGACAACCAGTAGAACCCACCTAACAATGTAAGGGGTGTGGTGTGTTTCAAATGGTACATGCTGGGCACAACATATTCAGCACTGAAATGCCATATCTGTGGAAAAATTTAAATTTTCATTTTGCACAGCCTGCTGTGCATTCATTTATTCAAAATACCTGCGGTACCAAAATGCTCACTCTGCTCCTTAATAAATACTATTGAAGGTTGTACTTTCCAAATTGGGGTCTCTTCTTGGGGATTCCATTTATTATTTCACCCCAGAGCCTCTACAGTTGTCAGCACAAGTAATGTAATTCCCCACATTGGTCCTCAAAATGCTTATGGTGCTCTTGTAATTGTGAGCCCTCTCTTACAGTCAGATAAAAGATTAGGGCCACATGGTTGCTAAAACTAGAAAACACAGTATATTAATAAGAGTGTTTACTCTTCACACTGGCACGCGGTGGACACAACATATTGGGTACTTAAATGCCAAAATATTTTAACTTTGCTATGCATTGATTTTTGCAAAACATCTGCAGGGTGGAAATGCTCACTCCACCTTTTAACAAGTGGAGTTTCCAAAATTCTTGGGGTCACTTCTACACTTGTCAGCACAAGCTGCGTTAAGCTACTTTCACACTGGGGTTTTGGTTTCCGTTTGTGAGATCCGTTTCAGGGCTCTCACAAGCAGTCCAAAATGGATCAGTTTTGCCCTAATGCAAACGGCATGTTTAACGGCAAACTTTGCGAGTTCACAATTCTCCGAACATGCGAACATATGGCGCCATATTCTTTTGCATTGCGCCAAACTTTGACCCATGACACATCCATTAGGTGGCACAGTACAGCCAGTTGAGACGTTTCAGCACATGGACACACCCCCACCCTATCACAGAACCCGATCTTGCAGCCATTTTACATTCTTTGCTTTGCCAGTGTAGGGAGAGGTTGCTTTGTGGAGCAGGGACAGGCTGTTACAAACACCAAACGCTAGCTAATAGGGCCACAAAAGTCCTTTTAAGGACTGGTATAGGAGTGCTATTGATAGGTGTGATATACAGAGGGGTGTGATATACTGAGGGGTGTGATATACACCTGTATATTATAATGCATTTGTATTGTGCAGCAGTTGTGTGCAGTTCTTCTGCGATACTGCAGCTATACAGAGGGACAAACGCTATTGGAACAACTAATTGCAATGGGTGTTATATATACCTGTTGCCCCCCAAAAAACTGATTCGGTAAAACGGGGCCAGTTGATTCAGGCCTAAGGGGTGCCACACCGTCAGCGCATTCTCCTGCCTCCACTATCGCCACGAGTATCTCTATCGGCGCCAAAGAGATGGTCCGTTAACTAGTCACCTCACTGAGGATGTTATGCGGTCATTGCTGGAAAACCTGCGCTCTTCTATGAAAGAAGATATGATGGGATTTTTTTTAGGTATCTCAAAAGAGATATACAAAGCATTGGTGATCGCACGGCGCACTTGGAAACTAAGATGGCAGAGTTTGCTATATAACACAGCTCTCTCATAAATGCCCAACGAGGCTATGGAGGAGGACATTTCCAAACTTTCAGCCAAACTACATGACCTGGAGGATCGACACTGTCAAAATAATATTAGAATCCGTGGGATCTCAGAAAATGTGGAGTCAGCTGAGCTTGAGACATTACTTAAGAAGCTTCTTAAAGCAGCATTGCCGACGGTCACTGAAAGAGACCTGATAATAGATTGCATTCATAGAGTGCCGAAACCGAGGGGTTTAGACGGGTCCCTACCTCAGGACGTCGTAGCAAGAATCCACTTCTGGATTCTGGAGGCATTCCTGAGAGCTCTGAGGCAAGACCCCACCCATATGATGTTTTCAAGGGCATTTCTATCTACTCATTTCTATCTGCAGCAACTTTGGCCAAAAGAAAGAAATTTGTTCCCATTACCAAAGTGTTGAGGGAGCATCAAGTAAAGTACCGGTAGGGTTTCCCCGTGAAATTGCTGGTCACCCACAATGGGTCCCTACAGGCTCTCAACTCTCCACAAGCGGCATACCGTTGCTGGAATGGGGCCTTATCATGAAGAATCACAACTGGCGGGAGACGCTGCCACTCGTCCAGACAAGATTACCCTGGACTGGGACACTGCCTGATCCATGAGTTATGGAAGTTTATTGGAGAAGCAAGGACCAAATATAATGTGTTGGTCCGAGGCAGGGGCGTTTTTTTTCCTTTTTTGCCCCAGCACCTTATCTTTTTCCTGACCATTGAGGTCAGAAGCCCTGATAGGGCATTTTTGCCATATTGGCCTTTTGTTACACATCACCATTTTTGTTTTTAATTTCAATATGTTCCTTCTTATCTCTTGAATGTGCTGTGGACATCTCTGCGCCAAGCAGCATGCAGCACCGGGGTTTATCGTGTCACCACACTGATAAATGGGTGTATAGTGGGATGCGAAAGTTTTGGCAACCTTGTTAATCTTCATGATTTTCCTGTACAAATCGTTGGTTGTTACGATAAAAAATGTCAGTTAAATATATCATATAGGAGACACACACAGTGATATTTGAGAAGTGAAATGAAGTTTATTGGATTTACAGAAAGTGTGCTATAATTGTTTAAACAAAATTAGGCAGGTGCATAAATTTGGGCACTGTTGTCATTTTATTGATTCCAAAACCTTTAGAACGAATTATTGGAACTCAAATTGGCTTGGTAAGCTCAGTGACCCCTAACCTACATACACAGGTGAATCCAATTATGAGAAAGAGTATTTAAGGGGGTCAATTGTAAGTTTCCCTCCTCTTTTAATTTTCTCTAAAGAGTAGCAACATGGGGGTCTCAAAACAACTCTCAAATGACCTGAAGACAAAGATTGTTCACCATCATGGTTTAGGGGAAGGATACAGAAAGCTGTCTCAGAGATTTCAGTTGTCTGTTTCCACAGTTAGGAACATATTGAGGAAATGGAAGACCACAGGCTCAGTTCAAGTTAAGGCTCGAAGTGGCAGACCAAGAAAAATCTCGGATAGACAGAAGCGACGAATGGTGAGAACAGTCAGAGTCAACCCACAGACCAGCACCAAAGACCTACAACATTATCTTGCTGCAGATGGAGTCACTGTGCATCGTTCAACCATTCAGCGCACTTTACACAAAGAGATGCTGTATGCGAGAGTGATGCAGAGGAAGCCTTTTCTCCGCCCACAGCACAAAAAGTGCCACTTGAGATGGGCTAAAGCACATTTGGACAAGCCAGCTTCATTTTGGAATAAGGTGCTGTGGACTGATGAAACTAAAATTTAGTTATTTGGCCATAACAAGGGGCGTTATGCATGGAGGAAAAAGAACACAGCATTCCAAGAAAAACACCTGCTACCTACAGTAAAATATGGTGGTGGTTCCATCATGCTGTGGGGCTGTGTGGCCAGTCCAGGAATCAGTGACAAAGCTGAAGCTGCGCCGGGGCTGGATCTTTCAACAAGACAACGACCCTAAACACTGCTCAAAATCCACTAAGGCATTTATGCAGAGGAACAAGTACAACGTTCTAGAATGGCAATCTCAGTCCCCAGAACTGAATATAATTGAAAATCTGTGGTGTGACTTAAAGAGAGCTGTCCATGCTCGGAAGCCATCCAACCTGAATGAACTAAAGATGTTTTGTAAAGAGGAATGGTCCAAAATACCTTCAACCAGAATACAGACTCTCATTGGAACCTACAGGAAGCGTTTAGAGGCTGTAATTTCTGCAAAAGGAGGATCTACTAAATATTGATTTCATTTCTTTTTTGTGGTGCCCAAATTTATGCACCTGCCTAATTTTGTTTAAACAATTATAGCACACTTTCTGTAAATCCAATAAACTTCATTTCACTTCTCAACTATGACTGTGTGTGTCTCCTATATGATATATTTAACTGAAATTTTTTATCGTAACAACCAACGATTTATACAGGAAAATCATGACAATTTAACAAGGTTGCCCAAACTTTAGCATCCCGCTGTCTTTTTAATGAGGGTTTATGATTACTTGTCATGGGGTCAAAGATATATTCGCTCAACGTGAGGGGATTGAACTCCCCATACAGGCATACGCAGCTATGGACAGAGATCCTCAAGTCTAAAAGTTATGTGCCTTTATACAAGAATCTCATTTGTTGGAGACGGATGTACATAGATGCGTACACCAGAAGTTTCCCGGTATATTTCACTCTCATGCTGAAAAGAAAAGGAAAGCGGGAGTTTTTGTTTGTATAAAATCCACAGTCGTGTTCTCATTGACAAAGTGCATTACCGACTCTATTGGGAGATATGTCATCCTGGTATGCACGATTGATGGTAAACAATACACGTTGGTCTCGGTGTACACTCCCAATGCCGGACAGTTGGCCTTTTGCAGGAGACTGTTTAAAAAAGTGCAGACAGAAGCTGCTGGAGAAGTAGTAATACAGGGAGTGCAGAATTATTAGGCAAGTTGTATTTTTGAGGATTAATTTTATTATTGAACAACAACCATGTTCTCAATTAACCCAAAAAACTCATTAATATCAAAGCTGAATATTTTTGGAAGTAGTTTTTAGTTTGTTTTTAGTTTTAGCTATTTTAGGGGGATATCTGTGTGTGCAGGTGACTATTACTGTGCATAATTATTAGGCAACTTAACAAAAAACAAATATATACCCATTTCAATTATTTATTTTTACCAGTGAAACCAATATAACATCTCAACATTCACAAATATACATTTCTGACATTCAAAAACAAAACAAAAACAAATCAGTGACCAATATAGCCACCTTTCTTTGCAAGGACACTCAAAAGCCTGCCATCCATGGATTCTGTCAGTGTTTTGATCTGTTCACCATCAACATTGCGTGCAGCAGCAACCACAGCCTCCTAGACACTGTTCAGAGAGGTGTACTGTTTTCCCTCCTTGTAAATCTCACATTTGATGATGGACCACAGGTTCTCAATGGGGTTCAGATCAGGTGAACAAGGAGGCCATGTCATTAGATTTTCTTCTTTTATACCCTTTCTTGCCAGCCACGCTGTGGAGTACTTGGACGCGTGTGATGGAGCATTGTCCTGCATGAAAATCATGTTTTTCTTGAAGGATGCAGACTTCTTCCTGTACCACTGCTTGAAGAAGGTGTCTTCCAGAAACTGGCAGTAGGACTGGGAGTTGAGCTTGACTCCATCCTCAACCCGAAAAGGCCCCACAAGCTCATCTTTGATGATACCAGCCCAAACCAGTACTCCACCTCCACCTTGCTGGCGTCTGAGTCGGAATGGAGCTCTCTGCCCTTTACCAATCCAGCCACGGGCCCATCCATCTGGCCCATCAAGACTCACTCTCATTTCATCAGTCCATAAAATCTTAGAAAAATCAGTCTTGAGATATTTCTTGGCCCAGTCTTGACGTTTCAGCTTGTGTGTCTTGTTCAGTGGTGGTCGTCTTTCAGCCTTTCTTACCTTGGCCATGTCTCTGAGTATTGCACACCTTGTGCTTTTGGGCACTCCAGTGATGTTGCAGCTCTGAAATATGGCCAAACTGGTGGCAAGTGGCATCTTGGCAGCTGCACGCTTGACTTTTCTCAGTTCATGGGCAGTTATTTTGCGCCTTGGTTTTTCCACACGCTTCTTGCGACCCTGTTGACTATTTTGAATGAAACGCTTGATTGTTCGATGATCACGCTTCAGAAGCTTTGCAATTTTAAGAGTGCTGCATCCCTCTGCAAGATATCTCACTATTTTTTACTTTTCTGAGCCTGTCAAGTCCTTCTTTTGACCCATTTTGCCAAAGGAAAGGAAAGGAAGTTGCCTAATAATTATGCACACCTAATATAGGGTGTTGATGTCATTAGACCACACCCCTTCTCATTACAGAGATGCACATCACCTAATATGCTTAATTGGTAGTAGGCTTTCGAGCCTATACAGCTTGGAGTAAGACAACATGCATAAAGAGGATGATGTGGTCAAAATACTCATTTGCCTAATAATTCTGCACTCCCTGTAGGTGGAGACTTCAATGTCCCGATTAACTCAGACCTTCATTAAAGTTCACTTCACAGTAGCCACTGGGTGGACCTTTAGGCAATTCTTCATAAATCGCCTTATCATTATATATGGAGATACCAGCACGGAGGAGAACGCAATTACACATTCATTTCCTCAGTACATATGTCCTAATCAAGGATTGATTATATACTAATCTCCAGAAACCTGCGGGCTGACATTGGGAGCGCCACGTGGTCTGATCACGCGCCTGTGAGTATATTGATTGAAGATGGCCTTCCTAATTCTCCCCCTCCACAGTGGAAAATGAATCCATACTTAATCAAATGCCCTAAGAGGGTTGAGGGATACTCTACCACCTTACAGGAATTTTTGAGTTTTAACAACACTTCAGAAATTCACATAGATACTTTATGGCTTATGCACAAAGCATATATGAGAGGTATCCTATTACAGTCCGCTGCACAAAGAGGATATGCTAACTGAAGAGGGCTGAGGGGTATTGCTATCTAGCTTTAAATTATATATGGAGGATAGCTGCACAATTGAAAAGAATTAGAAAGTGGTCACCTTGCCCAAACCAGGGAAACCCCCTAATTCTTCGGAAAATTTTAGGCCGATCTCTTTGCTTAATGCGGATTTAAAAATGTTTGCCAAATTGTTAGCCGCCCGAATCAACGACTTTCTGCCCTCCCTCTAGTACCATCCCTGCAGACAATGCAGGGATGGTACTAGACGTATGATAAACTTAATTCAGATAGCGAATTGGTCCAGGACCCCTACAGTATTTGTCTTCTTAGATGCTGAAAAACCGTTCGATAGGGTACACTGGGGGTTCCTGGACCAAGTACTCAAAAAATTTGGATTTCAGTGGCACATATTAAAAGCTATATCTGGATTATACTCCTCCCCCTCTGCAAGGATTTTAGCTTCAGGATTTTTATCAAAGGCTTTTCCAATCACCAACGGCACCAGACAAGGGTGCCCATTATCGCCCCTTATCTTCACCATGGTCATGGAACCGTTGGCGGAAATTATTCGTACATGTAGGGACATCTCAGGCATCTCGGTAAGTGAGCGTCCAAACATAATGGGGCTCTACGCTGATTATGTTATTTTGACACTATCGGACCCCCTAAGATCATTAGAGGCAGCTTCCAATATTATAACTCAATATTCCTTCAATATTCCTAACTTTCTTACTACAAGCTTAATGTTAATGAAAATAAAGTGCTACCTACTAATGTTCCGGACACACTGAAAAGCAGCATATGTAGTTGCTTTCAATATAACTGGGCTGAGAAATCATTGGCTTACCTGGGGGGTGGAACTGACTCATTCTATCTCTAAATTGGTTACCTCCAATCTTAAAAACCTAAGATCAGAATTACAGAAAGATTATGCCAAGTATTCTAATGTACAGCTATCCTGGATTGCAAAAATAAACACAGCAAAAATGTTAATCCTGCCAAAAATTCTATATAAATTTCGCTGCATTCCCCTTAAGATACCAAAATATTTAATCGAGCAACTGCAAGTGGATATGTTGCACTTTATATGGAATGGTTCCCGGCCTAGAGTTACTAAGAAGGCATTACATCCTCCACTCCATCTGGGAGGTTTTTCAGATTTGTACAATTACTATTTACCTAATCTACTGGACCAGGCCATGGAGTGAGGGTGTCCGGCTGTACCCCATCAAAGGTTGCTCATAGAGGAGCATTTTGTTAAAAGAAAATCTCTGAAAGCACTGTTAGAGGCATATGGGTTAAAACCGTACAGTCACCCCCTGCGGCTACACACAATGCAGGCCACTTTTTTCGCTTGGACAAGGCTGCAGAAGACCAGAGCACACACATATCTGGACACTAGTACACTCACCTAAAGAATTATTAGGAACACCTGTTCTATTTCTCATTAATGCAATTATCTAGTCAACCAATCACATGGCAGTTGCTTCAATGCATTTAGGGGTGTGCTCCTGGTCAAGACAATCTCCTGAACTCCAAACTGAATGTCAGAATGGGAAAGAAAGGTGATTTAAGCAATTTTGAGCGTGGCATGGTTGTTGGTGCCAGACGGGCCGGTCTGAGTATTTCACAATCTGCTCAGTTACTGGGATTTTCACGCACAACCATTTCTAGGGTTTACAAAGAATGGTGTGAAAAGGGAAAAACATCCAGTATGCGGCAGTCCTGTGGGCGAAAATGCCTTGTGGATGCTAGAGGTCAGAGGAGAATGGGCCGACTGATTCAAGCTGATAGAAGAGCAACGTTGACTGAAATAACCACTCGTTACAACCGAGGTATGCAGCAAAGCATTTGTGAAGCCACAACATGCACAACCTTGAGGCGAATGGGCTATAACAGCAGAAGACCCCACCGGGTACCACTGATCTCCACTACAAATAGGAAAAAGAGGCCACAATTTGCACGAGCTCTCCAAAATTGGACTGTTGAAGACTGGAAAAATGTTGCCTGGTCTGATGAGTCTCGATTTCTGTTGAGACATTCAAATGGTAGAGTCCGAATTTGGCGTAAACAGAATGAGAACATGTATCCATCCTCTGATGGCTACTTCCAGCAGGCTAATACACCATGTCACAAAGCTCGAATCATTTCAAATTGGTTTCTTGAACATGACAATGAGTTCACTGTACTAAAATGGCCCCCACAGTCACCAGATCTCAACCCAATAGAGCATCTTTGGGATGTGGTGGAACGGGAGCTTCGTGCCCTGGATGTGCATCCCTCAAATCTCCATCAACTGCAAGATGCTATCCTATCAATATAGGCCAACATTTCAAACGAATGCTATCAGCACCTTGTTGAATCAATGCCACGTAGAATTAAAGCAGTTCTGAAGGCAAAAGGGGGTCCAACACCGTATTAGTATGGTGTTCCTAATAATTCTTTAGGTGAGTGTATATTCCCTATTACGGTCCTTGAACACCACATCCCTACACTTTCTCTTTCCAAATGGTTGGAATGCGGTATTGATACTCTGGGATGCCTTTTTAGTGACTCAGTGCTAGTAGATTTCGAGACGTTACACTCTAAATTTACATTACCTAACTCTCTTTTCTATCAGTACCTGCAGATTCGGCACCTGCTTTCCAAAATTCCACCACAGGCAGAGGTGGACAGAGATGACCCATTGCACAGGCTACTCAAAGGTGGTACCACATGCCGCTCCAGCCTCTCCATATGGTACTCAGTCCTACTCTCAACTAATAGAAGGGGAAAACAGCCTTTCATGTTAAAATGGGAGGCTGAGTTAGGGAAGGAATTCTCATTGTCCTCATGGGCAGCTGCTTTATACTGGTCTATGAAGTGTTCTAGGTGTATCAATCACACTGAACAGAACAGGAAAATTCAACTTAGATGGTACTTAACTCTGAACAGGTTATCCCACATCATTCCAAATTACTCCCCTCTATGCTGGAGGGGCTGTGGACACATAGGAACCCCGACCCACATGTGGTGGCAGTGTCCGTCGGTCAGCAACTTCTGGACAGATATATCTATTATGTTGGGAGAGGTGACGAGTCTGCAGATAACATTAGAACTGGAACTGCTTATTTTGAGCTGGAAGGAGGCACAATCTCCTTCAACAAAGGAGGTAGTGCAGTTGGTAAATTTTCATATGCACTGTGAACTGGTTTTTGCTCACACGATGCTATCCAGGGTGGCTACCCATAACAGGTGGCTTATGTGGTTATCAAGCACTTATGCCACGCCATTACCAATAAGTGTCATCTGAGCACAGAAAACAAAGGCTGAAACACAGGGCAAGTGAAAATGTAGTTGATGACTAAATGGTACTCACCTGATTTTCTAAATGTATACGCATGACACATGACAAGTTAGATATTAAGGAACACACCTTTATTATGTCATTTTTTTTATTATTTGAATCAGGGGCGGACACAGACAGCAGAGGGCCCCTGTGCAAAGAATGTGCCTGGCCCCTAAACCCCCTCCCCTGCCTCCCCCCCCCCCCCCCCCCCCCGCCAAGCCAAATTCGCAACCTAAACTATTCCGTCCTAACATTACTTTTAGCAATACAAAACATACAGGTTAAGGCTACTTTCACACCTGCGGCACTACGCTCCGGCCACCTGATCCGGCAGAAAATGCAAGGAATCGGCCAGACACAAACCGCAGCATGCAGCAGTTTGTGTCCCGCTGATTCTCCACATTTTTGCCAGATTGTGGCCAGATCTCTGCCGCACCCAATTATAGTTAATGGGGCCGGCGGGGATTCCGTCTGCATCCAGAAGTGCTGGATTCAGTGAATTCCAGCAGGCTGTTCTCTGCTGGAACAGCCTGCCAGAATCACTAATGCAGATGTCAAAGTAGCCTAATACTTCGCCACATACCTTTTCCATCCAGTGACGTCTCCTTTGATGTAGATGTTCTCTGTCCTCATGTTCTCCTTTCAGACCAGACCGCCATAATAATTTCTTTCAGCCATCTCTTCTCTCTTAGTTTCCTACTTTTCCATCATCCTCCCACCTTCTGAACACCCCATCCTGCCACCCCCAATACTGTGCCCGCTGTGCTCCCTATACAAGTTATACACAGATAGTTCCCCTTCAATATTGGCACACAGTGTCCTAAAAAATAACTGTGCCCAGGAAACAGTGTCCCTGACACTAATAGTGTAAACATAATGTTCCCCAAAAATAATTATGCTAAGCTGATACTGTGCCAGGGTGCCCCCCACAGTAATACTGCTCCCCAAAGTCCCACCAATAGAAATAGTAATAATGCTCCCATAGTGCTCATACTAGTATTCATGTTCCTCATAGTCCTTCAACTGTAATAAAGCCCACCATAATGCCCCCGGTAATAATAATTCTCTTTATAATGTGTTACAGTAAAAATAAAAATGCCCTGTTGTGTAGCAGTATAAAAAATAAGTGACAAAGAGAAATATACATGCTTCTAAAATTACATTTATTTATATATTATGGGTAACAGGACAAACCTGATAATGACCAAAATGTGAAAGATTAGCACTCGCCTAACAATAAAAATTTATGGAGTAGATAAGTTGACAGGGACGGTGCAGGTATTAGAGGTATCTCTGGGGTGACAGATGTAAGGAGGCTGGGTAGATACAAGATCTATCCCTATCCGACCCTACCGGTAATCTCTGCCCAGGGATGCCCCCTGATGGTGGAGGCACTCTGCCCCCGTACCTAAGCCCTGAACAACACCCTGTTAAGACCCTACATATAAGTACATACCCAGAGTGTATATACTACTTAACAAATTCAGGTATACAGATAACCTGGAATATAGCGAACCCGACGCGTTTCATCCGCAACTCGCGGTTCATCAGGGAGTGATCACTAAACTAAATTGTAGGGATAAAACAATAGATAGAGGGTTACTTAGCTCTCTGAGGTCACTTGTGGGGTTAAAATGAAGCGCACCATGTCAGTGGATACATAGAGCTGAAAAAAATACATTTGGAGAGAATATGTCACTATCCAATTGTATAACCAACAATAGACTTGTATCACACATAGCTATACTTACTGGCATGGGTAACCCACAGCGCCTGACACACCGATATTCGGGGGAGCTATCGTAGCTAGTGACGGACACCGGCGCTCAAAATTTAAGCGCAGGCGCCACGAGTAACTTCCGGACGCCGGAGAGAGGACTTCCGGCCAATGGAGCGCATAGGTGAAGTGCAAAAACGTGACTTCCGGTACTCGGAACGCATGTGTGGAACGCAAAGCTCCGATTAAGAAGGGCAGAAGCCTTAAGGACCGTTTGGTACACAGTCATTACGCTGGCCCAAAATATCAGGGTACTTGGCGTGATAGAAGACCAATAGGAGTCTTCAGTTGTGGCACGTGCAAGGCTTGTAAGTTTATTTGGACATCTAAAACTGACATGTTCTGTAACCAATTATATTCATAAGATTAGAGACTTTATCAATTGCAAGACTAAGGGAGTCGTTTACATATGCCAATGCCCCTGCCTCAAGGACTATATTGGGAAGACCTTCAGAGAATTCAGACGGAGAGTTTGTGAACATACTAATGATATCATTAAACGTAAGGACACCCCCATTGCTAATCACGTTAACCAATGCCATGGGGGTAACCTGAATTCCATCACTTTTTCAGCACTGGAGGTCATTCCACTGTCTCCAAGGAGGTGTGACTGGGATCGGAAGATTCTCCAAAAGGAAACTGAGTGGATTTATCGCTTCCGATCCCAGTCACCAGACGGTCTTAATGAGAGACTGACCTATACGTGTTTTATTTTAACGTTCCCTCCTGCCCTACGGGCTCTGCCTCAAGTAACATTGTTATTGTCCCCATCTGGTCCAATTTGGTGCGAGAAGCACCCTAATTATTTATGGTGACCCCTTTTATCTGGGTCCCTTTATCTGTCTATTAGTGTCCGGTGATACCCCATCATAGTATCGCTAAAATCCATTTATCCTTTATATGTTTCTCCCCTTTCAGTAATAGGCAGCTAGTGATAATCTATATACACCAAGTATATTATTACTTAATACACACAAAAGGATTTTTGGGGTCGAGTATAAGTATCCTTTGGGGGCGTATAGTTTTTATTCTTAGCGGCCCTCTTTTTTTACCTCTGTACTTTCTCCTCTTCTTAATGTGCTCCACACATGCGTTCTGAGTACCGGAAGTCACGTTCTTGCGCTTTACCTATGCGCTCCATTGGCCGGAAGTCCTCTCTCCGGCGTCCGGAAGTTACTCGTGGCGCCTGCGCTTAAATTTTGAGCTCCGGTGTTCGTCACTAGCTACGATAGCTCCCGCGAATATCGGTGTGTCAGGAGCTGTGGGTTACCCATGCCAGTAAGTATAGCTATGTGTGATACAAGTCTATTGTTGGTTATACAATTGGATAGTGACATATTCTCTCCAAATGTATTTTTCCCCCCTCGCCTATGACAGCACCCATGGATAGCATCCGCCCCCTTCCTCAGGACAGGAAACAGGAAGCACAGCCTCTTCAAAAGGGAGGTACAACCCCCAACATGCCAGTTCTGTTTCCTGTCCTAAGGGACAGGGTGGATGCACAGCATGAAGAGACAGAGCTGCGGGAGCCCCTTGGTTTTGTTACCCGTGGGAGGAGGGCCTACCCGAGCGGCGTAAGCCTTCCTCGGAAGCCGCTGCTGAAGCCTGGACCTCTGGACTCCCCCTCGTTCCGGTCACTCCCCCGTCGGGGCCGCCCTGTGTGTCCCCAGCACGGCGAACCGCTGCGGCCGTGCTGTATGTTCGGCTGCGGTCTGGCGTTCGCGCGGGGCGCGACGCGATCACTTCTGGGTAGGTCAGGCCGGCGCTGACGTCATTAGTTGGCGCCGGATCCTGGCCTCCGGATTCTGCAGAGGGAGGAGGCGTGGCCTTGGGCCGGAAGAGGAGGGTGCCGGTACGCGCCCGGCAAGTTCAAATCCAGCCAGCTCTCACTGCAGGCTGGTGTTTTGGCCTGCAGTGACCTCCATAGATGAAAGCCAGTGGCAGAAAATGGAGCCCACACAGCGCGCAGAACCCACTGAAACCACCAACGAATCCTTGGTACCGGTGGGGGTAAGAGGGGTGAATGCCCTGCTTTTTTCATTTATTTCAGCTCTTGATGGGAGTCTTTGTTTATTTTATGTGTTTAGACTTCCAAAGAGAAAAGGGGGTCAAGGTCCAAGGAGCGGGGCTGTGCTATTTGCAGAGGAAAGCTACCGTCCGGTTGGGGTAAACCTGCCTGCCAGGCCTGCGTGGGCAAATTGTTGGAGGATGAGGCCCCTTCTCTCTTATCAAGCCTAAAAAAGATTATCAAGGATGAGGTTAGAGAATCAGTGAAGAAGTCCTTGAGTAATCTACTTGAAGATCGCCCTTGCACTTCCACTGCTGTCTCTAATCCCGCTTCAAGTGATCAGGAGTTGTTATCGGGATTAGAGGAGGAGGGAGAACTTCCGTCCTCGGATCACTCCCAGGATGAGCAACTGGCAGGGAGACCTCTGTTCCTTCCAGAGAACATTAATTCCCTAGTCGGGATCGTCAGGGCAACTATGGGGCTTGACGATCAGGCAGAACCCCAGTCCATGAGAGATTCCATGTTTGAGGGCTTAGGGCCTAGGAGGCTGAAGTGTTTTGATGTACATGAAAACATAACTTCGGTAATTAAGAGTGAATGGAGTAGGCCAGATAGAAAAATTTTTGTGCCGTCTGCCTTAAAAAGGAAGTATCCCTTCGAAGACAAAGCCTCAGCTGACTGGGATAGAGCCCCGAAGCTAGATGCTCCGGTAGCGAAAATCTCTAAGAGAGCAGCACTCCCGTTTGAAGACTCGGGTACTCTGAAGGATCTAATGGACAGAAGAGCCGAGGTCTATTTAAAGAAGAACTGGGAGGCGACAGCTGGCTCATTCAGGCCCGCTATAGCCGCCACTTCTGTTGCTAGGTCTTTAAAGGTTTGGATGAAAGAGATGGAAGAGCAAATAAAGATGGGAGCGCCCATGGAACAATTGCTCTCGTCATTTCCAACTCTGTATAGTGCCATCGACTTTTTAGCAGATGCCTCAGTGGACTCCCTGAAGCTGTCAGCGAGAGCCGCAGCTCTTTCAAATTCCGCCCGCAGAGCGATTTGGTTAAAGGACTGGAAGGGAGATGCAGGTTCAAAAGCGAAATTGTGTGCTATTCCCTGTCAGGGGGAATTTCTCTTCGGGCCCACGTTGAAAGATCTGCTGGAAAAGGCTTCTGACAGAAAGAAGGGTTTCCCTTCTATGCATCAGCAGCCTCCTAAAAAGCCCTTTCGTTCTCAGACATCCAGATTTAACTTCAAGAGAAGAGAAACTCCCAGACAGTCTGGTAATGCGGCTAGAAGGAACAAGGGGTTTCTTTTTTCAGGAGGAGAGGCCTCTAAAAAACCTTCGCAATGAAGGTCGGTTGGAGGTCGTCTCTCCCTCTTCACAGAGCAGTGGCGGAAGATCTCGAACAGCCCTTGGATTCTTTCAATCATTTCAGAGGGCTATTGCCTGAACTTCCTAAGAACTCCTCCAGAGAGATTCGTTTTGACGGACTATCGCTCCAGCCCAGAGAAGCTAGAAGCATTAAGTCTGGAGATTTCGGATTTACTGAAGAAAAGGGTCCTGCAGGAGGTCCCAGCTCAAGAGAGGGAGACGGGATACTATTCAACGCTTTTCCTTGTAAAGAAGCCAAATGGCACCTTCCGTACTATAATAAATCTGAGGCTGCTCAACAAATACCTGGTGTACGAGAGGTTTCGTATGGAGACTATCAGTTCCATAATCCCAGAATTTATTTCCAGGCTGCTACATGGCGACCCTGGATCTCAGGGACGCTTATTACCACATTCCAATCCATCCCAGTCACCAGAGGTATCTAAGAGTAGCAGTTCAGCTCCCGGACAGACTCCTACATGTACAGTTTCGGGCCCTGCCGTTTGGGTTGTCTCAGGCACCCAGGCTTTTCACAAAGATTGTAGCAGAGATGATGGCTCATCTGAGGGAGAAGGATCTGATTGTCATTCCCTATCTAGACAATTTCCTCCTTCTCTCTCGAGAACCAGATCAATTAATCGATCAGATTTCCTGGTTCAGGGAGGTGCTGGTGAAGTTGGGTTGGGAGTTAAATCTCCAGAAATCCAATCTTGTGCCAAGCCAGATATGCACCTTTCTGGGGCTACTTCTCGACTCCCAGAAACAAACGTGTTTTCTTCCAACACGGAAAATTTCTCTGCTAGTCTCCAGGGTTCAGGACATTGTAGCCCGCCACTCCATCTCTTTAAGAGAAGCTATGTCAGTTCTAGGCCTAATGACGGCCGCAATCCCGGGGGTGGAATGGGCCCACTTCCACTCGAGGTCACTTCAATTGCAGATCCTGGGGGTTTGGGACAAAGATCCCCAATCCTTGGATTCTCTCTTTTTCCTTTCAACCCAAACGTTAAACGATCTAGAATGGTGGACGGTGCCTTCCAACCTTCAAAAAGGAGTCCCTTGGTCAAGGAAGGATCCCCTTACTCTGACTACAGATGCAAGCCCTTGGGGTTGGGGAGCTCACACAGATTCTCTACTTCTGCAGGGACAGTGGAATCAGGAGATAGTTCCCAAATCTCACAATTTCAAGGAGCTTCTAGCGATCCTCATGGCCTTGAAGAGGAGCCTCCACCTCTTAAAAGGCAGAAATATTTTGGTCTACTCAGACAACATGACGGCAGTAGCTCATATCAATCGTCAGGGGGGGACCAGATCTCCAGACCTAATGTCTCTCACCAAAGAGATTTTCGAGCTAGCAGAGGGTTTCCTTCCATCAATCAGAGCAGTACACTTAAAGGGAAAGGAGAATGTGACGGCGGATTTTCTGAGCAGGCATTGTGTTCGACAGGGGGAATGGTCCCTGAATCAACAGGTCTTCAGCGACATTGTGGCTCTTTGGGGTCTCCCGGTGGTAGATCTCTTTGCCACAAGGGGAAACAGAAAAGTGAAAAGTTTCTTCTCTCTGTCCCCATTAGAGCGGCCCACGGCGGTGGACGCATTGGCCCAATCATGGAGAGTAGGCCTCCTGTACGCCTTCCCTCCTATAAAACTACTCCCAAGAGTCCTGAGGAAGATTCGGGAGGAGAAGGCCCTAGTAATTACTATAGCCCCCTTTTGGCCCAGGAGGGTCTGGTTTTCCTGGCTAAGGAGGATGTCAGTAGCGGATCCCTGGGTACTTCCTGTCTTCCCGGGGCTACTAGTGCAGGGGCCGATACTTCATCCAGAGTTAGAGAGCCTGCACTTGACAGCCTGGCTGTTGAGAGGCGGATCCTAGAGATGAAGGGTCTCTCTGGGGAAGTGATAAACACCCTTTTGTCCAGTAGGAAAGCTGTTACTTCTAAGATCTATTTGAGGGTTTGGAGGGCCTTCCTTAGATTTGCAGATAAGCCAGTTAATGTCTTGGAGCCCCCCGGGTTGCCTCTAGTCCTTAGCTTCCTCCAGGAGGGCTGGAATAAAAAACTGAGGCCTAGTACTTTGAAGGTTCATATCTCTGCCTTAAGTGCTCTCTTTGAGTATAAGTTAGCAGACCACCCCTGGATTAAAAGATTTGTAATTGCAATTTCTAAACTTGCTCCCGTCCAGAAGTCTAGAGTTCCCCCCTGGGATCTAAATCTAGTCTTGTCTGCCTTAACCAGGGATCCCTTTGAGCCTATTGAGGATATCTCAATAAAGATCCTAACCTATAAATTAGTTTTTTTGCTAGCCATTACTTCAGCTAGAAGAGTGAGTGAGATATCGGCCTTCTCAATCGAGAGACCATATCTTAATATTTTAGAAGATAGGGTTATTTTATCTCCTGACCCTGCCTTCCTTCCAAAGGTTTCATCATCCTTTCACCGGTCTCAAGATATAGTTTTACCTTCCTTCTGTTCCTCACCCAAGAATCAGAAGGAAAGGGAATTCCATTGCCTCGATGTTAGAAGGTGTCTAATTCAATACCTTTCTGCCACTCAGGACTGGAGGTCGTCCTCTAAACTTGTGGTTTCTTTTCAGGGACAGAAGAAGGGCTCCCCTGCTTCCTCTCAGTCCATTGCCAGATATATAAAACAAGCCATTTATCTTGCATATTCCTCTAAAGGGGTTCCTCCTCCTGCCGGGTTTGGAGTACACTCAACAAGAGCGGTGTCTACATCCTGGGCAGAAAGAGCTTCCGCTTCTATTGACCAGATTT
This sequence comes from Bufo bufo, assembly GCF_905171765.1. NCBI lineage: Eukaryota > Metazoa > Chordata > Amphibia > Anura > Bufonidae > Bufo > Bufo bufo. The sequence goes on from NC_053394.1 coordinate 217,307,619, forward strand.
GCAGAGCTGCTACGTGGAGTTCTTCTCATACCTTCTTTAAGCACTATAGACTGCAGCTTCCTTCACAGGAAGGTTTAGGGTTTGGGCGTAAAGTCCTCCAAGCAGTTGTCCCACCCTAGATAATCTCGCCTAGATATCCATGGGTGCTGTCATAGGCGAGGGGGGAAATATAGGATTACACTTACCGGTAATCATTTTTCCTTGAGCCTATGACAGCACCCGCCTAATTCCCTCCCAAAAAAAATAAAAAAAAATAAAAAATATATATATTTATATATTATAAAGAGAGATATACGTGTGTGTTTACATATACTTCTATGTACACACGGATATAAGCATTTGTTCTGTTGTAGATTTGTTGTGGTGTAGTCTGGTTTTTGTCTCCTTAGTTCTTGGAATAGGACTGGCATGTTGGGGGTTGTACCTCCCTTTTGAAGAGGTTGTGCTTCCTGTTTCCTGTCCTGAGGAAGGGGGCGGATGCTATCCATGGGTGCTGTCATAGGCTCAAGGAAAAATGATTACCGGTAAGTGTAATCCTATATTTTTCAGCTCTATGTATCCACTGACATGGTGCGCTTCATTTTAACCCCACAAGTGACCTCAGAGAGCTAAGTAACCCTTTATCTATTGCTTTATCCTTACGATTTTGTTTAGTGATCACCACTTGATAAACCGTGAGTTCCGGATGAAACGCGTCGGGCTCGCTATATTCCAGGCTATCTGTATACCTGAATTTGTTAAGTAGTATATACACTCTGGGTATGTACTTATATGTAGGGTCTTAACAGGGTGTTGTTCAGGGCTTAGGTACGGGGACAGGGTGCCTCCACCATCAGGGGGCATCCCTAGGCAGAGATTACCGGTAGGGTCGGATAGGGATAGATCTTGTATCTACCCAGCCTCCTTACATCTGTCACCCCAGAGATACCGCTAATACCTGCACCGTCCCTGTCAAGTTATCTACTCCATACATTTTTATTGTTAGGCGAGTGCTAATCTTTCACATTTTGGTCACTATCAGGTTTGTCCTGTTACCCATCTCTTATATATATAAAAATTAGTTTCTGTCTGTCTGTCTATCTGTCTGTCTGTCTGTCTATCTGTCTGTCTAGATGTTCTTTATGCGCGACCAAACGACTGGACCGATCTTCACCAAATTTACCAAAATAAAGAGGCGGTCACTGTGAAAGTCACTGTTAAAGGGGCGGTCACTGTGAAAGTCACTGTTAAAGGGGTGGCCACTGTGAAAGTCACTGTTAAAGGGGCGGTCACTGTTAAAGGGGCAGCCACTGTAATAGTCACTGTTAAAGGGGCGGTCACTGTTAAAGGGGTGGTCACTGTTAAAAGGGAGGTCACTGTGAAAGTCACTGTTAAAGGGACGGTCACTGTGAAAGTCACTATTAAAGGGGCGGTCACTGGGAAAGTCACTGTTAAAGGGGCGGTCATTGTGAAAGTCACTGTTAAAGGGGCGGTCACTGTTAAAGGGGCGGTCAATGTGAAAGTCACTGTTAAAGGGGCGGTCACTGTGAAAGTCACTTTTAATGGGCTGGTCACTGTAAAAGTCAGTTTTAAAGGGGCGGTCACTGTGAAAGTCAGTTTTAAAGGGGCGGTCACTGTGAAAGTCACTTTTAAAGGGGCAGTCACTGTGAAAGTCACTGTTAAAGGGGCGGTCACTGTGAAAGTCACTGTTAAAGGGGCGGTCACTGTGAAAGTCACTGTTAAAGGGGCAGTCAATGTGAAAGTCACTTTTAAAGGGGCGGACACTGTGGAGTTCTCTGTTAAAGGGGCGGGCACTGTGAAAGTCACTGTTAAAGGGGCGGGCACTGTGAAAGTCACTGTTAAAGGGGCGGTGACTGTTAAAGGTGTGGTCACTATGGAGGTCAATGTTAAAGTATAACTGTCATATTATTATTTTTTTTAGTATTGGATTGTGGTGATTAATATCACCTTGGTGGCCCTATTTCAACTTTTCACTGTATATTCAATTACCCCTTAATTCCACATTTTTGTTCCCTGTACTGCCTATTTTTACCTGTGCTTAAAACAGGGTTGCTAGGCATGGTCCGTCTATCTGTTGAAGGACGGAGCACGCAGCGTGCAGGGTCACATTACTGACAGCCAGGGACTGTAAGTAAATGATTAAAGCCAGGTCCTCCCCAGCAGCTGATAACAGTGCCTGGGCTGTGTGCACTTCTCCCTGTCCCTGCGCTTGGCAGATACTCCCTCACTCAGCAGACTTGGGGAATGCAGAGTTGGTGCAGCGCAGACCAGGGAAGGGAGATCTGCCATCTGCTCAGTGTATAAATGAAAGCAACATGTCGTAAGAGGACCCCTTTGTGCTGCTGGAGATTAACCCTTAAGGGGGGCCTCTGGTTACTGACACTTTTGGGGGGCTATTGTTACTGGCTAGTGAGGGCAGGCGGGATTAGCCTCAGGGTGATGGCAGTGGCGGCCATCTTAACGGAATAGTGAAATTGCAGTTTTATGCAGACTGGTTGCTAAGGGCTGAATCTTATTAAATATGGGGTAAGTCAGTCTAATAGTAACTGATTCTGAAATATCATGTTATTAGTAACTACATATATGAAAATTGAAATTAGGGTCTAAATGTTACATTTATCCTTTAAAGGGGCGGGCACTGTGGAGGTCATTGTTAAAGAGGACCTTTCACCAGAAGAAAGCCTCTAAACTGACTAAACAGAAGTGTAGAGCGGCGCCCAGGGATCCCGCTGCACTTACTGTTATCCCCGGGCGCCGCTCCGTTCTCCGGTTATAGCCTCCGGTATGTAAGTAGTTAGGCTCCACCCACTTGATCCTGCCGGCGTCTTCTTCTCCTATGCTGTAGCGCTGGCCAATCGCAGCGCTCAGCTCATAGCCTGGTGGTCACTCTTTAAAGGAGCAGGTATTGTAGAGGTCACTGTTATGGGGGAAACTGTCGATATCTTTTAACAACACACGGAAACATAAAATGAAATAGATTAAATATACCCATGCGAAGCCGGGTCCTTCTGCTAGTAATATATAAATAAAGGTAATTTTAGAAGCATGTATATTTCTCTTTCTCACTTATATTAATTTAGTTATTACGTGTCTATTATCTGTAACATCTGTTATTACATTCTAATTTTCGCAGTATAAAAAATACCTCCTCTTAGTGTCCCCTGTAGAGCCAATGTCTCCATAGTACCCTAATAATGTGTGCCGAAGCCCCCTACTCTGTGCCCAAAAAAAACTCTTAGTGCCCCCAGTTGAGACAAGGTCCCCATAGTGCCCTATAATTTGCGCCAGTATAAAATACTCCTATATCATTCCCCCCCTTATCCCCATGGTGCCTGACAATGTGCCAGTATAAAATTTCCCCATAATGTGTGCCAGTATAATTCCCCTATATAATGACCCCAATAGTGCTCCTCTCCCCCCTTCTCCATAGTGCCCCCCATGTGTGCTAGTATATAAGATAGGGCCCCAGAAGACTCCCCCATAGTGCTCCTTTCCCCCCCCCCCTTCTCCATAGTGCCCCCCCCCATGTGTGTCAGTATATAAGATAAGGTCTCCATAGTGCTCCTCCCTCTCCATAGTGCCCCCCATGTGTGCCAGTATATAAGATAGGGCCCCCATATTGCCCCCCCATAGTGCCCATGTCAATTGCTCAGGCCCCCCCATATGTCACTTGCTCAGATAGGCCCCCATATCTGTTGCTCAGGACCCCCCCATATCAGCTGCCCATTCACGCCCCCATATCAGTTGCTCAGACCCCCCATATCAGTTGCTCATTCAGGCCCCCCATATGTCACTTGCTCAGGATCCCCAACCATATCAGTTGCTCAGGGGGACCCACCTCCCATATCAGTTGCTTATTTAGGCCCCCCATATGTCAGTTGCCCAGGACCCCCCCCCATATCAGATGCTCAGGAGGACAGCCCCCCAATATCAGTTGTTTATTTTATTCAGCCCCCCCCCCCCCCCCCATATGCTCATTCAGGCCCCCCAAATGTCATTTGCTCCAGAACCCCATCAGACCTCAGATCAGACTAAAAATAAATAATTAAAACTTACCTCTCCTGCTCCGCTGCTCTCCGTGTCCTGATGTGAATGCCTGCCCTGCTGGTCTCCAAAAGCCCGCGCTGCACAGTCACGTGACCTGACTGCGTACAGCATCAGGTCTTAGTGCGCGCTGTACGCAGTCAGGCTGGAGGGGACCAGGGTGGAAGCGGAGCCGGAGGGGTAAGTGAGCGCCGATCTCTTGCATACTAGTGAGCGCTTCTAGTATAAATGGGCCCCCTCACACGCTGGGCCCCTGTGCAGCTGAACCGGCTGCACCGGCTTATGTCCGCCCCTGATTTGTATTCTACTATGTATACTCACATTGCAGAAAATAAAAACTTATTGAAACAATCACAATTTCTTTTCTGTCAGGTGAATGCCTAATTTTTGGGGCCCGTACTGGCCTACAGTAAAATTTGTATCCAGTGACCGCCTAATGTACCTCCAGCCACATAATCACAAGTTCTTTTCTGTCAGGTGAATGCCTAGATTTTGGCGCCTGTACTGGCCTACAGTAAAAAAAAAATATCCAGTGACCACCTAATGTACCTCCAGCCACATCATCACAAGTTCTTTTCTGTCAGGTGAATACCTAATTTTTGGGGCCTGTACTGGCCTACAGTAAAAATGGTAGTTGTCTCACTTAAAGAGAACATGTCTATTTAAAGGGGGTTGCCTCTCTTCAGTAAATAGCATTTATCATGTAGAGAAAGTTAATACAAGGCACTTACTTATGTATTGTGATTGTCCATATTGCTTCCTTTACTGGCTTGATTAATTTTCCCATCGCGCTATACACTGCTCGCATCCAGGAGTTAAAGGGATCCTGTCATGACATTTGAGGTCTATAACCTAAACATATGGCCAGGTCCCTACTAATACCCTGAATCTGAAACTGTCCTTATTAAATGTGCCTGTGGCTCTATTAGCACATAAAACAGGTTTTTATAACCTGTCATTCACCTACCTAAGGTGCCCAAGGGGACGTCGCTTCATACAGGGTGCCCGGCTGCAGCCATCTCCGTCTAGTGCCCAGCGCAGCCTTCCCACTAGAAATCGCCGCCCTCCCTCTCTATAGAGCCGCCTCCCTCACCTCAGCACCGCCTCCGAAATCGTCCACTTCCTCAGCCAGATCCCGTGCGGCTGTGAGAGGATGGCTGCAATAGGGCGGTCAAGGCATGTTTGAGCGAAGTGCGCCGGACAGCGCATGCGCACTTCGCTCAACGAGGCCGCTGCCAGGAGTCCGCAAGGGCGCATCAGGTTATACCTAGTGCGCGCGCGCGGGATCTGGCTGAGGGAGTGGACTATTTCGGAGGCGGTGCTGAGGTAAGGGAGGTGGGTCTATAGAAAGAGAGGGCGGCGATTTCTAGTGGGAAGGCGGCGCTGACACCAGACGGAGATGGCTGCAGCCGGGCACCCTGTATGAAGCGACGTCCCCTTGGGCACCTTAGGTAGGTGAATGACAGGTTATAAAAACCTGTTTTATGTGCTAATAGAGCCACAGGCACATTTAATAAGGACAGTTTCGGATTCAGGGTATTAGTAGGGACCTGGCCATATGTTTAGGTTTGTGCTGTTCCTTTCATATTGAATTTCTGCACTGTATTATTTCTTGTTTTACCTATGTTGTTTAAATCTATTGTTCTCTGCTGCCATCTGCTGGCCGGAATTTGTATGCTGCACGCTTCGTTCGTTGTCTATAAAGTTTTCTCTGGGCGTGGTTTTAGCAGCCTTGGGCCTGGTCACTTCCTGTAGCCTTTTTCAGTGCTGCATCCTTTGTGACTGGAGACACACACCTCGGCTTGTGAAGGCATCAGTTTTTGACCAGCAGTTGCCTCAGCAGTTGCCTCAGCAGTTAGCCTCAGCAAAGACATCCACATCACAGCATCTACTGCATTCCTGTATTGTATCACTGTATGTCACTGCTCTGGATCAAATAAACCCACGTTTGATTGCATCCTCATGTCTACGTCTGGATCCATCTAACCTGAGCATCTGCCGGTCCGGTCTGCTCCACTGCTTGGATACGAAGGTAGGACAGTCACAAAGTCATTATCAGTTACACCTTCAATCGCCTTCATGTGGGGACAGAACAGTCAAAAACTGCCTTAAAGCCTTATACCCCAGTCAATATCCGTCTGAATGTCCAATGCCCGGCTGCAGGTTCCCTCAGAGCCCAGTGCCACACTCAGGAACCTCCCCTGCAACAGGCCCACTCCCAGCAAATCTGCCCGGCAACAGTGCACGTCCCATAAGCCTAAGGGGGAGCACGGCGTGTCCGCAGTAGATATAGTCTCGCCTGGAAGTCCTCCACTACTCGCCAAGCCACTTTCTACATCCTATATTAACCCTTGCTCGCATGATATAAGAACTGTTCACGCACGCGGGGCCTCCCTCAAACCAAAACCCCGCAATTCACTCAAAACACCTTGGGAAACTCATCGGGGTGCCTCATCTGAGCCGCACAGCAATTTTCAGCCCCCAATTCAAAAGTTCATTTTCTTAAAGAGACAGCGCACCTTAAATAAAAATGGCCGAAAAGGACCTCGTACAGTTCCCCAGTGATGAAACAAAACAAATGCAACCTGATACTGATCATTATGAAGAGCTCGAGGTAGAAACCACACTTCCAGCAGACCAAGTCACGCGACCAAGGCGCTCTCTCAAACCAACTATAAAGATCACAGAAAACTATCACACCAGGAAAGATGAGCTATGTGACAACCTGGAAGAGCTATGGGAACGAGTTTCCTCCCTCATATCAGGATTTAAGTCCTCCTCAGGCGATGCCACCAGTTTACAAGTTGCCGTCGGGCGGCTGAACGCAGCCCATGAAAGATACAAGAGACTGTCCACAAGGTATATAACCTTTCTAAAAGACTCTAATATTGAAGAAGCCCCGTCAGAATTGTGCAAGGCAGAATCAATAGACAGACAAAGAGACGCCATGGTGCTGGATGCTAAAGATAAAGTGGAACTCCGTATCTCTCATTTGCAAGAAACTAGATCACACAGATCGCATTCATCCAAACATTCCTCGCGGTCCTACAGATCATCATGCTCTAGAAGCTCCACCCTGAGCGAAAGATTACTAGAGGCCCGCATAAATGCAGAGCAATCCAAAGTGAGGCGTTCCTTCACCGAAAAAGAAGTCCTTGCGAGGGCAGAGGCACAGACGGCGGCCAAGAGGGCTGAAGCGGAGGCAGAAGCCAAGAGGGCAGAAGCAGAGGCGGCGGCCAAGAGGGCTGAAGCGGAGGCAGAAGCCAAGAGGGCTGAAGCGGAGGCGGCGGCCAAGAGGGCTGAAGCGGAGGCAGAAGCCAAGAGGGCAGAAGCAGAAGCCAAGAGGGCAGAAGCACAGATGGCGGCCAAGAGGGCTGAAGCAGAGGCGGCGGCCAAGAGGGCTGAAGCGGAGGCAGAAGCCAAGAGGGCAGAAGCAGAGGCAGAAGCCAAGAGGGCAGAAGCAGAGGCTCGAATAAAGATCCTTGAATCAGAGAGGGAAGAGGAAATTGCATTAGCAAAAGTAAGACTACTTGAGCAAGCATTGAGCCAAGGCCTTGATTCAGTCTGCTTACCACCAGAGGAGATAGACGATCCAGCTGATCGCACCAGCGACTACATACTGAAACAGTTATCTGCACCACCCCCAGTGTGCAGTACTGTCCAAGCCAACAACACTGAAACCTCCAAGTCAGCTCTACCTGCAGTGGCAGCGATACCCACAGCACCCGAGCAATCCAATAACAGTTGCCCAGACGCGCCCTCTCAAGGGCAGTTATTACAGCAAGATGGCTACCAGGTGTTTCCTGGCCTACGTCCACAGCTCAAGCAGCAGTTATCAAAATCTACAGAGGCTAGACCACAGCTCAACCCTGCAGCAACATCATTCTACCCGGAAGCATCTCACCCTTTCACGCCACGCAGCCTATACGCCCCAGGGGCATCACAAGTTGTCATGGCAACAAGCAGTGAGAAATCAGATATGTCTGAGTTTGCCAGGTTTATGGTGAGCAGAGAGCTAATTAACACCAGTCTCTCAAAATTTGATGACCGTGCGGAGAGCTACAGAGCCTGGAAGGCAACCTTCAAAGCTGCCATCGCCAACCTCAACCTAACCGTAGAGCAGGAGCTCGACCTCTTGATCAACTGGCTGGGCCCAGGCTCCACAAATCGCATCAAGAGCCTTAGAACTGTCTATGTGGGACAAGCAGAAGCAGGTCTCGCTGCAGCCTGGCAGAGACTCGAACGCACCTTTGGCAGTGCAGAAGCAATAGAGAAGGCACTATTCAGGAGACTGCAGAACGTCCCCAAGATCAGTCTCAAGGATGTCCACAAGCTTCAGGATTTAAGTGATTTGCTCATGGAACTGGAGCTTGCCAAAAGAGACCCTCGTCTGTCCGGGCTGTGCTACCTGGATACAGCCCATGGGGTGAACCCAATCGTCGTGAAGTTACCATACAGCCTGCAAGAGAAGTGGGCGGCATCAGTCTCAAGGTACAAAAGAGTGCATGACGTCACTTTTCCCCCATTTATTCATTTCTGTAGGTTCATCGATGAACAGTCCCAGATGAGGAATGACCCCAGCCTCGACTTCCTGGAGTTCAATACTACAGCCTCAGTGACACCATCATCAAGGTATGAAAGTATTGTACATAAACACAGAGACTTTAAGAGCAGCGTGAATGTTAGAAAGACTAACCTACCATCATCTGCAGTACCCACTGGTAGACAGTACACTACCTCATCAGGAGACAAGGCCTTCAATCGTGAATGTCCCATTCATAAAAAACCACACTCACTGAACAAATGCAGAGGATTTAGATCCAAAACAATACAGGAGCGCAGGAAAGTCCTGACCGAGCTTGGGGTATGTTTCAAGTGCTGCGCTTCATTGGAGCACATGGCTAAGGACTGCAAATCCATTATCAAGTGTGAGGAGTGTCATAGTGATAGACATGCCTCAGCTATGCACCCAACTCCACTCACAAGGGATTCACCTGCTGCCGTCACCACCAGTCCTGCTCCAAGTCATGGCGGGGAGCCCCAGAACCACGCTAACACAGCCACTGCTGTTTCCTGCTCATGCTTGGACGTATGTGGGGAGGGCCAGAGTGAGAAATGTTGTGCCCGCATATGCCTAATCAAGGTCTACCCGGAGGGGCTACCAGAAAAGGCAGTAAAAATGTATGCCATCATTGACGACCAAAGCAACCGCTCCCTAGCAGGACCTAAATTCTTTGAAGCCTTTGGAATAAAGGGACCGTCAGAACCCTACATCTTAAACACCTGCTCGGGTCGCATAGAGACTAGCGGCAGGAGGGCACAAGGATTCATCTCTTGTTCCGTCAGTGGAAATACAGAAATACCTCTACCGACGCTGATCGAATGCGATCAAATACCCAACCATAGGGATGAAATTCCTACCCCGGAAGCTGCATTTCACCATCCACACCTAAGGCACCTAGCCAACGTTATCCCACCTATGGACAACAACGCCGAGATTCTACTGCTTGGCAGAGACAATCTAAGGGTACACAAGGTGCGTCAACAGTGTAATGGTCCCGACTATGCACCATACGCCCAGAGACTGGACTTGGGATGGGTAGTCATAGGAAATGTATGCTTGGATCAACCAAAAATCCGCTCATTCAAAACGTACGTGCGTGGAGATGGACGCACAACTTGCATTAAGCCTTGCCCTCATCACTATGAGGTGAAAGAGAAGCCTCCAGACCTCATACAACCACCTGACGACATTCCTCCCTTTGCTGACAACTTGGGAAGATTAGTCTTTCATACCAGCAAGGACGATGATAAAGTAGCTTTGTCAGTAGAGGACAGAGAATTTATCAAGATAATGGACAATGAGTTCCTTAAAGACGAAACCAATCACTGGGTTTCTCCATTACCCTTCCGAGCTACCAGGGTGAGACTCCCGAACAATAGGGAACAAGCTCTGTCTAGATTTAACTCTCTTCAGCGTACCATGAACAGTAAGCCTGAGATGAGAGAACACATCGTTGCCTTTATCGACAAAATATTCCGCAACAACCATGCAGAACCAGCTCCATCCTTAGGGAAGAACGACGAGTGCTGGTACTTGCCTTCATTCGGAGTGTATCACCCACGGAAACCTAATCAAATTAGGGTTGTTTTCGACTCAAGTGCCAAACATCAAGGTGTATCGCTTAATGATGTCCTTCTCACAGGTCCTAATCTGACGAATAACCTAGTTGGAGTGCTGATGAGGTTCAGAAAAGAGCTTGTTGCCATCACCGCCGACATTGAACAGATGTTCCACTGTTTCGTAGTCAGAGAGGACCACCGGAATTTCCTCAGGTTTCTGTGGTACAAGAATAACGACACCAACGCAGAGATGGCAGAATATCGTATGAGGGTACACGTATTTGGAAACAGCCCTTCACCTGCCGTGGCAACTTACGGCCTTCGGCGCACTGCATTAGAGGGAGAATTCGAGTACGGTAAAGACGCCAGAGACTTTGTAGAAAAGGACTTCTACGTAGACGATGGACTCAAATCACTACCCACTGAAGAAGCGGCTATCGATCTGCTCAAAAGGACTCAAAGTATGTTGTACCAAGCTAAACTTAGACTACACAAAATTGCTTCAAACAGCCTGGCCGTTATGAGGGCCTTCGAATCAGGCGATCATGCACCAGGATTCAAGGACATTAACTTGGGACTGGACAGTCCACCTGTGCAGAGGAGCTTGGGCCTCAGATGGGATCTCTCGGCTGACTCTTTCGGCTTTCAGATAAGTTGTGCAGACAAGCCATTCACAAAACGAGGCGTCCTATCAGTGGTAAACAGCCTATTTGATCCGCTGGGATTTGTAGCGCCCATCACCATACAAGGTAAATCTCTACTGAGACAGTTTTCTGAAACAGTCAAGGATTGGGATACCCCACTTCCCTCCGAGAAAGAGCAAAAATGGGAAGCCTGGAAGCGATCTTTGTGTGCCTTGGATGAGATCCACATCCCGAGATGCTATATTAAAACCTCACTTTCCTCTAGCATAAAGAAAGAACTCCACGTGTTCTCAGACGCCTCCACGGAGGCCATCGCAGCGGTTGCCTATCTGAAAGTGACAGAACCTAACAACCAAAACCACGTTGGATTCGTCTTTGGTAAGGCTAAGTTAGCCCCCAAGCCCGATCATACTATTCCCAGACTGGAACTTTGTGGGACTGTGTTGGCAGTTGAGATTGCGGATTTCATACAACAAGAACTGGGTGTCGACATAGCTGAAGTCCAGTATTACACCGACAGTAAGGTCGTTTTAGGTTACATCCACAATCGGACCAAGCGATTCTATGTGTACGTTAGTAACCGCATAGAGAGAATCAGGAGGTCCTCCAAACCTGAACAATGGCACTACGTACCATCCGAACTTAATCCAGCAGATCACGCCACTAGGCCTATGTCTATAGGTTCCTTTATTAACTCTACTTGGCTTACAGGTCCAGAGTTTCTGCTTGAAGAGGCGGACGAATGTGTACAGGAAGTTTTCAGCATCCAGGATCCGGATAATGATCCAGAAATCCGCGCTGAAGTTAGTGCATTAGTCACTGGAACAAAGCAAACCGCCAGCTTCGGTTGTCAGCGCTTTGAACGTTTCTCCAGCTGGATGAGACTCGTCAGAACTATTGCAAGGTTAGTGCACATTGCAAGATGTTATCATAATACTCACCAAGATAAAGATTGTCATGGTTGGCATGCCTGTCATAAACCCTTCTCTGCTGAGGACATCTCTCATAGTGAGTACCTCATATTACGTCACGTCCAGCAGGAAAATTTCAACATAGAATGGAAGTGCTTGTACAACAAACAGCAGATTCCTTTAAAAAGCCCTCTTGCCAACTTAAATCCAGTTATCGACAGTTTTGGCTTGCTAAGAGTTGGTGGTCGTTTGAATCAAGCCCACCTGGGAATTGCAGCACAAAATCCTCTCATCATTCCCAGCAAACATCATATCACCGTCTTGCTAATCCGACACTACCACGAAAGGGCCGAACACCAAGGCAGGCAAATTACTGAGGGCAAAATACGGTCTGCTGGCCTTTGGATTATAGGTATGAAAAAACGCGTGGCCCAAGTATTGCATGAATGTGTGCACTGTCGTAAAGCAAGAGGAAAACAACTACACCAACAAATGGCCGACTTGCCTGCGGACAGACTATGTACAGAGCCGCCTTTCACCTATGTTGGCCTAGATGTCTTTGGGCCATGGATGGTATCCGCACGCAGGACTCGCGGCGGTCACGCAAACAGTAAGCGTTGGGCTGTACTATTTACTTGCATGAGTGTGCGAGCAGTTCACATAGAGGTGATAGAATCTATGGACACATCCAGCCTTATCAATGCCTTAAGACGGTTCTTCGCAATCAGAGGACCAGTAAAACAATTGAGGTCTGACCAGGGAAGCAACTTCATCGGAGCTTGTAGAGAACTTAACATCGACACCAAGTCCATTCAAGATCAGTTGGCGGAAAAAGGTTGCACCTGGATTTTCAATCCTCCTCATAGTTCCCACATGGGGGGCTCCTGGGAGAGAATGATCGGCATCTCACGCAACATCTTAAATTCTATGCTGATGGATGTAAACTCGTCAAGACTCACACATGAGACTCTAGTCACCCTTCTTGCCGAAGTTTCGGCTATTATCAACTCAAGACCCCTTGTGCCAGTGTCTATGGATCCTGAAACACCTGCCATACTGACTCCGGCTATTCTACTTACCCAAAAGACTGAGAGTACGCTAACACCTAGTGGAGAATTTACTCATGCTAACATCTACCAAAAACACTGGAAACGTGTACAATATCTAGCAGATTACTTCTGGAACAGGTGGCGAAAGGAGTACCTCAGTATTCTTCAAGGAAGAAGAAAATGGCAACACAACAAACCAAACTTGAAGGAAGGAGACCTTGTATTGATGAAAGAGCAACAAACCGAAAGGATTGACTGGCCTATCGGACTAATTTCAAAGGTTTTCCCTAGCAAGGATGGCAAGGTCCGGAAGGTGGAGTTGAAGATCTTCAGGAAAGGCGAGCTTAAAACGTTCTCAAGACCAATCAACGAACTCATTTTAATATTACCCGTCGAGAACGTCCCTGCAGGGTGAACAGGACTAATCTATGTTTGCATTCTAACATGTTTTCTTTTACAGGTTGTTTATATTTTATGGACATTCGTCATAGTGAAATCCCCAAAGTGAATTTCAGACGGGGAGTGTGCTGTTCCTTTCATATTGAATTTCTGCACTGTATTATTTCTTGTTTTTACCTATGTTGTTTAAATCTATTGTTCTCTGCTGCCATCTGCTGGCCGGAATTTGTATGCTGCACGCTTCGTTCGTTGTCTATAAAGTTTTCTCTGGGCGTGGTTTTAGCAGCCTTGGGCCTGGTCACTTCCTGTAGCCTTTTTCAGTGCTGCATCCTTTGTGACTGGAGACACACACCTCGGCTTGTGAAGGCATCAGTTTTTGACCAGCAGTTGCCTCAGCAGTTAGCCTCAGAAAAGACATCCACATCACAGCATCTACTGCATTCCTGTATTGTATCACTGTATGACACTGCTCTGGATCAAATAAACCCACGTTTGATTGCATCCTCATGTCTACGTCTGGATCCATCTAACCTGAGCATCTGCCGGTCCGGTCTGCTCCACTGCTTGGATACGAAGGTAGGACAGTCACAAAGTCATTATCAGTTACACCTTCAATCGCCTTCATGTGGGGACAGAACAAGGTTATAGGCCTCAAATGTCATGACAGAATCCCTTTAAGACACCCTGTAATCCAGCAGTGGTGGCCGTGCTTGTACACTATAGGAAAAAGCACCTATATGCACTCCCGTGGTCATGGTCACCAGAAAGACCAGCACCTTTTCCTATACTGTGCAAGCACGGCCATTGATGGATTGCAGGGTTGTCATAACCATAGAAACAAGCAGTATATAATGTATCACAATACATTAGCAAGCGTCTTGTAATAACTTTCTCTACATGATAAATGTTATAAAGGCAGAGAAATTCTAATTTAGAAAATTGCCAATTTTTTTAAATTCAGCTTTTTAAAAAAATAAAGATAAAACATATCAACTGAAAGTTACCACTAACATGAACTTCTATGTGTCTCAAAATCACTTGAATAAGTAAACATTTCAGATGTGCAAAATTAAGTTCTGACAGGAAGGTGAAAACTGGCTGGCCAGGAAGGGGTTAAATGTTTACAGGTGGGCCACTAAACATCCTACCGTGTAACTGTAGCATGTTCCAATGACTACTCTCCCAGCTCCATTGCTCACCTCTCGTATATGTAATATTGATATATACACTGCCCCTAACACAGGCTCTCTTCAGCCAATCCCTAACCAATGCACTAAAAAGAGAAGCACTTATAATACAGTATTATGAGCATTTCATATCCCCCCAAACTCCCTCCCTCCTTCCCCCATGGAGCCCTTGGTGCTGCCAGCCTGCCTACCTCTCGTCCCTGACCTGATACAGGAAATGGTAAGAAGCATACCTATTATCTTTCTCTGCAATTATATTCTAAGAAAAGCTTTCTGTTCTCCAGGGTGGCTGTGGTTGTGTGTAGCGGGAACCTGCCATTGCCTTTACTTCGCCATTGCTTGGACAGAGCTCTGGTTCTGGATCATCGTGTGTGCAAATTTTCTGTTGTGCTGCCAGACTTTCCTGGGGAGATCACTAAACTTTTGGAAGCCATTGGACGAGAAGAAGTCAGGTGATTATACAAGTTCACCAAACAGTTTAGTCCCCATTATGGGGTTAAAGCGTTATTTTATTACTCAAGGAACATTCCTAAATAATAACAGTGGCAAATTTTTAATTACTTTGACCACATTGAACATCACAAAAATGTTGTACACCTGATATTTCCAATTTTGCAAGTTGGGTACATATCTTGAAAACCATTTCTTCAAAGCTAAAGTAATTTATTCTAAAAATTCTAATACCCCCTGTGCTGGCGTAACTGCAATGTGCCGCCCCCCAGGGCTGATCATGTTCCAGGTCTATAGGAATGCCAAGTGGTGTGGCGCGGCCCTTAACATTCTCTGTTGGTGTCACGGTGCTCCTACCTGGTACCTTCGCTCCCCAGAGTTAGGCTCCTGAAGCAATAAAGGGGATGAGTAATGATGGAGAAGTCAAGTCCAGATCTTATAAAGTTCAACAGCTTTACCTGCATCAACTTGCATCCAGACAATACAGTATTTAGGTTTTCTCTTGGTTCCAGCAGGCTTTGGCATAAACTGGCAGGCAAACTTTATAACTCTGCTTTCTCTCTCTTCTGTGCTGAACTCGGCTCTATTCTGGCAGCTGGCATTTAGGACCATTCTGGTACCTTAGGAGTCGGGTGCTTTTGGCTTTTGACCCCCTCGTGATACTCTGTCTCTAGATGTGTAAGGAGTCAGGGGGCTCTATGAGCTGCTTCCCTCTGGAGAGACTCCTGCTGCATGAGGGGGAAAGTCTTCCCCTTGCTGCAACATCTTTCATGTCTTTTCAGCTCCACTGTCTAGACTAGACTGCCCTGAACTAGTACTGCAACCCCTTCCTTTGGTAGGAAACAGGACTAGCCCACTTTTGCCCAAAAGGGGGAGAATAGAATGGTAAGTTCCATTCTATCTAAGGATCTCTCTCTCTCTCTCTCTCTCTCTCTCTCTCTCTCTCTCTCTCTCTCTCTCTCTCTCTCTCTCTCTCTCTCTCTCTCTCTCTCTCTCTCTCTCTCTCTCTCTGCCAGATAAACACCACCATCTGCTGGACATCTAGGAACATTACATGAACATAACAGTTTCAGAGCAATATTATCAATGCACAGTGACAAAGGACCTGGAATCCATACACAGATGACATTATGGTTAGCCCATTAGAAACAGTACCACTCTGGGGTATTACATAACTCCCTTGCTGGCATAGATTTAGGTAATTTTCAATGCCTAAAACAAGCGTAGAAAATGATAAATGAGACAGGCCGGCCAGCCAGAACCCACCCACTTCATACCCCCTTTTTTAGACCTGGCGTGAGTGGGTAAAAGTAGCAGATTTAGCTGCAAATACCCTTTGCAACCGAATCTGCGAAAGATATACAGTGGGATGCGAAAGTTTGGGCAACCTTGTTAATCGTCATGATTTTCCTGTATAAATCGTTGGTTGTTACGATAAAAAATGTCAGTTAAATATATCATATAGGAGACACACACAGTGATATTTGAGAAGTGAAATGAAGTTCATTGGATTTACAGAAAGTGTGCTATAATTGTTTAAACAAAATTAGGCAGGTGCATAAATTTGGGCACTGTTGTCATTTTATTGATTCCAAAACCTTTAGAACTAATTATTGGAACTCAAATTGGCTTGGTAAGCTCAGTGACCCCTGACCTACATACACAGGTGAATCCAATTATGAGAAAGAGTATTTAAGGGGGTCAATTGTAAGTTTCCCTCCTCTTTTAATTTTCTCTGAAGAGTAGCAACATGGGGGTCTCAAAACAACTCTCAAATGACCTGAAGACAAAGATTGTTCACCATCATGGTTTAGGGGAAGGATACAGAAAGCTGTTCAAGTTCAAGTTAAGGCTCGAAGTGGCAGACCAAGAAAAATCTCGGATAGACAGAAGCGACGAATGGTGAGAACAGTCAGAGTCAACCCACAGACCAGCACCAAAGACCTACAACATCTTCTTGCTGCAGATGGAGTCACTGTGCATCGTTCAACCATTTGGCGCACTTTACACAAGGAGATGCTGTATGCGAGAGTGATGCAGAGGAAGCCTTTTCTCCGCCCACAGCACAAAAAGTGCCGCTTGAGGTGGGCTAAAGCACATTTGGACAAGCCAGCTTCATTTTGGAATAAGGTGCTGTGGACTGATGAAACTAAAATTGAGTTATTTGGCCATAACAAGGGGCGTTATGCATGGAGGAAAAAGAACACAGCACTCCAAGAAAAACACCTGCTACCTACAGTAAAATATGGTGGTGGTTCCATCATGCTGTGGGGCTGTGTGGCCAGTGCAGGGACTGGGAATCTTGTCAAAGTTGAGGGACGCATGGATTCCACTCAGTATCAGCAGATTCTGGAGACCAATGTCCAGGAATCAGTGACAAAGCTGAAGCTGCGCCGGGGCTGGATCTTTCAACAAGACAACGACCCTAAACACTGCTCAAAATCCACTAAGGCATTTATGCAGAGGAACAAGTACAACGTTCTGGAATGGCCATCTCAGTCCCCAGACTTGAATATAATTGAAAATCTGTGGTGTGACTTAAAGAGAGCTGTCCATGCTCGGAAGCCATCAAACCTGAATGAACTAAAGATGTTTTGTAAAGAGGAATGGTCCAAAATACCTTCAACCAGAATCCAGACTCTCATTGGAACCTACAGCAAGCGTTTAGAGGCTGTAATTTCTGCAAAAGGAGGATCTACTAAATATTGATTTCATTTCTTTTTTGTGGTGCCCAAATTTATGCACCTGCCTAATTTTGTTTAAACAATTATAGCACACTTTCTGTAAATCCAATAAACTTCATTTCACTTCTCAAATATCACTGTGTGTGTCTCCTATATGATATATTTAACTGACATTTTTTATCGTATCAACCAACGATTTATACAGGAAAATCATGACGATTAACAAGGTTGCCCAAACTTTAGAATCCCACTGTATGCCTAAAATTGGGGTATATCTAATAATAAATGACCCCAATGTTTTTTTTGCAACTTTCTAAAGTTTTCTTCTGTTAATTAGTCGCCATATAAGTGGTCTATGCAATTCAGATCACACATAACATAAAGCCAGATTATGCGACTGCTATGGAGCCCCTGGGGAGACAGGGGCCAGACCTGGTTGGTTGCATTCTTTTGGAGGGTGAGAGAACTTGTTCAGGGATCCACTTATCCTTAAGGCAAGGGTGTGCTGAATGAACCCAAGGATCATGGAAGGGAGATGGGACAAACAAGTCCTCCTGTTCAGGTGTTAGGGCATTCTGGTGTTAAAATAGGCCCCATCACCTCTATGTACACCCTGTCTCTAATAGGCTAATGGGGGAGCTGTATTTCAAATCCATTATATTTTTGTAGGATTAGAGGGACTTAGATTTTTCAGTGTTTCTTTAAAGTCATTATTGAAATGCTAAATTTTGAAAATCCATTTGGAATTTACATTAAAGAAGTAAGAATCAATCGTCCTAAGCTCAGGCTGTTCTGAACATCTTGTGGTGGGTATGGCTGCCAGCACAGCATTATTGCTAGGTTGCTCACGTGGACTCTATTAAATGCTTTTGTTCTGAATTTCCTCCTTAATATGTTTTCAGGGGAGGCCCAAAGCATTAGGGCATATGCACATGGCAGTGTCATTTATACAGATTTTCCACATAGAATTTCATGAGTTTTTTGCAGGTTTGCACCAGATCTCACTCTGCTCTGAATATCTGCACAAACAATTGACATGCTGCAGATTTTTTAAAGTCTGCACTGCAGAACAATTTCCACGTGGAATTTTTCCATGTGCATGTAGCCTTTGGCTACATTTACACGACCGTATGTGTTTTGTGGTCCGCAAAACACTGATCCGCAAAAAATACGGATGACGTCCTTTTGGCATCCGTATTGCATCAATTTTTTGGGGGGATCGATTGTAACAATGCCTATCCTTGTCTGCAAAATGGACAAGAATAGGACATGTTCTATATTTTTTTTCAGGGTTACAGAACGGAAATACAGATGCGGACAGCACATGGTGTGCTGTCTGCATTTTTTGCGGACCCATTGAAATGAATGGGTCCTCATCCAATCCGCAAAAAAACAGAACGGACACGGAAACAAAATACGGTCGTGTGAATGTAGCCTTATTATGTGAATTTCCACACCATGTAGATGATATTTTAAAATCGTGCTGCCTTTCCATTCATTCTCTATGGCGGCACCGAGTACAGAAACGGGACCCCCATTTTTGGGATGGGACCCCCAATGATCAGCTAGTTATCCCCTATCCTGTGAATAGGGGATAACTTCTAAACTTGGCACAACCGTTTAAAAATGTTATTAATACGGTCTATTGATTACAGGGTTCTGGATATGCAAAAACAGAACATCTTCTTGAGCACTGATCTGTTCACCTTGGAGGTAGGCTCTATTGCCATGTGATTTTACTTTTTGGCTGTATACTGTCTTTGGAATGTTGGAGGAAACCAGAGTACCCGGAGGAAAATCACGCAAACACAGGGAGAACATACAAACTCCATGCAGATGTTGCCCTTGTTGGATTTGGAGCCACCGTGCTGCTTAGCGTGATTATAGCCATACATACATCACACCTTGCGTTCTTGTGTCATATATCACATTACTATGAAAAATGTGTACCATGTGGATATTGTTATGTATCATTTAGAGATGAGCGAATCAAAGCTGACGAAGTGGAATTCGATCCAAATTTCAGGAATTATTCGATTTGCACTGAATCCGAATTTCCTCACACTTCGTGGTAACGAATTGCATTTTTTCCTAAAATGGCTGCTGCACATGTTAGGACATAAGTTGAAGTTTGGTGTGAAGTTTGAGGAAAATGGTTTTATGAGGTGTCTCCCTGGTGCTACCGCTAGCAGGGACAGACGACGTATCCTTAATATTGTTAGGCAAGCAAAGCAGAAAAGCGAGGTGGATGTTATTGTCCATCTTGGGACAAATGATCTGGCTTGCAATGAGGTTTTAAAGGTGAAGGAAGCTTTTCACACACTTGGTAATAATATACGGGAGGTTGCATCGACTGTTTCATTCTCTGCAGTTTTGTCTGTGCATAACCTTCAGCATGACAGGCAGATGCGCTTTAATGGAAATCAATGGATGGCTTGGTGAATGGTGTCGGAAGCAAGGGTTTGGCTTTGTGTCTCATGTTAGCTCTTGTTGGAATGGAAAAGAACTGTACAAGAAAGATGGTTTGCATCTTTCTCTCAAGGGAACGAATGTCCTCAGTGAACAGTTCAAAGTATTTGCTAAGGAGCATTTAAACTAGGAAAGGAGGGCAAAAGAGTGATAATCCAGCAGTCCGACTGCCCCCCAGAACAATGCCAGAAGATGCCAGTAGCACATAGGTTAAGAAATGACAAGCTCAGAGTTTAGAAAATAAGATCAATGAACTTGAGTCTATAATGGCATCTGAGAATACAGATTTAGTGGCTGTTACAGAGACATGGATCAATGGGAGTAATGACTGGGATATAACAATACCAGGGTTCTCTCTATATAGGAAAGACAGGGAAGGCAAGAAAGGGGGAGGGGTGGCCCTGTATGTGAAAAATAGCATAAAATCTAATTTAATACAAGTTAGCGAGACCAATTTAGAGTCAGTTTGGTTTACGTTGCAGCTTAATAATCATAAGGTAACTCATGTAGGTGTGATATATAGACCACTCATGTAGGTGTGATATATAGACCATCAAGCCAAGTCAAAGAATTAGATGATCTACTAGTTGAGGAAATAGCTAAAATGACATTGAAAGGGGAAGTTATCATTATGGGAGACTTTAATCTTCCTGAAGTAAACTGGAAAACCAAAATATCTAGTTCTGTCAGGAGTACAGATATTCTAAATTCCCTACTGGGAGTACCTCTACAGCAAGTAGTTGAGGAGCCAACCCGGAAGGAGGCCATTTTAGATTTAGTTTTCACAAATGGGAATTTGTATCCGATATTACTGTAGGGGAAAGCTTGGGATCTAGATATCACCAGTCAGTGTGGTTTACTATAAGTAAAGTGAGTCACACCACACAAAAACAAAAGTTTTGGATTTTAGAAGAAGGGACTTTTCTAAAATTAGATTAGTGGTATACGAGTCCCTATCAGATTGGAACAGTTTCAATGGAGTCCAGGAGAAATGGGACTACTTAAAAATGGCACAATTGAAGGCAACAAATAATTGCATTGAAGGCAACAAGAATCGCGCGCCTGTCTTGATTCGGCGCAGGCACTCTGAGAGAAGGAGGCTCGCCTCCTCAGCACTCCCTCAGTGCACCTGCGCCGATGACGTCACCGAAAGAGAAGACGTCATCGGCGCAGGCGCACTGAGGGAGTGCTGAGGAGGCGAGCCTCCTTCTCTCAGAGTGCCTGCGCCGAATCAAGACAGGCGCGTGATTTTTGAAATGCAGACAGGGCCAGCCGGAGGAGGAGATCACTGCTGGCCCTGTCAATCAACAGGAGGAGGGGCGTTTTTTTGCGGCTGCTACCAGCAAGTAGCCGCCCTACTTGCTGGTAGACAGGTAATTTGCATATTATAAAAGTACGTTTTTTTGCATTATCTACTGAACAAAAATGATTAATAACATAATGTATAGATATATCGCAGTATAGGGATTATAAGTACCCCAAATAAAAAAGAGTTTAATGGGGTGACAGAAGCCCCTTAAAAACAAAAGAAGGAAGGTATATGGAAGAAGATAAAGAACTAGCTGACTGCCTCAATGAATACTTCTGTTCAGTTGTTACAAAGGAAAATGAGGGAAAAGGACCTCAGTTAGGGAGGAAGACTAATTAATCTTTTGACGCATGTGTCTTTACAGAGGAAGAGGTTCTAAGTCAGCTGTCTAAAATTAATACAAATAAGTCACAGGGGCCTGATGGGATACACCCAAAGCTATTAAAAGAGTTTAGCGGTGAACTAGCAAAACCATTAACATATTTATTTAACCAATCACTGGTAACAGGATGAAAAAAGATGAAAAACAGCATGGGTTTACTTCAGGGAGATCATGTCAAACTAATCTTATAGATTTTTTTGATTGGGTGACTAAAATAATAGATGGCGGAGGTGCAGTAGACATCATTTATCTAGACTTTAGTAAGGCTTTTGATACTGTCCCACACAGAAGGCTTATTAATAAATTGCAGTCTTTGTGCTTGGACTCCCATATTGTTGAATGGATTAGGCAGTGGCGGAGGGACAGACAACAGAGGGTTGTAGTCAATGGAGTATATTCAGACCATGGTCTTGTTACCAGTGATCTGTTATAGTGGTACCTCAGGGATCTGTTCTGGGACCCATATTGTTTAATATCTTTATCAGCAAAATTGCAGAAGGCCTCGGTGGTAAGGTGTGTCTTTTTGCTGATGACACAAAGATTTGTAACAGGGGTGATGTGTCACGCCCATGTGCATGGTCGTGACTCCTTGGGAGCCGCATGCAGTTGCCCGCAGTCTGGGTGTTTCGTCAACCGCAGCTGGGGGCTGTTAGTAGTTTGCCTCAGGTGCGGTTGCCGTGGACAACAGGTGTTTGTTGTCAGTGTAGCAGCCTGAGCTGGTTGCTAGGCATCTCACTGTTGATGCGTGCGGTTGCCTCTGGCTATGTGTGTGTGTATGTATGCAATTTCTCTGTCTGGTGTGCACGAGGTTTATGTATGTGTGCACTGTGACACTTCCCTTCACTTGTGGCTGCCCGTGGCAACGTGTGGTGTTGTGTACATGTGGTGGCAGTGACTCGGCCTTCTGGCTATTTCCCAGGACATGGTTGCCACGCATGTCGTTGCCTGCGGTAACAGCTGCTGCAGTGTGATAGTTGATTGTACACTTCCCCTTTTAGTGGCTTTCTTCCCTTGCCTGGTGTAGGAAGGGTTAACCCCCTTCTTAGTGTGTGAACACTGGGTGTGTCTGTGTGTGGGTGTGGCCACTTGGGGCTATTTAGCTTCCACTGGATCCCTGTACCCAGGGGTACTTCAGCCATGGTTAGCTGGAGTCATCCTCCTGGTTATATACCATCTGCCAGTGAGGGCCACCCTTGTGGTCATAAGTTATGTTAGACATTATTGTCCTTGTATTGTTATATGTCTAGTGGTGTCTTTATCTTTATTGCAGCTTATGGTCCTGGGTTCCTGTGTGATGTGTAGTGTGGGCTGTGTCCATTTGTGTTCTTGTGGACAGCAGCTCTCGTGCATGGGTTCCAGGCTGTGTGTCTGTGGCAGGTACGTGTAATACTAGTTTACTTACCTGCCATTGCCATATGCTGTACATGTGCCCCTTTCCTTGCAGCCTGGCCACTGAGACTCCTGTTTGTCCGTGATGTGGAGGAACAGGTCGTCTTACTCTGCTCCTAGTCCAGGGCCACCCTGAGGGCTAGTAGGGATCTTAGGTTCCTGAGTATGAGCCTTCCTACCATCAGGGTCGGCTCATACGGCTAGGAGACAGGGTCAGAATTAGGGATGTAATAGGAGGTGACCTGCTCCCTGATTCCTGTCCTGGCCTAGCAGCTATTTTTCATATTGACATCCCACGGATTAGAGTTCCCCCCACTCTGATCCGTGACATGATGTTCCTGAAGGGATACACCAAATGGAAAAGGATTTAGGAAAACTAGAGGAATGGTCAAAAATCTGGCAACTAAAATTTTATGTTGATAAGTGCAAGATAATGCACCTGGGGCGTAAAAACCCAAGAGCAGAATATAAAATTAGTGATACAGTCCTAACCTCAGTATCTGAGGAAAGGGATTTAGGGGTCATTATTTCAGAAGACTTAAAGGTAGGCAGACAATGTCATAGAGCAGCAGGAAATGCTAGCAGAATGCTTGGGTGTATAGGGAGAGGCATTACCAGTAGAAAGAGGGAGGTGCTCATGCCGCTACACAGAGCACTAGTGAGACCTCATTTGGCGTATTGTGCTCATTACTGGAGACCATATCTCCAGAAGGATATTGACACTTTGAAGAGAGTTCAGAGCAGGGCCGGTGCAAGGATTTTTGCCAACACAAGCGAAGCTACATTTTGGCGCCCCCCGCCCCAGAAGTTGAACTCTATGGTTCACGTGACCCATTGTTGTCTGTTTGTTGCAGCCGTAATACAGACGCTAAAATGCTCCAATAGTTCGGCCATGTGAAAGCAGAGAGGTTTTCATGTTTTATGTAAATATGGCTTAAAAATAAGCAAAATAAAAGGCACAATTAAAAAACAAGCAAACCAAAATCAATGAAGAACCATAAGAAGGCAAATAGCGCATGCACACAACCGCCATTTTCTGACCCATTCATTTCTATGGGGCTGAATTTTTGCAACTGTTCTGCAAATTACAGAGCAAGTCCTATTCTTGTTCATTTAGACGATAACAGCCCTTGCAATTGATGGGTGTGAGAAAAATACAGAACGCACACAGAAGGACCCCCCGCAGCTCTCCTGGCCCTAGTCCCGTCTGCAGCAGCTGGCTTCTCCTCTGTGTGGTCCTGGTATCTTCTCTCTGCTTCCGACAATCGCTGGTTTGAGGACCGTATTTTTCGCCCTCTAAGACGCACCGAGGTTTTAGAGGAGGATAATAAGAAAAAAATATTTTCCATTACACCTCAGGTCAGACCAGCAATCAGACCTCAGATCAGACCCCCAATGCCTCAGATTAGACCGCCATGTCAGCCATCAGCCCCCCATGTCAGCCATCATGCCCCCATGTCAGCCATTAGCCCCCCAAATCAGCCATTAGCCCCCCATGTTAGCCATTAGCCCCATGTCAGCCCCCATGTAAGCCATCATGCCCCCCATGTAAGCCATCATGTCCCCCATGTCACATTCCCCCCCTCCTTTTTACATAATCCCCTCTGTCACATTTCTCCCCCCATGTCAGATTTCACCCCCTTAATGTCACATTTCTCCCCCTCAAGGCCTCAATGTCATATTTTTCCCCCTCCATGTCAAATCACCTATGTTACATCAGCCCTCCATGTCACATTTTTCCCCTCCTTGTCACATTTCACTTACTCAATGTCACATTTCTCCCCCTCCATCCATGTCACATTTCTCCCCGTCCAAACCATGTCACATCACCCCCTTTGTGTCACATCATGATCACATCATTACCCCCTATTGTGTCACATTTCTCCCCCATGGCACATCATCGCCCCCCCCCCCCCCCCCCCCCCCCCCCCCGCCAGGCCCTGGCCCCATCCCTATGTCACAGACTACAGACATTGTCCCCCCTCCCATCATGTCATGGTCACCATCCCCCCCCCTCCATTTATGATTGTTGTTTGTGTAATAATTTTTTTAAAACACATTTATGCCGTGCACTCTGGTGCTAGTGCGCTCATCACCTACCCACCTGTCCTGCTGCTACTGCAATCTGGCTGTGTGTGAGTCAGACTCAAAGACACAGTCAGCTCCCTGCTGCCGCCGCTGCGCCGCTCGCCAGTCACACCCCCTGGCCTGACCCTGTGACCGTGCTGCTGGGCCCGTGTCGCTCTGTGAGTGAGGGTCGGGGCTGCACGGGCACGCAGGCTGGAGCAGGTGGCCGGCGGCGCGGCGGCGCAACTCACAAGTAAGTGATTTAAAAAAAGAAGGTTCATTTTTCCGCCCTCCCCCAGGGTGCGCCCTAAGGCAGCCGCTTGGTCTGCCTTATGGTAGCACCGGCCCTGGTTCAGAGAAGAGCTACTAAACTGGTACATGGATTGCAGGATAAAACTTACCAGGAAAGATTACAAGACCTTAACATGTATAGCTTGGAAGAAAGACGAGACAGAGGGGATATGATAGAAACTTTTAAATACATAAAGGGAATCAACAAAGTAAAAGAGGAGAGAATATTTAAAAGAAGAAAAACTGCTACAAGAGGACATAGTTTTAAATTAGAGGGGCAAAGGTTTAAAAGTAATATCAGGAAGTATTACTTTACTGAGAGAGTAGTGGATGCATGGAATAGCCTTCCTGCAGAAGTGGTAGCTGCAAATACAGTGAAGGAGTTTAAGCATGCATGGGATAGGCATAAGGCCATCCTTCATATAAGATCGGGCCAGGGGCTATCCATAGTATTTAGTATATTGGGCAGACTAGATGGGCCAAATGGTTCTTATCTGCCGACACATTCTATGTTTCTATGACATGGAGGAAAGAACTGTGTGAATGATGGATTACCCACAATTCCATTCATGCAGCCAATCAGCAGCCAGCCAGCCCTGTGATGTCACAGCCCTATAAATAGCCTCAGCCATCTTTGATTCAACCATTTTCCAGTGTACTTAGTGCAGGGAGAGACGTTAGCAGACATATGGGACAGTTCTAGGAAAGACTTGAAAACTTATATTTTGCTCAATAGAAGTTCAGGGAAAGACCATTA
This sequence comes from Bufo bufo, assembly GCF_905171765.1. Taxonomy (NCBI): domain Eukaryota; kingdom Metazoa; phylum Chordata; class Amphibia; order Anura; family Bufonidae; genus Bufo; species Bufo bufo. The sequence goes on from NC_053394.1 coordinate 217,333,774, forward strand.
GAAGTTTAGGGAAAGGATAGGGAGGAATTATTCCACAGTATTGAAGCAGAACAGGGTCCAATAGGGGAGTGTACAGCCTGGGTAATAGGAACAATCCTATTACACCTTGCTGCACTGACTGCAGATCCAAATTGCCATTATACTTCTGATTATTTAATGTTTGCAATACCTCTGTTAGGGCTGTTTCACACGAGCGGATGCCGTGTGTGACATCCGCTCCGTGAATGACAGCCAAGACCCGATGTGGACAGCAGAGACGCGGAGCAGTAACATGATTGATAATGCTCCGTGCCTTTACTACGAAATCACAGTGACAACTTTATCTCACTGTGATTTCGTAGTATAGAGATCACAGAGAGGCACAGAGCATTATCAATCATGTTAATGCTCCGTGCTTCTGCAGTCTGCATCGGGTCTTGGCTGTCATTCACGGAGCGGATGTCACGCACAGCATCCGCTCGTGTGAAACAGCCCTAAGGCCACTTTCACACTTGCGGCAGAGTGATCCAGCAAGCAGTTCCGTCGCTGGCAATCTGCATGCAGACGGACAGCATTTGTAGATGGATCCAGATGCGGATCCGTCCTACAAATGCATTGCAAGAACGGATCCGTTATAGATTTTTTTTCAAATTTTTACTGGTCTGCGCATGCGGATCCGGCATTGCGGTATTTTATATGCCGATCCGGCACTAATACATTTCAATGTAAATTAATGCCGGATCCGGTATTCCGGCAACTGATCTGGAATTTTGGACGGAGATATTACCAGCATGCTGCGGTATTTCCTCTGTCCAAAACGCCGTTCAGTGACTGAACTGATGCATCCTGAACAGATTTCTCTCCATTTAGAATGCATGGGGATGAAACTGATCAGTTATTTTCTGGTATTGAGCCCCTATGACGGAACTCAGTGCCGGAAAAGAAAAACGCTAGTGTTTTTCCAGCAAACCTTTCTTGTTATTATGGTCTTATTAGGCTACTTTCACACTGCCGTTTCTGGGTCCGCCTGTGAAATCCGTTTCAAGGCTCTCACAAGCGGCCCAAAACGGATCCATTCAGAATGCATCAGTTTGCCTCCGTTCAGCCTCCATTCCGCTCTGGAGGCGGACACCAAAACGCTGCTTGCAGCGTTTTGATGTCCGTCTGACGAAACTGAGCCAAACGGATCCGTCCTGACTTACAATGTAAGTCAATGGAGACGGATCCGTTTTTACTGACACAATATGGTGCAATTGAAAACGGATCCGCCTCCCATTGACTTTCAATGTAAGTCAAAATGGATCCGTTTGCATTATCATGAACAATAAGGATCCGTTTTTTTTTTTTGTTCATGGTAATGCAAACGGATCCGTTCTGAACGGATACAAGCGTTTGCATTATAGATGCGGATCCGTCTGTGAAGATACCAGACGGATCCGCACCTAAACGCAGGTGTGAAAGTAGCCTTAGACCTTGTGCAGTGTAGTTATATATATATATATGTTCTAAAGCCCTTTTTTGTCGTGTATTAGTGGGGGGGGAAAAGGGGCTTATTTGCCGTTGTGTGTTGAAGTGAGAAAATTACAGCCCTTTTTGGCGTGTATTAGTGGCAAAAAAAAACTTTATTTCCCATTCACGGCCGCACTTATATGTTCTAAAGCCCTTTTTGGCGTGTATTAGTGGGGAAAAAATGGGCTTATTAGTCGTTGTGTGGTGAAGTGAGAAAATTACAGCCCTTTTTGGCATGTATTATTAGCAAAAAATATATAATATTTGCCATTCACGGCCGCACTTATATGTTCTAAAGCCCTGTTTGGCGTGTATTAGTGGGAAAAAAGGGGCTTATTAGTCGTTGTGTGGTGAAGTGAGAAAATTACAGCCCTTTTTGGCATGTATTAGTAGCAAAAAATATATATTATTTGCCATTCACGGCCACAGTTATATGTTCTAAAGCCTTTTTTTGCCATGTATTACTAAGGGGAAGGGGCTTATTAACCATTGTGAGGTGAAGTGGGAAAATTATAGCTCTTTTTGGCATGTATTAGTGGCAAAAAAAAACGTAAGTGTTTTTTTCCACTATTGAGATCCTATGACGGATCTCAATAGCGGAATTGAAGACGTTAATGTGAAAGCAGCCTAAGAGGTATGTTGTGCTGTATTCTCATCCAAGTCTTTTTTATTATAATCATATGTATTTTACATTTGGCAAATTTGTAACAGCCTAGATAATTTTATTTAAAATGGAGGCAGGGGCCCGAGTTGGGTAGACAGCCCCGGGCCTATCATGCACTTAATCCGCCCCATATAATAATAATCTGCATTTAGAGGGGGTCACCATATTTTACAACGCTTTACCATGAGGAAATACCCAAATAAAATGTCAAGTAATCAAATCACATAATCAGGCAATGAAACAAAAGGAGAGAGGTCCTTTAACCTATCCTTACACAGTGATTTTCCATTTTTTCTGTTTTCGTTTTTCACTCTGTGCCTTTCTGGAGCCATAATTTTTATATTTTTCTGTTCACTTAGCTAGCATAACATAGGTCATAAGGCTCAAAAAAGACATCTGTCCATCCATTTCAGGAAGGCAAAAAAAAAACTGTGAGGTAGAAGCCTCATTTTAGGTGAAAATAAAATCCTTCCTGACTCCAATCATGCAATCAGAATTATCTCCCTGGATCAACGACCTCTCTCTAGTAACATAGTTTATAAGGCTGAAAAAGACATACTGTAGCTGTATATATAACCCCAACTCCCATAACTTTTTTATAGTGGGATGATCTGTAGTTTTTGATGATGTATGACTTTTTGATCACTTTTAATTAAATTTTTTGGGGAGGTAAAGTGATTAAAAAAGGGTGAATTGCCCACTTTAATTTCTTTTTCTGTTACACCATTCATGGTTTGGGCTAAGTTTTTTTAAAATATTTTAATAGTAAAGCTGTTTTTGCCGATGATGTTGATTTTTTTTATTATTTTTTATTGTTTAAGTATTTAGATTTTTGGGGAAAGGGGGGGGAATTTTTCTATACGTGTATTTTTTAGCTTTTTTTTTTTTACTTTTTATGGAATTTGCTCCATTATGCTATACAGAAATAGGTATCTTACAGTTCAGTGCTGCTACCTGCTGGCCTGAATTTTAATATACAAGTAATGAGTCTGGAAGCCAGATTCTCAGATGGCATCTGAGAGGTTAAATGTCCGTGATCAGCATTACCGCTGGTCGCAGACCTTAGCCGTGGGTGTCTGCTGTATGAAACAACAGGCACCCGGTAGCTATGGCGCTTGCTCTGCTCTGGAGCCAGAGTCATCTTTAACCTGTTTGGGACATAGGGAGTACAGGTACGCCCTGATGTCCTGGTACTTAAGGACACAGGGCATACCTGTACGTCCTGTGAATTTCCGATCACCGCCGCGCGGCGAGAGGTGATCGGAACAAGGTGCGTGCTCAAATCATTGAGCAGGCACCTTAGGTCAATGCGCGGGGGGGTCCCAGGTCAATTCAGACCTGCGGTTTGTGGCTTTCACTGTAGGTTGCGGCGGCGGGCAGCGGTGCCATCGTGTCCCTGTGCGGCTGTAGGGAGGACCCGATGGCATGGAAGGCTGCCTTCCGGTAACGAGCCTGTGAGATCCAGCCCCCTGGATCTCACAGGCCGGAATCTGTATGAGTAATACACACTATATTACTCATACAGCCAATGCATTCCAATACAGAAGTATTTTAATGCATTGTAAAGGGGATCAGACCCCCAAAAGTTGTAGTCCCAAAGTGGGACAAAAAATAAAGTGAAAAAAAAAGTTTGCCCCCAAAAAAATGAAATGTTTCTTTGAAAGTTTTTTGATAAATAAAAATGATTTTTTTTACTCCATTTTACCAGTGTCATGAAGTACAATATGTGAAGAAAAAACAGTCTCAGAATGGCCTGGATAAGTCAAAGCGTTTTAAAGTTATCACCACATAAAGTGACACTGGGTAGATTTGCAAAAAATTGACTGGTCCTTAAGGTGAAAATGCAATGAGCAGGACCGTGGTACGGTTAGGCGGACGCCAAAATATGCAGTGGGCCCGGATATGGGTATATAAGTCTATAGTTTTTTGTTCATGACGCCAATTGCAGCATGCGCAGGGTACAGTCTCAGAGCCCTTTAAGGTGTTGCAACTCGCGTACCAGGTGAGGAATGCCAGAGTGGGGTAATGTCTCTGTGTAGTAGTAGTAATAGTGTCAACGGTGTCTCCTACGTGGGTACGGCTGGACTCCTGGATCCTGGCTCACTTGCAATAAATGAGTGTGTTGCTAGTAGGAGTAATTGAGGAACTTGGTAGTAATGAATGAGATCCAGACTTGAAATATAATTCAACTTGTCTTTACTGGAGGCAGCATTAATCCACATGAGATACAGCAATAGTCTTGGGTCCCAGCAGGTATTGGCGATGTATGGCAGGGATCAATATCTCTTCTGCTTCTATCATGTGCCTGGAGAATATGGCAGGAATCTGTCTTCTGCTCTGTCTATCTTCTGCTTGGTATGGGACTGACTAGCTGAGGAGGAATTTGGCTTCTCCTGGTCTCTGGATGGTACTCACAGTTATGCTCACAGGGAATGGTTCGTCCTGGAGGTGGCTGCTTGCTTGTCACCAGCTAAGGCTGTAAGGCTCAGACTGGGAAGGGTGATCTTTGGTCTCAACCTCAAGACGAGATCCTGGTTTGGGATCCCTATTTCTGGGAGCTCCTACTTGCACAGCCTTCCCCTATCCGGGGTGGCTGGCACACTAATTCTAACTTCCTTTCCTCCCCATGAGGCAGGATGTGGGAACATTCCACACCTCCTCAAAGAGGGGGGAGCTAAACTGGAATGTACTATTCCAGTCTAGATATGCTAAACTGTTACTAAAGCCCTGGCAGGGGCGGGCTGGGCCGGGGGGCAGGGAGGCAATTGCCCCCCAGGCCGCCCGAAATAAACGGCCACTGGGCCGCGCGTCTTTAAAAAAAAAAAATATATATATATTTTTTTTTATTCTTCAGGGCCGCACCGCCAATCATCACCACAGGCGGCGGCGGCGCGGCCCTGGATGTCATTGCGGCCGTGCTGTGTGCTGTGGGGCAGGGGAGGGACAGGCGTGTCCTTCCCCTGTTCTTCTGATAGGCCGCAGGCACTAATGCCTGCAGCCTATCAGAGGCCGGCTCAGGCAGAGCAATGACGTCATTATCATTGCGACACCTGAGTCGGGCAGCACACAGCAGAGACACAGGCCAGAAGAGGCTGCATCGCTGCTGATGGAGGTAAGTATTAGTGTTGTTTTTTTTTTCTTCTTTGCGGGGGCTGGCACTATGGGGGGGGGATCTGGCACTATGGGGGGGATCTGGCACTATAAGGGGGGCTGGCACTATGGGGGGGGATCTGACACTATGGGGGGGGGGGATCTGGCACTTTGGGGGAGCTAGCACTATGGGGGGGGGGCACTATAGGGGGAGCTGGCACTATAGGGATGGCTGGAACTATGGGGGAGCTGGAACTATGGGGGGCTGGCACTATAGGGGGAGCTGGCACTATGGGGGAGCTGGCACTATGGGGGGGCTGGCACTATGGGGGAGGAGCTGGCACTATGGGGGGGCTCTGGCACTATGGGGGATTTGGCACTATGGGGGGGAATCTGGCACTTTGGGGGAGCTAGCACTATGGGGGGGCACTATAGGGGGAGCTGGCACTAGTATATGGGGGGGCTGGCACTATGGGGGGGCTGACACTATGGGGGGGCTGACACTATAAGGGGGCTTGCACTATAAGGGGGCTGGCAGCCTGGCACTATGGGGTAGGAGCTGGCACTATGGGGGGAGCTGGCACTATGGGGGGAGCTGGCACTATGGGGGAGCTGGCACTATAAGGGGGCTGGCACTATGGGCGAAGTGGCACTATGGGGGGGCTGCCACTATGGGGGGCTTGGCACTATGGGGGGCTTGTACTATGGGGGGGGGGAGCTGGCACTATGGGGGCATTTCTTGCTGGCACATTATGGGGGGGCACCATGGGGGAGAGGAGCACTATGGGGGTATCTGGGGGCTCTAAAGGGGCTTTTTTTTAAATTATTGGCACATTCTGGGGGGGCACTATAGGGGAGAGCAGCACTATGGGGCATCTGGGGTTACTATAGGGGCATTATTTGGGGGCACTATGGGGAAGTGGGGGCTCTAAAGGGGCCTTTTGTATTGGAACATTATGGGGGGCACTATGGCATTTGGTAGCACTAAGGGGGCATTTTTTACTGGCACATTATGGCAGGCAATATAAGGGAGAGCGGCACTATGGGGCATTATTTGGGGGCACTATGGGGGAGTGGAGCACTATTGGGGCATATGGTGGCACTAAGAAGGGGAATTTTTTTACTGGCACATTGTGGGGGAGAGGAGCACTATAGGGGCATCTGCTGGGGGTACTAAGGGGCATTTTTTTACTGGCATATTATGGGGGACACTATGGGGAAGGGGGAGAGGAGCAGTATGAGTGCATTTACTGGGGCACTATATAGGGGTATTTTATACTGGCATACATTATGGGGACATTAGCTCAACTGCGGGCACTAAGCGGGGGTATTTCATGTACTGTCATATTATAGGGAGAATTAGTACTATGGTATTATGGGGAGCTTTACTACTACTGGGGGGCTATGAGGAACATGATTACTAGGGCACCATAGGGGCATTATTACTACTAAGTGAGCTCTGGCAGAGAATTATTTCTATTGGTGGGATTTTGGGGGGCACTGTTACTTTGGGGGCACCCTAGCACAGTATCAGCTTAGCACTATTATTTTTGGGGGACATTATCTTTATACTATTAGTGTCTGAGCGCAGTTATTTTTTAGAGCACTGTGTGTCAATAATTGTTTAAGGGGGCACTATCTGTGTGGTAGTAGTATTCCCAGGGGGACTGTTTCTGCAGTATAGTATTGGGGGCACAGCGGGTACAGTATTGGGGGCACTATCTGTGTGGTAGTAGTATTCCCAGGGGTACTGTTTCTGCAGTATAGTATTGGGGGTGGCAGGAAACTAATGTCTGTTTGTTAATCTCTACAGAGACGGGAGATGGCTGAAAAATCATCATGGCGGTCTGGTCTGAATGGAGAAGATGAGGAAAAAGAACGTCTACAACAAAGGTGACATTAGATGTAAGAGGTATGTGGTGCTATGTAGGAGAGGAGATGCTCCGGCTCCTCCCCCTGCCATTTGCAGAAGGATGATTCAGAGCTGGGTGAGGATGACGAAAGGGGGCAGCAGGCCACGGGCGGGTGGCAGATGGTGGGGGGAACCACAAGCCTTAAGCAGGATCAGGGGAGGGAGGAGAACGGAGGAGCTTCCTGGCTGTAGCTTGTTATATAAGCAGGCAGTGCAGCCGGGACAGGTCCTCCCCTCTTCGTATGATGTGTAGACAGGCCTGAACTATAGAATGTCAGCTGTACAGTGTGTGTTGGGAGTGGCCTATTAAATGTAGGAGGGCCTTTTAATAATGGGCGGGGCTAAAAAATGGGCCACTTGACTGGATTTGCCCCCCAGGACTAAGGCTGCCAGCCCTCCCCTGAGCCCTGGTAACACATTGCTGCCAGCTGCTGGTGTACATTGAAATTACATCAAATTACATGTAACAGGCTTAGAAAATGCACATTTGGGAGAATGTGATGTTAAATTACACAGGATGACAATGCACATACACTTAACAGGTTGTAGCGGGGTAAAAGAGTTTAGTAACATAACTCTGGGATGTTACAAAAATGAGCCCGGTCCCTAAGGGGTTAAAGACCAGACATCTGCCATACAAGTACGGCGGGTGTTGTGAAGGGTTTAAAGGGCTTCTCCGGTTCCATAGTGGATTTTTTATCCGCCCAGTGCAGCCCAAATACTGCATATTTTTACACCATATAACTCTGGCAACCAATCAGATCAAACCACTTCACCACATCCAATGTCCCAAGTGAGAGAATTAATCTTTTATTACTTTGTGTTCATTGGAAATGGCCAGATGTGCTTCTAATGCATTATCCACCACTGCCAAATAATGAATCACAAAGGCATTCTTGGCTCTGAGCCCTTCAACTTTCTGTCTTGTTTTCCCTATAGACATGGAATTTGCTGTTCTAATTCACAAATGGTTCACATTATTGTAACCAAAATAAACATGCGACCTTAACTCCTCGCACTCTGGTTCCATTACCTCAACATCATCACAAAAAAAAAATAAAGGTTGCACAAAACAGTATGACTGTATTGCTTATATACAGGTAGTTGTCTTGTGTGTGTATGTATATATATATAAAATCAGAAAAGGCCTTTAACCCCTTCAGGACCTTGCAATTTTCAGTTTTTTCATTTTTTACTTTTGGCCTTCCCAGAGTCATAACTTTTGTATTTTTCCGTTCACATAGCCATATGACGGCTTGTTTTTTTGTGGGACAAGTTGTACTTCTAAAGGCAACATTTAATGTTGCATACAATCAGGGGCAGATGTGGCATGTCTGGGGGCCCCTGTCACACCACTAAGCCCCACTGTCAGCAGTACAGTAATACACTTTTGCTACTGCCCTGCAGCTAGAAAGGGCCCCATACCCACAGCTGAACTGGCTGCACAAGTGATATGTTCGCCCCTGGCTTAGTTACCGTACTTGTTGAATTTTTTCAACCAATCATTTGGGCCAAGAGTGGGCCTCTTCGTCTCTGGAGCCCCAAGCATTTGCTTGGTTTGCATGGTGGTAAGTGGAAGTGAAGTGAAAAACAGCGAATCAAACTTTTTTTTTGTTATGGTGCTTTATGTATGTATGGCGCTGATACCTTTGATCTCAGTTTTTTGTTTATTTTCATTTTTAGTATAATGAATTTTAATATTTATATTTTTTTACTTTTGTTATATTTTTAAAATCAACATTTTTACTTTTTTAGTGGATTTGAACATGTGATCGTCAGATTGCTTCTCCCATAGATGACAATGAATTCCCATTGCAGCCTAAAGGAGATTCAATACATTCTTATGGAGCCCTTATGTGGTAGCCCCAAGTACTCTTGTGGTAGCCCCCCTGTGTTAGCCTCAAGTGAATAGGATGGAGCCATCCCATTGAAGTGAATGGGGCAGAGGAGCTGTAATTACACTGCTTGCTGCTGCAATTTCAACGGCAATCAAGTAGACAGTGAGGAGAACACAGGATTAGTACGAGCACTCCATTTTCAGTATACAGCTAATCAGCAGGGGTGCCGGCAGTCGGGCCCCTGCCGATTTGATACTGATGACCTATCCTCAGGATAGGTAATCAGTAGAGATGAGTGAATCAAAATTGACGAAGTGGAATTCGATCCGAATTTCAGGAAAAATTAGATTCACACCGAATCCAAACTTCCTGATGCTTCGTGGTAACAAATCAAATTTTTTTCCTAAAATGGCTGCTGCACATGTTAGGACATGGAGCAAAGAACTTTGGGAACAAGGGATCACCCACAATGCCATGCATGCAGCCAGCCAGCCCTGTGATGTCACATCCCTATAAATAGCCATCTTGATTTCAGCCATTTTCCAGTGTGCTTAGTGCAGGGAGAGGCGTCAGCAGGGGTTAGGGAAAGTGCTAGGAAAGACTTGAAAACTTTTATTTTGCTCAATAGAAGTTCAGAGAAAGATCATTAGAAGTGTAGGGAAAGGATAGGGAGGAATTATTCCACACTAGAAGAGGAGAACAACATGTTAGTTTCACCTTTTAAGTTGCATTACTGAAATAAATTAACTTTGCACGATATTCTAATTTTTTGAGTTTCACCTGTATGTTGTAAAGCCTTTTTTGGGGTGTATTAGTGGGGAAAAAAAGACTTATTAGCTGTTGTGTGGTAAAGTGAGAAAATTACAGCCTTTTTTGGCGTGTATTAGTTAAAAACTAAAAGTATTAGTTGCCGTTCAATGGTGCAGTTATATGTTCTAAAGCCTTTTTTAGGGTGTATTAGTGGGAAAAAAAATAAGGGCTTATTTGCCGTTCAGTGGTTCAGTTATATGCTGTAAAGCCTTTTTTGGCGTGTATTAGTTGAAAAAAAAAAAGGTGCTTATTAGCCGTTGTGTGGTGTAGTGAGAAAATTACAGCCTATTTTGGGGTGTATTCATTTCCTTTTTATTTATTTATTTGATCTAACAATATGTCAGACAAAGAAGTGACAGGTCCTGCCCAGGGGAGGGGCAGAGGCCTAAATGCTTCTGGCGCAGGCACAGGTCGCAGCAGAGTAAGGGAGCGTGGCAGCAGGGGTCACTTCGAGAGGCCTGAGCTCCCGGTGTTATCTACAGGTCATGTCTTGACCAGCAACCCAGCAGTTCTTGAATGGTTGACTCGGTCATCCACTTCGTTCCAAGTGACATCAGACACGCCCTGTGCCCTCACCTATCCTCAACCTGCCTCTTTCCTTTTATGTTCCCTCAGCCAGAGAAGTATTATATGCTGTGTGCTCAGCTCCACTATACAGTGAGGACGAGCTACTAGTGGACAGTCAGCAGCTACTGCCCAGTCAAGATCTGAAGGAGAGTGGTGTGGGAGCTGGTGTTGCGAGCGGTCAGGCTCCTGGCTCAGAGACCATTGAGGAGAACATCAGTGATGGGCAGACAGTACTCGATGATTATGTAGCCGGTCGCAGTTGGGAGCTGGGTGACGAAGCGGGTGGCAGCTTGCGCGTGAGGCAGCAGCGGAGCCAGCAAGTTGGTAGCGTGGCCGGGAGTCAGCAGGGTGGCAGCAGTGGGAGATCAGGAGCCACTCGCTTTACAGGGGTCTACCTGCCCAGAAAGTAGTGGTGCAGGGGCTCACGGAGGCAGCGGCAGTAGCAGTTAGTCAGTGCGGAGTGTTGGGAGTAAAATCACCAACTCGGCGGTGTGGCAGTTTTTTGTTAAGCCGCCGGAGGAGGTGAACATGGCCATTTGCCGAATCTGTGGGAAGAAGGTAAAGCGTGGCCAGGGTGCCAATGTTGGCACCACGGCCCTGCATCAACATATGCAGCGTCACTATAAAGTGGCCTGGGAGAATTATGCCTCCAATGTGGTGGTCCAGCCTACCGCAGCAACCGATGCATCACCCAGTGGCATGCACCCGATTTCAGGCAGTTAAGGCTCCACCACCTCAGCCGAAGGGAGCTATCTGTCCTTCCAATCATCTACCGGTCCTTATGCTCCTGCTCCTCGCCCTCCTACTCCTCGTCAGTCATTCCATCAGCAATCGATTACCGAAGCGATTGCCAAGAGACAACAGTATGCATGCACTCATCCAATGGCGCAGAGGTTTAATGTGCTCCTGGCCAAGTTGCAGGTACTGCAGTCCCTCCCTTTCAGAGAACTGATGGCTTATGCCGAGCCGAGGTGGAGAGTCCCAAGCCGTCATTTCTTTGCCAAAAGGCAGTACTAGCCCTACACAAATATGTAGAACAGAAGGTGGGCCAGTCCTTGAGCCTGTCAGTGTCTGCCAAAGTGCACGGCAGCGCCGACGTGTGGAGCTGTAACTATGGTTCCTGCCTAGCCAAACCAGCAACTTGGCCAGGTGACGCCTCCACATCCTCACACCGTTGGTCTTGCAACAATGTCCGCCTCTGCCTCCTCATCCACCACCGTGTCCTCAGCCTCCACTGCAGGGACAATTCACAGAGCTCCTCCAGCATACCATATGTGCAGGGCACGGCGATGTCTTGCTGTTCTACACCTTGTTTGCCTGGGCTCACAGAGTCACACAGGGGAGGAACTGCTCCTTCATCAAGAAGTCGAATCCTGGCTTTCTCCACGACAACTCAAAATCGGAACCATGGTGACCGACAACGGGAAGAACATGGTGTCGGTGCTGCGTCAAGGAGGGCTGAGCCATGTGCCCTGCATGGTGCACGTGTTCAATCTGGTTGTCAAGCAGTTTCTGAAGTCTTCCACCCATCTGCAAGACATCCTAAAAATGGCCAGGAAACTTTGCATGCACTTTGCATACACTCATACACCGCCAAGCACGCCCTCCTTTAGCTGCAGAAGCGTCCCCCAACATAGGCTGATATGCGACGTTTCCAACAGTTGGAATTCCACCCTCCATATGTTGGACCGACTATACAAACAGAGAAAGGCCATAAACGATTTCTTGATGATCCAAGTGGATAGGAGAACTCCCCTGTGTAACTTCGATGTCAGCCAGTGGCAGCACATGCGTGAAACCTGCCATTTGCTCGTGCCCTTTGAGGATGCCACGCTATTTTTCAGTCGCCAGGACTACGGAATGAACAACGTCATTCCACTGCTTCAAATCCTGGAACAGATGATGGTAAATCTGGCTGGTCAGGGGACTGGAGAAGTGGCGCCTACATCTCACGGCCACATGAGCCCTGTGGGTGCTGAACTGGAGGAGGAGGAGAACATTGGAACACAAGGAATGTGTAGAGAAATGGGTGGTTTTTCTACACAGGTGACAGGAGAGGAGGAGCAGGAGCAGCCGTAGGAGCAAGAGGGAGATGAAGAAGATGAGGCAGATGACCCAGGCACACCGTGGCAGTATGCAATGGAGATGAAGGCAGGGAGTCCCTCCGAGTCATTTTAGCAAATGGCCCGCTGCATGCTCACTTGCTTGGGTAGTGACAGCCGAATTGTCACCCTTCAGCAGAGGGATGAACTACTGGCTTTCACCTTGTTGGACCCTCGCTACCGGTCCAAAATGGCGGCCATTTTTACACCCGCTTTGAGGGAGGACAAAATGAACTACTATAGAGACATCCTATGTAGTCCTATGAAGTATCTGCGCCATCATCCATCCTCTCGCAGGTCTTGACCAGGGTGCACTCTCGTTCCACTGCGATGGCTGCTGTGGTGGGGAAGGGGGGGGGTAGTACCAGCTCCATCAGCAGCAGCTTTTGTCTAGAGTCGATGATGAGCAGCTTTCTAACCTGCCTAGTGAAGAAACTACTCACCAACAGCAGCTAGGGCCTGGAGCAGAACCTGACCAGCAGGGTGGTGACATATTTGGACAGTACCCTGCCACCCCACATAAATATCCGCTGGACTACTGGGCAGCCAAACTGGATTTGTGGCCGCAACTGGCCGAGTTTTCCCCTAGAAACGCTGTCCTGCCCGGCCAGTAGTGTGGCATCAGAGCGGGTGCTTAGTGCGGCGGGGCCATAGTTACCCCAAGGAGAACACACCTGTCCACCCAAAATGTGGAGAGACTGACCTTTGTCAAGATGAATTAGGAGTGGATCAGCCAGGATTTCCCCCGACCAATACCTGATGCATCAGATTAGATCATCCATGCTGCCTCACCCAAACCTTGACAAAAGAGACCGGTTTCTTCTGGCTACCTGCCTCGGCTACTATTCCCATGCTGCCACCCGCCTGATGCAAGTGCTCCTTCCTATAGCCACCATAGTCAGCGGGAACTGGTTATTGCCACCCACCTCCCCACTATGTCACCGGGTTGCTCTGTGGTCTCCTGATGATGCTGCCATTCACCACTCACTTCTACTCATGCTGCTGCTGCCACTGCCACTATGTCATCTTGCCACTCTGTGGCCTCCTCATGCTGCTGCTGCCACCTCCACACTATGTCATTGTGCCACTCTGTGGCCTCCTCATGCTGCTGTCACCTCCACTCTATGTCACCTTGCACTCTGTGGCCTACTCATGCTGCTGCTGCTGCCACCACCATACTATGTCACCTTGCCCAGTCTGTGGCCTCCTCATGCTGCTGCTGCCACCTCCACACTATGTCATTGTGCCACTCTGTGGTCTCCTCATGCTGCTGACACCTCCACACTCTGCCACTGTGCCACTCTGCAGCCTCCTCATGCTGCTGCTGCCAACTCCACACTGTGTCACCTTGCCAGTCTGTGGCCTCCCCATGCTGCTGCTAAATCAACACTATGTCACTGGGCCACTCTGTGGCCTTATCATGCTGCTGCTGATGCCACCTTCACACTATATCACCTTACACTCTGTGGCCTCCTCATTTTGCTGCCACCTCCACACTATATCACCTTACCACTCTGTGGTCTCCTCATGCTGCTGCTAACTCAACACTATGTCACTGAGCCACTCTGTGGCCTCCTCATGCTGCTGCTGATGCCACCTTCACACTATATCACCTTACACTCTGCGGTCTCCTTATGCTGCTGCCACTTCCACACTGTCACCTTGCCACTCTGTGGTCTCCTCATGCTGCTGCTAAATCAACACTAAGTAACTGAGCCATTCTGTGGCCTCCTCATGCTGCTGCTGCCACCTCCACTCTATATCACCTTACCACTCTGTGGTCTCCTCATGCTGCTGCTGATGCCACCTTCACACTATGTCACCTTGCCAGTCTGTGACCTCCTCATGCTGCTGCTGCTGACACCTCCACACTATATCACCTTACCACTCTGTGGACTCATGCTGATGCCACCTTCACACCATGTCACCTTGCCAGTCTGTGGCCTCCTCATGCTGCTGCTGCTGCCACTTTCACACTGTCACCTTGCCAGTCTGTGGCCTCCTCGTGCTGCTGCTGCCACTTTCACACTATGTCACTGGACACTCTGTGGCTTCCTCATGCTGCTGCCACCCTCAACACTATGTAAATGAGCCATTCTTTGGTCTCCTCATGCTGCTGCTGATGCCACCTCCACACAATGTCACCTTGCCATTCTGTGGCCTCCTCATGCTGCTGCTTCCACCACCATACTATGTAACCTTGCCAGTCTGTGGCCTCCTCATGATGCTGCTGCTGCCACCTCCACACTATGTCATTGTGCCACTCTGTGGTCTCCTTATGCTGCTGCCCGCCTCTACACTATATCAACTTACCACTCTGTGATCTCCTCATGCTGCTGCTAACTCAACACTATGTCACTGAGCCACTCTGTGGCCTCCTCATGCTTGCTGCTGATGCCACCTTTACACTATGTCACCTTGCCAGTCTGTGGCCTCCTCATGCTGCTGCTGCCACTTTCACACTATGTCACCTTGCCACTCTGTGGTCTCCTCATGCTGCTGCTAAATCAACACTAAGTAACTGAGCCATTCTGTGGCCTCCTCATGCTGCTGCTGCTGCCACCTCCACACTATATCACCTTACCACTCTGTGGTTTCCTCATGCTGCTGCCACCTCCACACTATATCACCTTACCACTCTGTGGTATTCTCATGTTGCTGTAAACTCAACACTAAGTAACTGAGCCATTCTGTGGCTTCCTCAAGCTGCTACTACCTCCACACTATATCACCTTACCACTCTGTGGTCTCCTCATGCTGCTGCTAAATCAACACTAAGTAACTGAGCCATTCTGTGGCCGCCTCATGCTGCTGCTACCTCCACACTATATCACCTTACCACTCTGTGGTCTCCTCATGCTGCTGCTAACTCAACACTATGTCACTGAGCCACTCTGTGGCCTCCTCATTGCTGCTGCTGATACCACCTTTACACTATGTCACCTTGCAGTCTGTGGCCTCCTCATGCTGCTGCTGCCACTTTCACACTATGTCTCCTTGCCACTCTGTGGTCTCCTCATGCTGCTGCTATATCAACACTAAGTAACTGAGCCATTCTGTGGCCTCCTCATGCTGCTGCTGCTGCCACCTCCACACTATATCACCTTGCCACTCTGTGGTCTCCTCATGCTGCTGCTGATACCACCTTCACACCATGTCACCTTGCCAGTCTGTGGCCTCCTCATTCTGCTGCTGCCACCTGCACACTATGTCACCTTGCCACTCTGTGGTCCTCCTTATGCTTCTGCTAAATCAACACTATGTCACTGGCCATTCTGTGGCCTTCTCATGCTGCTGCTGCTGCCACCTGCACACTATATCACCTTACCACTCTGTTGTCTCCTCATGCTGCTGCTGATGCCACCTTCGAACTAGGTCACCTTGCCACTCTGTGGCCTCCTCATGCTGCTGCTGCCACCACCATCCTATGTAACCTTGCCAGTCTGTGGCCTCCTCATGCTGCTGCTGCACCTCCACACTATGTCATTGTGCCACTCTGTGGTCTCCTTATGCTGCTGCCGCCTCTACACTATATCACCTTACCACTCTGTGTCTCCTCATGCTGCTGCTAACTCAACACTATGTCACTGAGCCACTCTGTGGCCTCTCATGCTGCTGCTGATGCCACCTTTACACTATGTCACCTTGCCAGTCTGTGGCCTCCTCATGCTGCTGCTGCCACTTTCACACTATGTCACCTTGCCAGTCTGTGGCCTCCCCGTGCTGCTGCTGCCACTTTCACACTATGTCACTGGGACACTCTGTGGTTTCCTCATGCTGCTGCCACCTCAACACTATGTAAATGAGCCATTCTTTGGTCTCCTCATGCTGCTGCTAACTCAACACTATGTCACTGGGCCACTCTGTGGCTTCCTCATGCTGCTGTCACCTCAATACTATGTAAATGGGCCATTCTTTGGTCTCCTCCTGCTGCTGCTAACTCAACACTATGTCACTGGGCCACTCTGTGGCTTCCTCATGCTGCTGCCACCTCAACACTATGTAAATGGACCACTCTGTGGTCTCCTCTGCTGCTGCATACCTCAACACTATGTCATTGGGTCACTCTGTGGACTTCTCAAGCTGTTCTCCACCCTCACCTCTCCATGGACTGGGCCATTTTGGCCTGTTGACATCATCATTTATTTGACCCTTCTTCTGATCTGTCAGAAGGAAGGAAAAATGAGATGCACAACGGATCCTGTCTGTGTAGCAGCTGTAAGGCCTGTATGGTTCCATCAGAATTGGCTTATGATTTGGTAGCCAAAAGCAGGAGTGGGTACAAAACACAGAAGACATGCAAATATTCCATTCACGTGTCATCTATGTTTTGAATCCACTCCTGTTTTTTTTTTTTGCTTTAGCAATACTGATGGATTATTGACCAAATGCTGACCGAGTGAAGGCAGATGCTCAACAGACAGGATCAATTTTTTGGGGGGGGGGTTAGTGGTCTGATGGATCAGAGGAAGGGTAAAATAATTAGTGACGTCAACACAAACTTACTGCTGACACCCTCTCCACTCTGTCAGGGGGCTCTACTTTATAAGCGTTTAATAGAAAGATTCTGAAGACATCTATGTGGAATCAGCTGACGGTGCAAAAGGAGTGCGCTCTTTTCACACGACAGTAGGATCTTTGGCATCTGCACGGTTCTTTGTACCTGGCGCTAACATCGACCTTTAAGGCTGAGTTCACACTTGAGTTATTTGGTCAGTTTTGGCCCCGTAACTGCCCAAATAAGGGAAGTGTGCAGTGACTCACAGTATTGTTTCACTACCACAGCAGACTCCATATGCGTGTTAGTGCAGGCACAGTGTTCTACACCACTATACAGGCTCTCTGCAGCCAGGAAATAGCTGTTTTTAATGCGATTCATCACAATTAAATTCAGATTGAATCAATCTTTTCGGAAATTTGCGAACCGGCCGATTCGAATATTTGAGAAATTCGCTCATCTCTAGTCATTAGTATCTGATCGGCTGGGGGTCCACACCCGGTACCCTATCAATTAGCTGTTTTGAGCACCGAGTCCTTCTCCGTGCTTACCAAGGACCATCCGTGCCTTCTCAAAAACCCCACTGATTAGATAGTGATGACCTATCCTGAGGATAGGTCATCAGTACAGAAATCCTGTAAAAACGCCTTTAACTACCTCAGCCCCATAGCTTAAACACCTGAAAGACCAGGCACTTTTTACACTTCTGACCTACACTACTTTCACCGTTTATGCTCGGTCATGCAACTTAACCCCCAAATGAATTTTACCCTCCTTTTCTTCTCACTAATAGAGCTTTCATTTGGTGGTATTTCATTGCTGTGACATTTTAACCTTTTTTTGTTATTAATCGAAATTTAACGATTTTTTTGCAAAAAAATGACATTTTTCACTTTCAGTTGTAAAATTTTGCAAAAAAAAAGAGATCCATATATAAATTTTGCTCTAAATTTATTGTTCTACATGTCTTTGATAAAAAAAAAATGTTTGGGTAAAAAAAAAAAATGGTTTGGGTAAAAGTTATAGCGTTTACAAACTATGGTACAAAATTGTGAATTTCCGCTTTTTGAAGCAGCTCTGACTTTCTGAGCACCTGTCATGTTTCCTGAGGTTCTACAATGCCCAGACAGTACAAACACCCCACAAATGACCCCATTTCGGAAAGTAGACACCCTAAGGTATTTGCTGATGGGCATAGTGAGTTCATCGAACTTTTTATTTTTTGTCACAAGTTAGCGGAAAATGATGATTTTTTTTTTATTTTTTTTTTTTTTTACAAAGTCTCATATTCCACTAACTTTTGCCAAAAATAAAAACTTCTATGAACTCACTATGCCCATCAGCGAATACCTTGGGGTGTCTTCTTTCCAAAATGGGGTCACTTGTGGGGTAGTTATACTGCCCTGGCATTCTAGGGGCCCAAATGTGTGGTAAGGAGTTTGAAATCAAATTCTGTAATAAATGGCCGGTGAAATCCGAAAGGTGCTCTTGGAATGTGGGCCCCTTTGCCCACCTAGGCTGCAAAAAAGTGTCACACATTTGGTATCTCCGTATTCAGGAGAAGTTGGGGAATGTGTTTTGGGGTGTCATTTTACATATACCATGCTGGGTGAGATAAATATCTTGGTCAAATGCCAACCTTGTATAAAAAAATGGGGAAAAGTTGTCTTTTGCCAGATATTTCTCTCACACAGCATGGGTATATGTAAAATGACACCCCAAAACACATTGCCAACTTCTCCTGAATACGGAGAATCAGATGTGTGACACTTTTTTGCAGCCTAGGTGGGCAAAGGGGCCCATATTCCAAAGAGCACCCTTTCGGATTTCACTGGTCATTTTTTACAGAATATGATTTTCAAACTCCTTACCACACATTTGGGCCCCTAGAATGCCAGGGCAGTATAACTACCCCACAAGTGACCCCATTTTGGAAGAAGACACCCAAGGTATTCTCTGATGGGCATAGTGAGTTCATGGAAGTTTTATTTTTTGTCACAAGTTAGTGGGAATATGAGACTTTTGTATGAAAAAATAAATAAAACTAATCATCATTTTCCACTAACTTGTGACAAAAATAAAAAATTCTAGGAACTCGCCATGCCCCTCACGGAATACCTTGGGGTGTCTTCTTTCCAAAATGGGGTCACTTGTGGGGTAGTTATACTGCCCTGGCATTCTAGGGGCCCAAATGTGTGGTAAGGAGTTTGAAATCAAAGTCTGTAATAAATGGCCGGTGAAATCGAAAGGTGCTCTTTGGAATGTGGGCCCTTTGCCCACCTAGGCTGCAAAAAAGTGTCACACATGTGGTATCTCCGTATTCAGGAGAGGTTGGGGAATGTGTTTTAGGGTGTCTTTTTACATTATACCATGCTGGGTTGGAGATAAATATCTTGGTCAAATGCCACTTTGTATAAAAAAATGGGAAAAGTTGACTTTGCCAAGTTATTTCTCTCACCCAGCATGGGTATATGTAAAATGACACCCCAAACACAATCCCCAACTTCTCCTGAATACGGAGATACCACTGTGTGACACTTTTTTGCAGCCTAGGCGGGCAAAGGGGCCCATATTCCAAAGAGCACCTTTCGGATTTCACTGGTCATTTTTTACAGAATTTGATTTCAAACTCCTTACCACACATTTGGGCCCCTAGAATGCCAGGGCAAGTATAACTACCCCACAAGTGACACCATTTTGGAAAGAAGACACCCCAAGTATTCGCTGATGGGCATAGTGAGTTCATGGAAGTTTTTATTTTTTGTCACAAGTTAGTGGATATGAGACTTTGTATGAAAAAAAAAAAATCATCATTTTCCACTAACTTGTGACAAAAATAAAAAATTCTAGGAACTCGCCATGCCCCTCACTGAAATACCTTGGGGTGTCTTCTTTCCAAAATGATCACTTGTGGGGTAGTTATACTGCCTGGCATTCTAGGGGCCCAAATGTGTGGTAAGTAGATAAATGACCTGTGAAATCCGAAAGGTGCTCTTGGAATGTGGGCCCCTTTGCCCACCTAGGCTGCAAAGAAGTGTCACACATGTGGTATCTCCGTATTCAGGGAGAAGTTGGGGAATGTGTTTTGGGGTGTACATTTTACATATACCCATGCTGGGTGAGAGAAAAACTTTCCCATTTTTTATACAAATTGGCATTTGACCAGATATTTATCTCACCCAGCATGGGTATATGTAAAAAGACACCCCAAAACACATTCCCCAACTTCTCCTGATACGGAGATACCACATGTGTGACACTTTTTTGCAGCCTAGTGGCAAAGAGGCCCAAATTCCTTTTAGGAGGGCATTTTTAGACATTTGGATACCAGACTTCTTCTCACGCTTTGGGGCCCCTAAAATGCCAGGGCAGTATAAATAACCCCACATGTGACCCCATTTTGGAAAGAAGACCCCCAAGGTATTCAATGAGGGGCATGGCGAGTTCATAGAAAAAAAAAAATTTTGGCACAAGTTAGCGGAAATTGATTTTTTGATTTTTTTTCCGCACAAAGTCTACCTTTCCGCTAACTTGGGACAAAAATTTCAATCTTTCATGGACTCAATATGCCCTCAGCGAATACCTTGGGGTGTCTTCTTTCCAAATGGTGTTATTTGTGGGGTGTTTGTACTGCCCTGGCATTTGAGGGTCTCCGCAATCACTACATGTATGCCCAGCATTAGGAGTTTCTGCTATTCTCCTTATATTGAGCATACGGGTAATGAGATTTTTTTTTTCCGTTCAGCCTCTGGGCTGAAAGAAAAAATGAACGGCACAGATTTCTTCATTCGCATCGATCAATGTGGATGAAAAAATCTCTGCCAAAAAAAAAAAAGGAGGGGAAAGGCGTCTGCCAGGACATAGGAGCTCCGCCCAACATCCATACCCACTTAGCTCGTATGCCCTGGCAAACCAGATTTCTCCATTCACATCATCGATGTGGATGAATAAATCATTGCCGGGATTTTTTTATTTATTTTTTTATATACAAAGTGTTTGGCCAAAGCATAGGAACACCGCCACCTTCCTCAGCTCATATGCCTCGGCAAACGTATCTTTACTGCAGAGGAGAAATCTCGTCTTGCAGTGCCGCATACACCGACTTGCGTGTAATCTGACAGCAGTGCAATGCTTCTGTGAAATGCACATCAGTGCTGCAGCTAGTCGATCGATTGGTCCACCTGGAAGGTAAAAAAAAAAAAACAGGCCGCAACACAATAATTTATTAACTTTGGAAGAGAACATATAAACTTTAACTTTTTGAACTGAACATTAACCTTTTTGCTTACTGGTGTTTTTTTTTTGTGTTTTTTTTACCTTTATAGAACAAACCTCTCCTTCCCATGGGTCAATGTGCAAAGCGCAAATCGCCCAAAGATGTGGCGAAGTACGTTATGCACTTTGTCCCATGTGAAAAGGAGACGTTTGCAGCAGCTGTGAGTGAATGGGCCCTAATAGCCCTGTGTGCCTGTCCTGGTGAGATGTGATCCCTATGCTAGGTGTACCTGTGTGTGGTACTTCCGGAAACACTCTCCTAAGCATAGGGCAGGGGTGGTCAGGACAGTCAGGACAGAAATAGCGGGTGTCACGCCTTATTCCACTCCTGCTACAGACATGACATCTTTTTCGGGTGACGGTTGGGTTGAGGTACCAGCAACGACATTGGGGAAATGTCGCTCGTGTAGACGGCTAACTACATGGTGGTTGGGGCCACGGAACCTTCTGGATACAGGAGGTTCTCGATGATCTCTTCCTGGAATTTGAGGAAGGATCCTGTTCTCCCAGCCTTACTGTAGAGAACAAAACTATTATACAGCGCCAATTGAATCAAATATACAGACACCTTCTTATACCAGCGTCTGGTTCTGCAGGAAACTAAATACGGAGACAACATCTGGTCATTGAAGTCCACCCCTCCCATGAGCAAATTATAGTCGTGGACTGAGGGGGCTTTTCAATGACACGGGTTGCTCGCTCAATTTGGATTGTCGTGTCTGCGTGAATGGAGGAGAGCATGTAAACGTCACGCTTTCTCTCCATTTCACCGCGAGCAGTTCTTCGTTACACAAGGCAGCCCTCTCCCCCTTGCAAGACGGGTGGTAACGAGCCGTTGGGGGAAGCCCCGGCGATTAGGTCGCACGGTGCCACAGGCGCAAATCCGTTCTAGAAACAAATGCCTAAAGAGGGCCACACTTGTGTAGAAATTGTCCACATAAAGATGGTACCCCTTGCCGAATAAGGGTGACACCAGGTCCCAGACTGTCTTCCCACTGCTCCCCAGGTAGTCAGGGAAACCGACCGGCTCCAGGGTCTGATCTTTTCCCTCATAGACACGAAATTTGTGCGTATAGCCTGGGGCCCTTTCACAGAGCTTATACAATTTGACCCCATACCGGGCACGCTTGCTTAGGATGTATTGTTTGAAGCCAAGGCGCCCGGTAAAATGTATTAGGGACTCGTCTATGCAGATGTTTTGCTCGGGGGTATACAAATCTGCAAATTTCTGGTTGAAATGGTCTATGAGGGGCCGAATTTTGTGGAGCCGGTCAAAAGCTGGGTGGCCTCTGGACGGGAGGAGGTGTTGTCGCTAAAATGCAGGAAACGCAGGATGGTCTCAAATCGTGTCCTGGACATAGCAGCAGAAACATGGGCATGTGATGAATTGGGTTCGTGGACCAATATTCATGCTTTTTAGTTAGACCCATGTTGAGGAGAAGGCCCAGAAAATTTTTAATTTCGGAAACTTGGACTGGTTTCCACCGGAAAGGCTGGGCATAAAAGCTTCCTGGGTTTGCGGTTATAAATTGTGTGGCATACCGGTTTGTTTCTGCCACAACTAAATCTAAGAGCTCCGCAGTCAAGAACAGCTCAAAAAATCCCAGGGCCGAACCGATATGAGCCGTCTCAACCCGAACTCCAGACTGGGCGGTGAAAGGGGGAACTAATGGTGCGGCTGAAGTTGGTGACTGCCAATCAGGGTTTGCCAGCACCTCAGGGATTCTAGGGGCTCTACGGGCCTGTCTGTGCGGTGGCTGCGACGGGGTAACTACTGCACGTGCCACCGTACCAGCTTCAACTGCCCTTTGGTGCTCGCTACTTGTACGGCATGTTGTACGGCAATGCTGGTACTAGGTCCAGGAAGGGCTGCGCTGCTGGTGTATGCCTCACCACGTGATCCGGCAGCGACAGCCCCACTCTGCTGCTCTTGAAGCGGATCCTGCGTAAACCTGTGGTCTAGCGACACGGGGCCGGGTACGCCTGGTGCTATCAGGGACCTCAGCCTCCTCGTCCGAACTTTGGGTCAGAGAGCCACTGCTTTCTACAGGTTCATTCTGACCCGCTAGATTCGTCAGATGAGAGGTTCCCACTCCTCATCCGACT
This sequence comes from Bufo bufo, assembly GCF_905171765.1. Taxonomy (NCBI): domain Eukaryota; kingdom Metazoa; phylum Chordata; class Amphibia; order Anura; family Bufonidae; genus Bufo; species Bufo bufo. The sequence goes on from NC_053394.1 coordinate 217,357,124, forward strand.
GGGTCAGAATCCTGTAGGCCTCTTCAGAAGAATACCCCCTGTTTGACATTTTGGACTACTAAATTTAGGGGTATTCCCTGAGACTACCCAAGAAAAAAAGCAAACCTGTCTTACAAAGGGGAGGCTAGCGAAGTACCGGAGGCCGCTGCGGTTGATAAAAAATATCAAAACTGATTTTTTTTATCGCCGCAGCGCGTGTAAAGTGAATGTGCAGTGATCAAAAAATATATATTTTTTGCCACTGCGGCGGGGCGGGCGTTGGTGAACGCACGTGTGGGGGACCGATCAGGCCTGATCGGGCAAACACTGGTTTTGGGTGGAGGGCGAGCTAAGGTGACACTAATACAATTATAGATCTGACCGTGATCAGTTTTGATCACTTACAGATACTATAAAAGTACAAATGCTGATTAGCGATACGCTAAACAGCGAATAAGTGACTGCGGTGCGGTGGGCTGGGCGCTAACTCACGCTAAACTACCTAACCAAGGGGCCTAAACTATCCCTAAAACCTAACAGTCAATACCATAAGTGAACTTGTTCTTCAACTTTTGCCGGCCCGCGATGCGCATGCGCGGGCCGGCTCTGACCGAAATCTCGCGTCTTGCGAGATGACGCACGGATGCGTCCAGGAGGAATGAATCAACCACCTTCCGGACGCATCCGTGCGTTAGGCGGTCGGGAGGTGGTTAAGTAGAGAGTATAGGGATTATTTTCCTCTATTTGTTTTCCACCCTGGTTACTTATATTTCATTGCATAAAACATGACACACACAGTCTGTCAGACCATTTATCATTCAAAATCTTCAAATTTTGCAGATGATGGATTGATGGGAAACAAGTAAAGTATTGCAGCAGACTATTGTATGTTAGCAGCCTTTGCTGATCATTACCTTCTGACATTTTACATGGTTTATGAGCCTCCCATCAAATAAAACTTTTCTAGTGTAAAAGGGCCCCTAAGAGGAAGATCAAGAACATATATGACATGTAAGAATTACAGCTTTATGTAAGGCTGGTTTACTGTTAAGTTTATGGAAACATAAATTCTCCAAAAATAAAATGTTTGCTTATAAAAATCTGCTGTCAAAGGCAGTTATCCTTATTCATGAGATACGGGATAAGTATGTTATTGTGACGGTCTGACTGCTGGAACCACCACCGTTTCTGAGAAAATGGGTCCTGGGCCCCCTGTGAACAGAGAGGTAGGTTGCACATGTGAGATTCATTCTCGATGGGACTGATGAAGATAGCCGAGTACAGAACTTAGCTATTTTTTGCATTTCTATAGAGAATGAATGGAGGCTCAGTGCCAGATTACTGCTACACGTCCTACTGCGTGCCTTACTGCTAGGCGCGTTCCATTTATATGGAGGTACAGTACCCCTATTCTCGGGATTGTGGGAGGCAAAAAGGTCAGACCCCCACTGATCAGATACATATTCCCTCTCCTGTGTTTAGGGCATAAATTCAGAGCTTGGCACAATTCAGTATGGCAGCATAATCTGTGTGTAGTGTATGGTGGCATTATTTACTTTAGAACTAACACACTTAGGCCTCTTGCACACGACCGTATGTATTTTGCGGCCTGCAAAAAATACGGATGACATCCGTGTGCATTCCGTATTTTATGGAACAGCTGGCCCTTCATAGAACAGTACTATCCTTGTCCGTAATGCGGACAATAATATGACATGTTATATTTTTTTGCGGAACAGAAATACGGAAACGAAATGCACACGGAGTACGTTCCGTTTTTTTTTTTTTGCGGACCCATTGAAATGAATGGTTCCATATATGGTCTGCAAAAAAAAACGGAACGGAAACGGAATAAAAATACGTTCGTGTGCAAGAGGCCTTAGGGTACAGGCACACATGGTGAATATGCTGTGGAGTCCCGCAGAGGAATTGCATGCAGAAAATCTGTAGCATTTACAGTACCAACAAAAGAAGATGAGATTTCATCCACACGCAGAATTTCCACATCAAAATCTGCACATGACTTGTTGTTCGGTGTGGATTTTATATCCTCAGTATGTCAATTCACTTCTTCAGCTGATTTCACCATTTGCAATGTAAAGGATGGGATCTGTATCAAAATTTGCACCATTTGATGTGGATGTTGCTGCTGTATCTGCAGACATGCTGCAGGTCTTCCACTGTGGAAATTCCACAGCATACCGCTATGTGCGGTATGGGGTTTCGCTCTAGTAGATAGGGTAAGCGGGCGCAGTACAGACACAAAATACAAGTTCTTAACTCAAAACGTCAGTGTTTATTCACACTTGAGGCAATCGCAATGGAAAGTTCATATAACACAAGTCACTTTGCTGGCAGTTCTGCCTCCAGTAGTCCACAGCAGGCTTTATAGGGGCCTGTTTCCCCAGCGTGCGGCTCTCAGCCCTCCAGCACAACACATGAATTTAAGGACAGCCAGGTGCTGCCAAAATCCGGACCGGCACTTAAACTCCAGTCCGGTATTTGACCTCACGTGGCTGGAAACCAGCCCAGCCCCACATGCTGGGAGGAAAATACCTGCCTTGCCAGACACAACCCCTCACTGTGTCACAGCGGCTATACCCTTGCTGTATCTGTCAAGTATGTGACATCCATTTGTAGATGTGTGCATGCTGCATAAGCATACTCATAAGGCTTCCATTATTACAGTCCGTCTTATTTACTGCTGTTATATAACAATTTTCAGAAAAGGATGAAAAGTTCCATTCTGCAATACTCAGGGGACATTTTGATGAAGGAAAGCATATACAGAGCAACATCTGCTTTTTATATTTATTTCTAGAGAAGAAAAACCATGTTATCAGCAAATTAAAAATTTGCCTATCTTTAAAGGACTCTGTCAGCTAATGTAACTATATATAACCCAAGCAAGGCGACATAGTTTTGCCTAAAGGTGGATTTACCACGGGCACATGAGCAGCAGATTTTCGGGGAAAAGCGTTCCTTCCCGACAGCGGCTGCTCGTTCAGTATGAGGACGAGCAGTCGTATTGCGATTGCTCATCCTCATACATCTACATTGTTTCTCAGTAGAAGATGAATGAAAGCTATGTTTCCGCACATAATACTAACAATGGCATGTTTTTCTTTGTGTTAGGCAGAACTATGTAGCCTTGGCTTGGGTTACATATAGTTAGATTAGCTGACACTACCTTTAAACAAGTTTCTGGTTCAAGTTTTTTAAATTAGATGTTGTAAGAGGTCTGGAAAAATGTATATATGGAGAAATTTGGATCAAGATGCCATTTTACATAATTTTACTTTCTGTGAACACGCTAGCAATTTTGTATATGAGAAGAAAAAATATATTTGCATATTGTAATATTGTACATTTTTCAACTGCATTCAGAGAACTGCAATGCATTCGGAGTTCCTGCTTTACTTGTTTTAGATCTAACTAGCTAGATTTATAAAAGTTTACAACTATATTATAAGTTAATTTATTCACTTCTCAGCAGTCGTGTCGTTATCAGGCTTCAAGCCACAGCTGTCCCCATATTTCTGTAAACAATGCGACATCGTGCCCATGTGGGAAGGGTGCCAGGGATGAGAAGAATGAGAGTAATAGTTTGAACAGTGGCAAAGCCCTGCACTGGCGCTCCCTAGTACCACGTGCACAGTGAGGGGGAGCACCTAAATTCCCCCAAGGCACACCCTAAAAAGAGAGGTCTCCTGCCCAATGTATGATGGGTGACATTGGTGTGGAGGATTGGGATGAGGTGCAAGGCAGGTATCCTAGGTTGCAGGAGGCCACAACACAAAGATTAGGTTGGATTGGTCAAACAAGTAACAGGTTATTTATTGCAAACTTTTGGCAAGTTTGGCAATGCTTTTGGCAAAAAAACACATTTTTATAAGTAGGCACATATCTTGTTAACAGCCACAATAAGCTTCCAGTTTGACAAAAGAATGAACTCTGTGTGTCCCATCTAGACAGTCTTTAGATACCAATATGCTTCACTCTGATTGAGCCTCATGTGATTTTCCTCAACTGCAATATTATCCCAAAGTGTGGTTCTATAATACACCCTGCAGGTGTAGTCCTTTAACAGGCTTGTAATCTGTCTTTCTCTCAGATGACTAGGGACCTTAGCCTATACCCTAATCAAAATGTGGTGAAGTCCAAAGCCAATATATTAGCATTATCTTTACAGGCAGTGGTCCCTGCACCAACCAGAATGGCTGATTAACCTTCAATAAAGTTGCTTTCAACACTCTGTGTGGTTGAGCTTTAGGAATTTCTCTTATAGACCCCACTGCACCCCTCCTTCCTGGTGCTGCTCACTGTTCAGCTACCAACCTTTAACTCTGACCCCCGTAGGAAGGGGACCAGCTCAGGGGTTGGGCCTGCCCCTGCCCAGAGACTACCAAGCAGTGGATTTTAATGCTGATGTGAACATAGACTTTGCATAACACTGCAAAAAAATAAAAATAAATTTTAAACCCTAACACATCAAACTACATAACATCTATCAAACTCTGTTATAAGCAACAGAAGGCAGCTTTAGGCTACGTCTACACAACGACATTTGTCGCGCTACAGATAGGGCACAACTACACTGCAACATTTGTAGCGCAACATTTTGTTGCGCTAATGTCGCGCGACAATTTTTATAATGCCAGTCTATGGTGTCGCACTACAACATGCTGCGCACTGCGACGCAGCAGTCGCAGAAAAATCCATCTCTAATGGATTTTCTGCGACTGTTGCGTCGCAGTCGTAGCATGTTGCATGTTGCAGTGCAACACCACAGACTGCCATTATGAAAATTGTCCCGCGACATTAGTGCAACAAAATGTTGCGCGACAAATGTCGTCGTGTAGACGTAGCCTTAATTTTGGCATCCGGGTCGCTACAATACCAGACCCGGATAACTTTTATTTCTGCATATTTCTTACTCCTATCAATAGAAAGGGCTATTCTCATTCACAATACGGACAAGAATAGTATGTGTTCTATGTGTTGTATGCATGGCCTCATAGAAATTAATGGCCCAGTGTGCTACTTGCAAAAAAATGTTGTTCTGTGCATAAGGCCATACATGAAGGCAACACAACTGTTATGGTATAAAGATGGAGACAGATAACGCAGGCACCATTGACCTTAGGTGATGGACACATTTCACCTCCTCCCTGTTCAGTGGCCTCCGTACAGGTCACAGAGCATGCTTAACATTCTTCCACAAAAGTACAGTCAGGTCCATAAATATTGGGACATTAACACAATTCTAACATTTTTGGCTCTATACACCACCACAATGGATTTGAAATGAAACGAACAAGATGTGCTTTACCTGCAGACTGTCAGCTTTAATTTGAGGGTATTTACATCCCAATCAGGTGAACGGTGTAGGAATTACAAGAGTTTGCATATGTGCCTCCCACTTGTTAAGCGACCAAAAGTAATGGGACATAATAATAATCATAAATCAAACTTTCACTTTTTAATACTTGGTTGGAGATCCTTTGCAGTCAATTACAGCCTGAAGTCTGGAACGCATAGACATCACCAGATGCTGGGTTTCATCCCTGGTGATGCTCTGCCAGGCCTCTACTGCAACTGTCTTCAGTTCCTGCTTGTTCTTGGGGCACTTTCCCTTCAGTTTTGTCTTTAGCAAGTGAAATGCATGCTCAATCGGATTCAGGTCAGGTGATTGACCTGGCCATTGCATAACATTCCACTTCTTTCCCTTAAAAAACTCTTTGGTTGCTTTGCAGTATGCTTTGGGTCATTGTCCATCTGCACTGTGAAGCGCCGTCCAATGAGTTCTGAAGCATTTGGCTTAATATGAGCAGATAATATTGCCCGAAACACTTCAGAATTCATCCTGCTGCTTTTGTCAGCAGTCACATTATCAATAAATACAAGAGAGGCAGTTCCATTGGCAGCCATACATGCCCACGCCATGACACTACCATTAGCCTGCTTCACTGATGAGGTGGTATGCTTAGGATCATGAGCAGTTCCTTTCCTTCTCCATACTCTTCTCTTCCCATCACTCTGGTACAAGTTGATCTTGGTCTCATTGTCCATAGGATGTTGTTACAGAACTGTGAAGGCTTTTCTAGATGTCGTTTGGCAAACTCTAATCTGGCCTTCCTGTTTTTGAGGCTCACCAATGGTTTACATCTTGTGGTGAACCCTCTGTTTTCACTCTAGTGAAGTCTTCTCTTGATTGTTGACTTGACACACATACACCTACCTCCTGGAGAGTGTTCTTGATCTGGCCAACTGTTGTGAAGGGTGTTTTCTTCACCAGGGAAATAATTCTTCGGTCATCCACCACAGTTGCTTTCCATGGTCTTCCGGGTCTTTTGGTGTTGCTGAGCTCACCGATGAGTTCCTTATTTTTAAGAATGTTCCAAACAGTTGTTTTGGCCACGCCTAATGTTTTTGTTATCTCTCTGATGGGTTTGTTTTGTTTTTTCAGCCTAATGATGGCTTGCTTCACTGATAGAGACAGCTCTTTGGATCTCATCTTGAGAGCTGACAGCAACAGATTCCAAATGCTAATAGCACACTTGAAATGAACTCTGGACCTTTTATCTGCTCATTGTAATTGGGATAATGAGGGAATAACACACAAGGAACAGCTGAGAAGCCAATTGTCCCATTACTTTTAGTCCCTTAACAAGTGGAGGCACATATTCAAACTGTTGTAATTCCTACACCGTTCACCTTATTTGGATGTAAATACCCTCAAACTAAAGCCGACAGTCTGCAGTTAAAGCACATCTTGTTCGTTTCATTTCAAATCCATTGTGGCAGTGTATAGAGCCAAAAATGTTAGAATTGTGTCGATGCCCCAATATTTATGGACCTGACTGTATTTTTTTTTTCTAACAGATTTTTTTATGTCCATGTGGCTGTTTTAAATCAAATATTTCCAACTACTATTCACAGATAAAAATGTAGGTTCAATCAGCTTTTGTTTCTCATTTATACAGGTAACATGCTTGGTGGAGACTAGAGATAAGACACACTCTCTACAGTTAAGGACATCCCTTGCAGAGAGGTATTCCACCCTGAAGTGGATAGAGCACTAAGAAAGATCAACATGGAAAACATTTCCATTTCTATTGTATAAATGCCAAGACAATTTTGTTAAAAGTGTTAAAATCTGCATACAAATGGTAAAGACTTGGTTAAGCGGTAAGACTTAGATTGTGACCCATGCTGCTGAAGACACACACTGTGTCTTGCTAAGATGAGAATTATGTAGGTAATACATTAAGCATTAACTTGTTGTTCCATTTTGGTATTTTTGGAAAAATGTTTTCCAATATAAATTCCTTTCTAGTAGTATGAAAAATATATTAGGAAATTGTATTCACAGCCTCTGTGTAGCTTGGAGGCCATCTAAGAATTTATAGTTTTTTCCTGGTAAGTTTTATCCTGCAATCCATGTACTAGATAGAAACATAGAATGTGTCGGCAGATAAGAACCATTTGGCCCATCTAGTCTGCCCAATCCCTAAACACTACCATGGTTGTTAAACTACTTTCATATCGGCATTTAGAAATCCAGCAGGGTGTTCTGGCAGAATTTCAGCCAAATTTCAAAACGCTTATGAGATTAGTCACAATACGTTTGGCCATATCGGTTTACCAGGCAGTTAAGATGTTTTGTCACTATTGTAAACAGTTTGCTATTACAATTTAAACTAAATTTTGCACTCACACATACTAATGTACATAATATGGCCAAAGGAATGTGGGCAACTGACGATAATATCTAAGCTTGTTTGACATCCAATTCCAAACTCACAGGAGTTAATATGGAGTTGGGGCAAATTCTGCGGCTATAACCTCCTCCATTCTTTTGGGAAGGATTGCCAAAAGATTTTGGGACGTGTCTGTGGGATTTTGAAAAACAAAAAACACATTAATGAGGCCTGGTACTGATGTTGAATTGGAATGTCTGACTCGAAATCAGTGTTCCAATTCATCCCAAAGGTGCTTGATAAAATTGAGATTAGGGTTCTGTGCAGCCACTTGGGTTTCTCCACACCGTACTTATCCAACGAGGTATTTATGGACACAGACATGATGGAATAGGAAGAAGGCCTTCACCAAATTGTTGCCATAAAATATTTTTTAATTACTTGGCATGTAGCATTAACATTACTCTTAACTGGAAATAAGGGGTTTAGCTAAACCCTGACAAAAAGTTCTACAATAACCTCTATCACATTTTACAGTAGGCACTATGCCTTTTGGTAGATTCATCAAACAGACTAGTGATAGTGAAATGTGATTCATCACTCCAGAATTAATGCCTGGAGTGGGCCAACTGTGGAAGTTATCAGGTATGAACCATTTATTCCAGATTATTGCCTGATCATGAGTGGAGGTGAGAGCTGCCTTTCTATTCAGCAATCACCTCCTCTGTATGGGGATGAGTGATGGCTAAGATTTATTTATTTTATGCACTTATATAGCGCTACTATATTCCGCAGCGCTTTACAGCCATTAGCATCCAACTGTCCCCAAATGGGGCTCACAATCTAAGGTCCCTATCAGTATGTCTTTGTGTGGGAGTAAACACGCAAACACAGGTAGAACATACAAACTCCATGCAGAGGTTGTACTTGGTAGGATTTGAACCAAGGATCCCAGCGCTGCAATGCACCAGTGCTAACCACTGAAACACCATGCTGCCCCAGATGACCCTTGTCCCTATAGTTTCATTATTTCTGGGCAGCAGATCCCATTCTATATAGGACTAGTTTACTGTTAGACTCAACAGTGCATTCACCTACTGAACAAGCATTTGCTAGTTCATCGGGTGATTGGCAGCACCTTTACACAAGGCAATTATTGAGAAGGCACGTTCCTTCAACACTCCTTCCCAATACTTGACTGGATCATCATCCTGTATAAAGGGGCCTTTAGACAGAATGTGGATTAGGAAAGATATATAGGTCTAAATGATCGAGATTGAGTTGTTTAGATGAGATAAATAGTATTTTGTGCAAACTACTAAATTGAATAAGTGATGTTGCCTACCAGTAACACCCCAAGTTGTTCATTCCTCTCAGTTTTAAAATACATTGATATCAAGCAGTGTAATAAATAAGAGATCTTAAAAGGGATTGTCCAAATTAATATAGGTTTTTGAATTCCTGACATTCAGCAGGACCAATTGTGGAAAGCATGCTAACCTGCGGTCCACCAATCGGTTCTGGCTCTGTGGGTCTGCCACTATAGTCACTAAAACAAAACAATAGCTGATCTTAGGGAGACCAACTACAAAAAACACAGTAGAGCCTATCTTCACTATGCTTCGGTAGCCATATGTAAACTTCTGTTATGACAGAAACATGTGCCCCATACTAGCCACCACGCTGGCACAGATTTTATTCTAGGCACACTGACTTATGGAGGATACATCTTTGTTATGAGGTGTGTGCTTTGTCATAAATTACTGTAAGCGCATCTTTCAGCGGTGCAGGGGATTTCAAAACTGGTGTTGAAACTACCAGTCTTGATAATTCCCCCCCCTTTGTGTTTCAATTCACAATTTTCAAGATATTTGTTTGAAAGGGAGAACATTCTTGCTTACATTCTAGTTCTGTTCCTAGCTAAGTGCATACAATATATCCAATATATGCAATTATCTTGAGCTAAACACATCAGCAGCAAAAATCTGTATAGTAATTTGCTAAAATGTATCAGTCTAGAGTCCAGGCTGTTCAGCATTGGCCATAACTATTGGCCACTATGCCAATCAACTGGTTTGACTTTGGGCTATAACTAAGAGCATTATCCTGGCAGTCTCCTGATATTCATTCTTTAACCCCTATACAGGGATCTTGACTTTGCTGCAGGGGTGACATCAGGCTACTACCTCTTGGAATAGTCCAGTGGTAGTTGGCAGCTGACCAACTAGGGTCAGAGACACCAGTGCGAAACACCAAGGGGTTACACAATACTTATAGTCAGGAAATAGGCAAAGGTCAGGGTAGGCAGAGTTCGTGAGAATCTGGAAAACTAGTCCATTAGGCTTTAGCCTGTTGACCATACTGACCCTTTGCTGCTTGCCCGGACCTAAGTCAGGTCAAGCAGCGGAGTGTCAGAATCAGTAAACCGGCAGAGGAAGGTTGGCATACCTTCACTAGAAACTAGCAAGCTAGATAACCTAAAGCTCAGGCTCCCTTTCCTAGGGGAAGGTGCCATAAATTCCTTAAGGAGACCAGCCATTAGATTGAGGAGACTAGAGTACGTGTGTGCTCCCCAACTCTTAATGGGCCAGTATATGTTAGAGACAGGCAGAGAGGACCCAGCAGAGACACACAGGCTACAACATGCAGAAGACACATGGGACACCAACAGCCGGACCCCTTTCTGAACTGAGGGAAAGCAGGTCAAGCGTTACTGCTCCACTCATTCACTATGTGATTGACAGAAATAGCTGAGCAATGTACTCCGTTATCTCCGACTGCCCCATAGAGAGTGAATATAGCTTATCACCTATCCAGTGAATAGGGAAAAAGTAGGTATTGTGGGTCAATCACTTTAAAGGGGATTTCCAAGACTTTTATACTGATGACCTATCCTCCTATCCTTCGCAGCTTACTAAAGGCCATGTGACATCACATTCATCAGTCACACAGCCTTGGCACAACTCAGCCCCATTAAAGTAAATAAAGTTGAGCTGCAATACCAAGCGGTATGGTGCTGTGCTTGGTGAAGGCCATGGCACTACTAAGAGTACCAGAGCCTTATCAAACAGCTGATTGGCGGGGGTCGCAGATGTGTGATCCCCAACAATCAGATACTGATATCCTATCCAGAGGATAGTGTCCAGTGTCTCAGAAAACCCATTTAACCATAATTTACATAAAATGAAAAACCAACATTAAAAGGGGTTGTCACAGGAAAAACATTATACCTTTTTCAAACCAGCACCTGGATCTGAATACTCTTGTAAGTGAATGCAATTAAAAATGTATCATAGCAATCAGTTATGCAATAAAATGCATCTGTATAGAGCGAGCCACCTGCTGTTTGTTCTTTTCCTTATTTCTCTGTCCACTTCAGTAACATCGTTTCATTTGCTCAGTTCCATCTTTCAACTGCTATCAGCCATATCTTCTGTTAGAAGCTGTGACAATTACGAAGAGAGCTGCAGAAGAAAGGACCCCCCCCCCCCCCCAAGAAAGTACACACACAGCCTTAATGGACATGCCCCTGAGCTGCCAGACTGAAGAGAATGTAACACGCAATTGAAGCAATGAATGGGGAGATCTCTGGTTCCATAGGATAACACCTTTAGGTATGAATGTGAACCTAAGTCAAAATAATACAGTAGTGATATGATGGACATACTGCCTGATTTTCAAATTTAAGAATATTAAATGATGCAAACTAAGCTGTAGAAACCAGTATCAGGCAGCGCTGCCAAGGCCAAGATAATGGGTTGCATCAAAAGGGGCATAGATGCCCATGAGGAGAACATAGTCTTGACACTTTACAAATCACTAGAAAGACCACACATGGAGTACTGTGTACAGTTCTGGTCTCCTGTGAACAAGGCAGACATAGCAGAGCTGTAGAGGGTTCAGAGGAGGGCAACTAAAGTAATAAATGGAATGGGTGGACCTCAGTACCAAGAAAGATTATCAAAGTTAGGGTTATTCACTTTAGAAAAAAAGACGACTGAGAGGAGATCTAATTACTATGTATAAATATATCAGGGGTCAGTACAGAGATCTATCCCATCATCTATTTATCCCCATGGCTGTGACTGTGACAAGGGGACACCCTATGCGTCTGGAGGAAAGAAGGTTTGTACACAAACATAGAAAAGGATTCTTTACGGTAAGAGCAGTGAGGACTATGGAACTCTCTGCCTGAGGAGTGGTGATGGGGAGTACAATAAAGGAATCAAGAGGGGCCTGGATGTGTTTTTGGAGTGTAATAATATTACAGGATATAGCTACTAGAGAGGGGTCGTTGATCCAGGGAGATATTCTGATTGCCTGATTGGAGTCGGGAAGGAATTTTTTATTCCCCTAAAGTGAGGAAAATTGGCTTCTACCTCACAGGTTTTTTTGCCTTCCTCTGGATCAACCTGCAGGATAACAGGCCGAACTGGATGGACAGATTTCTTTTTTCGGCCTTATGTACTATGTTAAAATGTGATTAGGAGAAAAGCAATTTACACTGCCAAAGTTTGTATGGGGGTTAATTGTGCCTCGGACTGAACAAGAACAGAATAGTTTCCATGTGGTATAAGCAATGCGTAAGGAATGGAGCACACCACATGCTTGGTTAGATACAGTAGATGGAGTCCCATGGGAAACTTCAAATGTGGGCACTGCGCAATGTGTAACATAAATGCGCACGGGGAAACAAGTCCAGATAGGAAATATAACACACACTATTAAGCAATTTATTAATTGCAAGTCAGCTTATGTAGTGTATGCGATTTTTTGCCCATGCGAAAGATTTTATATCAGCAAAACCCATAGACCCCTATATGTGCGATTCAGAGAACATAAAAGGTCGATCGTTACAGGTATTGGAGCTACACGTCTTATAGAACATATTAAGATGAACATCAGGGTAATAAAGAATTTTTAAAATGTGCAGGGATCGAGAGTGTTAATCTACCAGCAAGAGCTGGGGACAGAAAGCGCATTTTATTGCAACGAGAAGCACAATGGATTATTGGGAGGTTTAGGCTTCAATGACAAAAACGATCTTGCTGTCTTTGTATGATTTTAAAGTTTCATATGTATACTAAGGTGATCCGAATATTTGATTGATTGATGCACCTGTTTAGCAGTGACATGCAGGGAGGAGACAGGTATATTGGGCGCTCCCCTTTCACGTCACAGTAGGCTCGACAAAGCGCGATTGTAGAGCGAAACAGCTGTTGCCTTTCCTTTTGCTATATATGACCCGCACCCGCTATGTTTCAAACCGAATAAAGCGTCGATTTAACGAAGATTCGGTGAGTGCCGCCTTTTTTCTTCTGTTTATGGAGCACACCACAATGTCTTGTCCTAGCTTTAACAAAACTGTATGTTCTAGTATTAAACCTAGAGCAAAGAAGGTGAAGCTGCCTATGATTAGATGTTGGGTTTTGATCTCCAGCCTGTCTTGACAGATAAAATCTGGTTGCTGTAGTTAAACATTGCAGTTCTTATTGGCAAAAGGTTTTACACATCACACCTCGCAACAAGAAGACCATTTCATTTACACAGTAGATATAATGGGAGCAATGGAGGTTTTGTATAAAATCTGATGGCCCTGGCAATCTGGATCTGGTCGACAACACCTCCACAATTTGTTTGCCCTACATTTTATACGTAAGGATGAGGTTTTCAACTGTCTGCTGGAGTGAAAGGTCTGCGTTCCTTTAATAGTATTCAATGTGACTGGGTTTCAGTTAGAAATATTACTAGTAAACTTCTATTGCAGAACCTCTAATTATCTGTACACATACTGCATTGTAACCATATGTATTCCCTACCTATAAGTGGTAGATTAGCAGCAGCCCACTATAGGGCTGCGTTTCATAGTAATATGATTTGTGACATTTTGTATTGGCACTTTATCTGCTGTTTTTGACATTTTAAGTCTATGGGAAAAAAAACATCAGGAATAGAAAACAGCATAATGCTAGGCTCTGCTAGGCTTAGATAAAATTGGAACGCTATGAAAACCGCAACAAAAAAATTGCTTTGTATGCTTTCATCGGGCTGCAGATACTTCAGCAAAAAAATAAATAAAAGCATGGAAAGGCCACGACAAACACCATAAAAATGTGTCAAACCCTGGGCATGAAACACACCTAAGGAACAATGCTAAAGTGACATTTTCAGAGCAGAAACACCCCATAGGTTTAGACCCTTGCAACCTGGAGATCCCTGGACTACAGTCCTAGATGAGTCTTGACAATTGCTGAACAGGACGTGAGCATGGTAGCAGATTGCAGAAGGAGATAGTGCTTTCCACTACAGGTTCCCAGGTTAATCTCCAGACTGGCAGAGAACAACTAATGAAACTTTGTAAGGGCTCTTTCACACTTGCGTTATTGTCTTCCGGCATAGAGTTCCGTCGTCGGGGCTCTATGCCGGAAGAATCCTGATCAGGATTATCCTAATGCATTCTGAATGGAGAGAAATCCGTTCAGGATGCATCAGGATGTCTTCAGTTCCGGTACGGAACGTTTGTTGGCCGGAGAAAATACCGCAGCATGCTGCGCTTTTTGCTCCGGCCAAAAATCCGGAACACTTGCCGCAAGGCCGGATCCGGAATTAATGCCCATTGGAAAGCATTGATCCGGATCCGGCCTTAAGCTAAACGTCGTTTTGGCGCATTGCCGGAGCCGACATTTAGCTTTTTCTGAATGGTTACCATGGCTGCCGGGACGCTAAAGTCCTGGCAGCCATGGTAAGTGTAGTGGGGAGCAGTGTACTTACCGTCCGTGCGGCTCCCCGGGCGCTCCAGAGTGACGTCAGGGCGCCCCAAGCGCATGGATCACGTGATCGCATGGATCACGTCATCCATGCGCATGGGGCGCTCTGACGTCATTCTGGAGCGCCCGGGGAGCCGCACGGACTGTAAGTATACCGCTCCCCTGCTCCCGCTCCTACTATGGCAGCCAGGACTTTAATAGTGTCCTGGGTGCCATAGTAAAACTGAAAGCATTTGGAAGACGGCTCCGTCTTCAAATGCTTTCAGTACACTTGCGTTTTTCCGGATCCGGCAGGCACCTCCGGCAACGGAAGTGCATGCCGGATCCCAACAACGCAAGTGTGAAAGAGGCCTAAGTGGGGACTCCACTGTGGAAAAACATGTGACTAAATATATTGAGCAAATACTAAATGTTCTCCAAGCCCCCCAAAAAAACATAGTGAGGGCCAAGAAAATGTTATTTTTGCTTTCTTTTAAACAAACACTCACTTAAACGTTGGTCAGACTCGTCATTGCTGAAGAATGGCTGCAGTGGTCCACATGACCACTAATGGGACACCACTTCCACATAACCTGGGAATGGATGGAACAGATGGGCGACTCTGCTCTTGAACAGAGCAGTGTTCAATAGGCGTTTTTGTTTTAAATTGTTTCATGACCTTTACAATTAAAAAAAAAAAAAAAATCTGTCAGGTTGTACATGGTGTTTGAACTGCAGGGGAAGCTGGGCAGATTTATACATAGCTTTATGGGAAAAGATTCAGTAAAACTTGTATTTTATTCATTTAAATTCCTGCTCTTTCTGGGATTTGGAGTCAAGGAGCTGGTCTTATCAGGTATATTCTGCTCTGTAACATGGCGCCTGTGGCTTACATTGTATTTTCATGGTGACAGGTTCCCTTTAACCACCTCCGGACCGCTGTACGCACAGACGCGTCCTGGAGGTGGTTGATTCATTCCGAGTGGACGCATATACGCGTCATCTCGCGAGACGCGAGATTTCCTGTGAACGCGCGCACACAGGCGCGCGCGCTCACAGGAACGGAAGGTAAGAGAGTTGATCTCCAGCCTGCCAGCGGCGATCGTTCGCTGGCAGGCTGGAGATGTGTTTTTTTTAACCCCTAACAGGTATATTAGACGCTGTTTTGATAACAGCGTCTAATATACCTGCTACCTGGTCCTCTGGTGGTCCCATTTGTTTGGATCGACCACCAGAGGACACAGGTAGCTCAGTAAAGTCCCACCAAGCACCACTACACTACACTACACCCCCCCCCCCGTCACTTATTAACCCCTTATTAGCCCCTGATCACCCCATATAGACTCCCTGATCACCCCCCTGTCATTGATTACCCCCCTGTCATTGATCAACCCCCTGTAAAGCTCCATTCAGATGTCCGCATGATTTTTACGGATCCACTGATAGATGGATCGGATCCGCAAAACGCATCCGGACGTCTGAATGAAGCCTTACAGGGGCATGATCAATGACTGTGGTTATCACCCCATATAGACTCCCTGATCACCCCCCTGTCATTGATCACCCCCCTGTCATTGATTACCCCCCTGTAAAGCTCCATTCAGACGTCCGCATGATTTTTACGGATCCACTGATAGATGGATCGGATCCGCAAAACGCATCCGGACGTCTGAATGAAGCCTTACAGGGGCATGATCAATGACTGTGGTGATCACCCCATATAGACTCCCTGATCACCCCCCTGTAAAGCTCCATTCAGATGTCCGCATGATTTTTACGGATCCACTGATAGATGGATCGGATCCGCAAAACGCATCCGGACGTCTGAATGAAGCCTTACAGGGGCATGATCAATGACTGTGGTTATCACCCCATATAGACTCCCTGATCACCCCCCTGTCATTGATCACCCCCCTGTCATTGATTACCCCCCTGTAAAGCTCCATTCAGACGTCCGCATGATTTTTACGGATCCACTGATAGATGGATCGGATCCGCAAAACGCATCCGGACGTCTGAATGAAGCCTTACAGGGGCATGATCAATGACTGTGGTGATCACCCCATATAGACTCCCTGATCACCCCCCTGTCATTGATTACCCCCCTGTAAAGCTCCATTCAGACGTCCGCATGATTTTTACGGATCCACTGATAGATGGATCGGATCCGCAAAACGCATCCGGACGTCTGAATGAAGCCTTACAGGGGCATGATCAATGACTGTGGTTATCACCCCATATAGACTCCCTGATCACCCCCCTGTCATTGATTACCCCCCTGTCATTGATTACCCCCCTGTAAAGCTCCATTCAGACGTCCGCATGATTTTTACGGATCCACTGATAGATGGATCGGATCCGCAAAACGCATCCGGACGTCTGAATGAAGCCTTACAGGGGCATGATCAATGACTGTGGTGATCACCCCATATAGACTCCCTGATCACCCCCCTGTCATTGATCACCCCCCTGTAAAGCTCCATTCAGACGTCCGCATGATTTTTATGGATCCACTGATAGATGGATCGGATCCGCAAAACGCATCCGGACGTCTGAATGAAGCCTTACACGGGCGTGATCAATGACTGTGGTTATCACCCCATATAGACTCCCTGATCACCCCCCTGTCATTGATCACCCCCCCTGTCATTGATCACCCCCCCTGTCATTGATCACCCCCCCTGTCATTGATCACCCCCCCTGTCATTGATCACCCCCCTGTCATTGATCACCCCCCTGTAAGGCTCCATTCAGACATTTTTTTGGCCCAAGTTAGCGGAATTATTATTTTTTTTTCTTACAAAGTCTCATATTCCACTAACTTGTGACAAAAAATTAAATCTCACATGAACTCACCATACCCCTCACGGAATCCAAATGCGTAAAATTTTTTAGACATTTATATTCCAGACTTCTTCTCACGCTTTAGGGCCCCTAGAATGCCAGGGCAGTATAAATACCCCACATGTGACCCCATTTCGGAAAGAAGACACCCCCAGGTATTCCGTGAGGGGCATATTGAGTCCATGAAAGATTGAAATTTTTGTCCCAAGTTAGCGGAACGGGAGACTGTGAGAAAAAAATAAAAAATATCAATTTCCGCTAACTTGTGCCAAAAAAAAAAATTTCTATGAACTCGCCATGCCCCTCATTGAATATCTTGGGGTGTCTTCTTTCCAAAATGGGGTCACATGTGGGGTATTTATACTGCCCTGGCATTCTAGGGGCCCCAAAGCGTGAGAAGAAGTCTGGTATCCAAATGTCTAAAAATGCCCTCCTAAAAGGAATTTGGGCCCCTTTGCGCATCTAGGCTGCAAAAAAGTGTCACACATCTGGTATCGCCGTACTCAGGAGAAGTTGGGGAATGTGTTTTGGGGTGTCATTTTACATATACCCATGCTGGGTGAGATAAATATCTTGGTCAAATGCCAACTTTGTATAAAAAAATGGGAAAAGTTGTCTTTTGCCAAGATATTTCTCTCACCCAGCATGGGTATATGTAAAAAGACACCCCAAAACACATTCCCCAACTTCTCCCGAGTACGGAGATACCAGATGTGTGACACTGTTTTGCAGCCTAGGTGGGCAAAGGGGCCCATATTCCAAAGAGCACCTTTCGGATTTCACTGGTCATTTACCTACTTACCACACATTAGGGCCCCTGGAAAATGCCAGGGCAGTATAACTACCCCACAAGTGACCCCATTTTGGAAAGAAGACACCCCAAGGTATTCCGTGAGGGGCATGGCGAGTTCCTAGAATTTTTTATTTTTTGTCACAAGTTAGTGAAAATGATGATTTTTTTTTTTTTTTTTTTTTCATACAAAGTCTCATATTCCACTAACTTGTGACAAAAAATAAAAACTTCCATGAACTCACTATGCCCATCAGCGAATACCTTGGGGTCTATTCTTTCCAAAATGGGGTCACTTGTGGGGTAGGTATAATGCCCTGGTATTTTAGGGGCCCAAATGTGTGGTAAGGAGTTTGAAATCAAATTCTGTAAAAAATGACGAGTGAAATCCGAAAGGTGCTCTTTGGAATATGGGCCCCTTTGCCCACCTAGGCTGCAAAAAAGTGTCACACATCTGGTATCTCCGTACTCAGGAGAAGGTGGGGAATGTGTTTTGGGGTGTTATTTTACATATACCCATGCTGGGTGAGATAAATATCTTGGTCAAATGCCAACTTTGTATAAAAAAATGGGAAGTGTTGTCTTTTGCCAAGATATTTCTCTCACCCAGCATGGGTATATGTAAAAAGACACCCCAAAACACATTCCCCAACTTCTCCTGAGTACGGAGATACCACATGTGTGGCACTTTTTTGCAGCCTAGGTGGGCAAAGGGGCCCATATTCCAAAGAGCACCTTTTGGATTTCACTGGTCATTTACCTACTTACCACACATTAGGGCCCCTGGAAAATGCCAGGGCAGTATAACTACCCCACAAGTGACCCCATTTTGGAAAGAAGACACCCCAAGGTATTCCGTGAGGGGCATGGCGAGTTCCTAGAATTTTTTATTTTTTGTCACAAGTTAGTGGAAAATGATGATTTTTTTTATATATTTTTTTTTTTCATACAAAGTCTCATATTCCACTAACTTGTGACAAAAAATAAAAACTTCCATGAACTCACTATGCCCATCAGCGAATACCTTGGGGTCTCTTCTTTCCAAAATGGGGTCACTTGTGGGGTAGTTATACTGCCCTGGCATTCTAGGGGCCCAAATGTGTGGTAAGGAGTTTGAAATCAAATTCTGTAAAAAATGACGAGTGAAATCCGAAAGGTGCTCTTTGGAATATGGGCCCCTTTGCCCACCTAGGCTGCAAAAAAGTGTCACACATCTGGTATCTCCGTATTCAGGAGAAGTTGGGGAATGTGTTTTGGGGTGTCTTTTTACATATACCCATGCTGGGTGAGAGAAATATCTTGGCAAAAGACAACTTTTCCCATTTTTTTTATACAAAGTTGGCATTTGACCAAGATATTTATCTCACCCAGCATGGGTATATGTAAAATGACACCCCAAAACACATTCCCCAACTTCTACTGAATACGGAGATACCAGATGTGTGACACTTTTTTGCAGCCTAGGTGGGCAAAGGGGCCCACATTCCAAAGAGCACCTTTCGGATTTCACTGGTCAGTTTTTACAGAATTTGATTTCAAACTCCTTACCACACATTTGGGCCCCTAGAATGCCAGGGCAGTATAACTACCCCACAAGTGACCCCATTTTGGAAAGAAGAGACCCCAAGGTATTTCGTGATGGGCATAGTGAGTTCATGGAAGTTTTTATTTTTTGTCACAAGTTAGTGGAATATGAGACTTTGTAAGAAAAAAAAAAAAAAAAAAAATCATCATTTTCCGCTAACTTGTGACAAAAAATAAAAAGTTCTATGAACTCACTATGCCCATCAGCGAATACCTTAGGGTGTGTACTTTCCGAAATGGGGTCATTTGTGGGGTGTTTGTACTGTCTGGGCATTGTAGAACCTCAGGAAACATGACAGGTGCTCAGAAAGTCAGAGCTGCTTCAAAAAGCGGAAATTCACATTTTTGTACCATAGTTTGTAAACGCTATAACTTTTACCCAAACCATTTTTTTTTTACCCAAACATTTTTTTTTTATCAAAGACATGTAGAACAATAAATTTAGAGCAAAATTTATATATGGATGTCATTTTTTTTGCAAAATTTTACAACTGAAAGTGAAAAATGTCATTTTTTTGCAAAAAAATCGTTAAATTTCGATTAATAACAAAAAAAGTAAAAATGTCAGCAGCAATGAAATACCACCAAATGAAAGCTCTATTAGTGAGAAGAAAAGGAGGTAAAATTCATTTGGGTGGTAAGTTGCATGACCGAGCAATAAATGGTGAAAGTAGTGTAGGTCAGAAGTGTAAAAAGTGGCCTGGTCTTTCAGGGTGTTTAAGCACTGGGGGCTGAGGTGGCTAAAGAGGATCTGTCAGCTCTCCTGACTTGTCCATTTTAGTAAATACTTGTATTCCCCATAGTATAACATTTGGCTTCTTTTCTGTGTTGGAATGTTTTAGTTATTCCTACAAAAAAAATAAAAATTATAAAGTTAACAACTTGGTGTTACCAGTTTGGGGTAACGCCAGTTGTGGTAGACTGAGCCAATGAATTCATATACTTTGGAGTAGTAAGTCTATGGTCTCATTTTATAGGAGTCAAACACTGAACATACTGTTTCTGTCAAATTATGGAAATGGCGGTGTTAGCTGTTAGCCACCACTGACTAATCGACTGTAGTGTTATCGGTCCTCCGCAGGAGCCAACAGGTTTTCCTTAAAGGATTACTCCAGGAGAAAAAAATAAAATAAAAATAAGTGGCTTAGTGCAGAATAGGCTTTTAAAGAATAGCGTAGAGGCTTTTTTTTTTTAGGTGAACTGCCATTTACAGTATGAGCTGTCTGTCATTTTGATTCTTTCTTCCCCCGAGATGTGGTGGTTTTCCTAATGCAGTCTACATTTCCCAACATGTCTTTGGCCTTGTAGAAACAGAGGTGCAGAGTCTCAGCACATGAAGGCCACAGGCTCAGGGATAAGAGAATGTGCGCATGTCTGACCTTTGGGCACCCACCAATCACAAAAATGTGTGTATTAAATATATTTTCCATCCCAATCAAGTTGGCTGAAGATAAGCATGTTACTTGTGATTAAAAGAGATTAAAGGGGTTGTCCAAGTTATGGAAAAAAAAAAATATATAGCACTGAAAATCTGGTGGGCAGCAATATATAACTAAGTTAAGCAAGTTTTATGCAAAAAAATATATTTCCTCATTTCCCTGGTTCTTTTCTGGCCCTTGTTTACATGCAATAAAAACAATCTCTGCCCCTCTCCCTGCACTGCTAAGGGAGTGGCTACAAGAGCTGCCCTGAGTGCTAGGAAGAATCAGCAGCATGTTGTATGTGTAGGACTACAAGTCCCAGCTGTACAATGACACTGCTAAGGGAGTGGATACAAGAGCTGCCCTGAGTGCTGGGAGAATCAACAGCAACTTGTAAGTGTAGAACTACAAGTCCCACCTGTATAATGACACTGCTTATACACACAGGATCTTCCCCCTACCTTCTTGTGCAATGCTCTCTCTAGTCTGTCAGCTCCTGTGCCCAGAATTGTCACTGCTGCTGCTACCCAGTCTGTGCAGCTGAAGGGGTTAAGAATCCTAGGATAGAGCAGAAGGCAGTGAAGGGGCGTGGCCAGCACAGTGACATGTCGTTTACAGGCTTGTAAACAAACTTTATCAGAGCAGGGAGAGAAGCTGACATCACAGGTCATGTGACTCAGTCAAATCTAAGAAACCAGGCACTAGGGATAAAGTGAGTTAATTGGAAAGTTATTATATTTGCTTAGTTAGGAACATAGAAAGAACAAAAAAATAACTCAGACAACCCCTTTAAAGGGGTTGTGGAAGATATTTAAAATCCCAGAAAGCCCTCCAATATGATAAATCATCTTATAGTCACCCGTTTCTCCAGAACTGTTCTCTGCGGGACTGGTTGGGTACTCTTGCTGATGCTTACTAACATTGAGGGCAGTGATTGGCAGGAGCAGTCACATGCCGTACACCTGCAGGTGTATGGAATGTCACTGCTGCAGCCAAATGCTGTATGCTGGCATACCTGTTTAATAGGTTATCAACACCTTGTCCTGTGTTTTTTGTGAAGGGAGAGGTGTCCACGCATGGGTGGTTCTCTTCATTAACTTCTGTGGGATCTCCAAAAATAGCCATGAATGTCAAGATGGGGAGTACATGCAGCCTGATAACCGAGCACAAGTTACACTGAGGTTCAGTCTAGTAAACAGACTATAGCATTGGTGTGCATCTTTCCTTAGGAGCCAGGTAAGAAAAATAAGCAAAAAACACTAATTATGAACCAAGCTTTATCTTTCACTGGACACATCTACCAATTTTCAGTCTCTTCTGTATTATCTGATGCAGAAGAACAAGTACACTGGTGGAACGTCATTACCCACAATATTAAAACAAAACAGACAAGAACTTTAGACAAGAATCGTAGTTTATTGTCTAGAATCCAGAATCAGCTCACACACAGGATATACTATTAAATGATTTTCATAAGGTAACCATTTGTGGTTCATTCGTGTGTCTGCCGGATCTCCTGGGCTGACCACGGCTCCCCTGAACTTATCTTACTGTTTTATGATGCAGTCAGTTCATATCTGATCGTGGATCTCTTGTACTAAACTGATGCAGTCAGTTCAGGGGAGCCACGGTCGGCCCAGGAAATCCAGCAGACACAGGCACAGTGTTTCCTGGGCCAATCATGGTCATGTGCATGAGCCCTTCAACTAGTAGGTTTCCTCATCCCAGCATCAGAATTCTCTCTTTGTTTCCTAACTTTGACTGATTAATAAACATTGGATTATTATTGAGGCATCATGTTGATTGACTTGAAAAAAGACAAGATCTAGTAGGATTTTACATAATAGGTCCCTGGTACTGATAAAGGGTTAACCATGTAATAACCCAGGAAGCACATTGGTCTCGATTCAATGTCCAGGCTTTCCTCCTGGCTTATCTTAGTTTCTTTCCTGGGTTGTATCTAAGGAGGAGACGGAGAGAGGCTATTCCAAAAAGGAAGGTTTGTACAAGCCACAGCATTCTGGCTCCAGAGTCGGTGATCCCTTTATTGCTGCAAAAAAAAAGCATATAAAAAAAGTCACCAAATGTAACAAGAAACATTAAAAGATTTATTTTATATATATATATATATATATATATATATATATATACACATACAGTGGGATGCGAAAGTTTGGGCAACCTTGTTAATCATCATGATTTTCCTGTATAAATCGTTGGTTGTTACGATAAAAAATGTCAGTTAAATATATCATATAGGAGACACACAGTGATATTTGAGAAGTGAAATGAAGTTTATTGGATTTACAGAAAGTGTGCTATAATTGTTTAAACAAAATTAGGCAGGTGCATAAATTTGGGCACTGTTGTCATTTTATTGATTCCAAAACCTTTAGAACTAATTATTGGAACTCAAATTGGCTTGGTAAGCTCAGTGACCCCTGACCTACATACACAGGTGAATCCAATTCTGAGAAAGAGTATTTAAGGGGGTCAATTGTAAGTTTCCCTCCTCTTTTAATTTTATCTGAAGAGTAGCAACATGGGGGTCTCAAAACAACTCTCAAATGACCTGAAGACAAAGATTGTTCACCATCATGGTTTAGGGGAAGGATACAGAAAGCTGTCTCAGAGATTTCAGCTGTCTGTTTCCACAGTTAGGAACATATTGAGGAAATGGAAGACCACAGGCTCAGTTCAAGTTAAGGCTCGAAGTGGCAGACCAAGAAAAATCTCGGATAGACAGAAGCGATGAATGGTGAGAACAGTCAGAGTCAACCCACAGACCAGCACCAAAGACCTACAACATCTTCTTGCTGCAGATGGAGTCACTGTGCATCGTTCAACCATTCGGCACACTTTACACAAGGAGATGCTGTATGCGAGAGTGATGCAGAGGAAGCCTTTTCTGCTTGAGGTGGGCTAAAGCACATTTGGACAAGCCAGCTTCATTTTGGAATAAGGTGCTGTGGACTGATGAAACTAAAATGGAGTTATTTGGCCATAACAAGGGGCGTTATGCATGGAGGAAAAAGAACACAGCATTCCAAGAAAAACACCTGCTACCTACAGTAAAATATGGTGGTGGTTCCATCATGCTGTGGGGCTGTGGGGCCAGTGCAGGGACTGGAAATCTTGTCAAAGTTGAGGGACGCATGGATTCCACTCAGTATCAGCAGATTCTGGAGACCAATGTCCAGGAATCAGTGACAAAGCTGAAGCTGCGCCGGGGCTGGATCTTTCAACAAGACAACGACCCTAAACACTGCTCAAAATCCACTAAGGCATTTATGCAGAGGAACAAGTACAACGTTCTGGAATGGCCATCTCAGTCCCCAGACCTGAATATAATTGAAAATCTGTGGTGTGACTTAAAGAGAGCTGTCCATGCTCGGAAGCCATCAAACCTGAATGAACTAAAGATGTTTTGTAAAGAGGAATGGTCCAAAATACCTTCAACCAGAATCCAGACTCTCATTGGATCCTACAGGAAGCGTTTAGAGGCTGTAATTTCTGCAAAAGGAGGATCTACTAAATATTGATTTCATTTCTTTTTTGTGGTGCCCAAATTTATGCACCTGCCTAATTTTGTTTAAACAATTATAGCACACTTTCTGTAAATCCAATAAACTTCATTTCACTTCTCAAATATCACTGTGTGTCTCCTATATGATATATTTAACTGACATTTTTTATCGTAACAACCAACGATTTATACAGGAAAATCATGACGATTAACAAGGTTGCCCAAACTTTCGCATCCCACTGTATATATATATATATATATATATATATATATATATATATATATATATATATATATATATATAAAATAACAAAAAGGGCAGCACTCCAAGAAGTAAAAAATGAAAAAAATTCTTTATTTACCCATATGGGACAAGCTATATATACAGAAAATGGACGGCACTCCAGTGAAATGAAATATAGTGAATCCTTTATTCAACCATCCAGTGCAACGTTTGGGCTCTGGAATGAGCCTTTTTCAAGCAGAGATACAATGTGAATGAGGACATACACATACACACATATATATATATATATATATACACACATACACATTACCGTTTGCTTTCAATATTTTAAAAGGGTTTTCTGAGATTTTAGTACAGATGACCAATCCTCCGCTGCCTTCTCCCTGCCTACCTAGCACAGCACCGTACATAGTATAGCGCCTGTGCTTTGTATTACTCTCAGCCCCATTCACTTCTATGGGGCTGAGCTGCGCCTAGGACAGGCCATGTGACCGATGAACGTGACGTCACTGGCCTAGGAAAAGCTGAGAGAAGGCTGCGGCGCTACTGCGAGCTCCGCTGCCTACTCAAACAGCTGATCGGCTGAGGTCCCAGGTGTCAGACCCCCACCGATCAGAGGATAGGTCATCAGTAGCAAAATCCCAGAAAACTCCTTTAACATTTTGGATTGTGTGAATGCTAAGAACATATTGTAAAAGGAAACATTAATGATACTGTATATCCATTATACTTTGTTTGCGTTTCTACGTAGTGGAGACAAAAAAATAAATCTGCTGCTGCTAATTAACTTTTAGTAAAATTTTGGATTGTATGAATGCTAAGTCCAGAAGACAGTCATTGACAACCTCCACAAGGAGGGTAAGCCACAAAAGGTGATTGCCAAAGAAGCTGGCTGTTCACACAGAGGTGTATCTAAGCATATTAATCAAAAATTGAGTGGAGGGAAAAAGTGCGGTATAAAAAAGTGCAAAAGAAACAGGGATAACTGGAGCCTTGAAAGGATTTTCAGGAAAAGGCCATTCAAGAATTTGGGGGAGAGTCACAGAGTGGACTAAGCAGTTTGTGGGGTAAAAAAAAAAAAAACTGCGAAGGTTTTGGGGGTTTTAACATCACAGTGTTCACTGTTTACCAAAACTGACATGATGTCCTTATTATGCGGCTCAATACAAATACTGCAATACCAAACTTGCCGTCTTTTTTTTTTGTATTACTACTTTTAAAAAAAATTATATATATATATATATATATATATATATATATATATATATATATATATATATATAATCAAAATTTTCTGACAGCCATAACTTTTTTAGATTTCCATCCACAGAGCTGTATGACAAACTGTACTTTGTATTGGTACCATTTTTGTGGCACGTACGACGTTTTGATCACTGTTCAATTTTTTTAGGAGGAAAAAGGTGACTAAAAGAATGGCAAATCGTGTGGTTTTCATTTTTTTTTCCATTACGGTGTTCACCACACAGGAATTTTTTTTATATAATAGTTCAGACATTTTTGAATCCGGCGATACTTGATATGTTTATTTTTTTATTGTTAATTCCTAAATTTGCATATAAAAATATAAGGGGGGGCGATTTAAACTTTTAAGCCACTTAAATTTTTTTTAACTATTAGACCCCTTAGTAGGCTAGAACCTGGGATCTTTTGATCCCTTGTCCTATTCACCCCAATAGAGATCTATTAGGGGAATAGAATGTCCCTGCTGCACTGTGCCTCATGCACAGAGCTGCAGGGAACTGCGTAGGAAGCGGGCTCACCGCAGCATCCCGCTCAATACCTTCCCTCAACCACTGTGACATACTGGTACGTCATGGTGGTTGAAGGGGTTAAAGTGGTTCTGGATATAAAAACTGGCATCAAAGTCAGCAGATAGACACTTTTTACAGATTTGAATAAGTAGCTGGGGTTAAAGGGCGTGTGTCAGTAGATTTGTACCTATGAAACTAGCTGACCTGTTGCATGTGCACTTGGCAGCCTAAGCCATTTGTGTTGGTCCTGGCCCTGTCAAAGTGGAGAGAGCATGGCAGTTGCAGAAAGAACAGAACCCTATAGGTGTAACGGCAACTCCCCCTTTGCTTCTAGAGGCTCATTTGCATACATTATTGTTCTCAGCAATGCAGACACATATGAACATGGGACCAACAAAGATGCCTTCAGCTGCCAAGAGTACATGCAACAGGTCAGCCAGTTTCATGGGTACAAATCTGCTGACAGAGGCCCTTTAAATAACTCACTTCTAGCATACAGAGCGTGACACCCTACATCGAATTCAGTTGAGGTCAGCCTGACCCAAAGTTGTTCTGGCACGTCATCTCTGGGTCAAAACATCTAGGGCTTGGGCACCGGATATTTTGTCTAGGGCCCCAAATGCACTAACAACAACTATACAACTGTATCACCGTCCTCATGATGGCCATATAACATATGGACTAATTTATACATAATAATCATTAACACAAATATCCAGGGGTGCCTCGGCTAGCGCATCTAGTTTACTGAGCATTATAGTACTGCCCCTGTATCAGAGGCATACAGAGGATTTTCCTGTTGGATTCCGAATGACAGATGCCATATTACAGAAGACAGAATACTTTCATGTGTGAGAACTTATTGTGTTTAAGGGCTGATTTGATAATATATCTTACTGGAACATACTGCCATCTAGTGTACACTTTGGTTTACTACACTACTGTAGCTAAGTGTTTGTAGAAATGTTTGTTCCCAATAACTGGCTCATGTAAAGGTGCCAGTGATAAAGCGATGAATGAGCAAGCACTTGTTCATTGGGAGATTGTGTCCTTCGGCTGGCACTAAAAAGCATTGTTCCACTATGGGGACAAGCAATCATGGTAGCGATTGCTTGTCCCCATACAGTGGACCTGATTGCTGCATGTTAAAGGGGTTGTCTCATCATAGACAATGGGGGCATACGCTAGGAATATGCCCCCATTGTCTTATAGGTGCGGGTCCCACCACTGGGAGCCCCGCAAGGTGTGGCTGGAGGACTCCGGTCCTGGCCACCACAAGCCGGCTCCCCATAGAAGTGAATGGAGTGTACCGTGCATGCGCTGCCCCTCTCCCATTCATTTCTATGGGGCCGATGGAAATAGCCGGAGCCGCTATTTCTGCCGGCCACACAGAAAATGAATGGAGGGCGGCTGCACATGTTCCAGCGCACCCTCCTTCACTTGGCGGGGCTCCGTTCTCGATATAGGTGTGGCTCCCAGCGGTGGGGACCCGCACGTATATAGACAATGGGGGCATAGCTAGCGAAATTCCACCTTTGTCCATGATGAGACAGCCCCTTTAGGCCCCCTGCACACGATCAGGATGCGTGCGGATTTTTCCGCGCGGATTTTGACCTGCGGTGCGGATTTTAAAATCCACGACATGTCAATTAATTTTTTTTTTTCCTGGGCCGGATTTCTCATACACTCGTGAAATCCGCATGCGGAAAATCCGCACCGGAATCCGCACCAAATCCGGCACGCAAATCCGCACCAATTAATGCGGATTGACCGCACAGTTTGCCTGCGAACACCTGCAATTTCAGTGCGGATTCTCCGCACATGAATCCTGAACGTGTGCATGTACCCTAAATGTCTCTTTACCTCTGCTGATGATTAGCAATTATAGGGAATATTTGGTTTATTCCAGATGATTTGCCTGTAACATCGGAAGTGTAAAGGACCCTTAGGGCATATTTAGACAGTGTAGCTGTCAAAACCAGGCAGTGAAAACTGTACCATCTGGATAGGTTATCATTATCTGATCGGTGATCAGCTGTTTCAGAAGGTACTGATGCTCCTGTGAGCGCTGCGGCCTCCTCTCTGCTAACCAAGCACAGCACCATACATTGTATAGCGGCTGTGCTCGTTATCGCGGCTCAGCCCCTCTCACGTCAATGTGACTGAACTACGCCTAGACCATGTGACTGAAGAACGTGACATCACAGGCCTATGATAAGCTGACTAGGGGGGTCCTGGATAGGATAGGTCATCATTTTAAAAATGTCAGAAACACCTTTAAAGTGCATAGGAAAAATAGGAATATAATCAAAAAAGTTTAGATTAGTGGGGGTCTGAGCACTGAGACCCCCACCGATCTCTAGAAACAAGCAGAGAGAAGCTCCCAATTTGCACTCTCTCTCTTTGATGCACGAGTAGACTCTTCTGTTGAGTCTTACTTCCTGTTCTGCAGCAAGAGAGAGAATGTGCTAAGTAGTCGCTTCTATTCTAGAGAATGGTGCTCAGACCCCCACCATATCAAAAGACATTAAAAAAACTGCGAAAATAGTGCATCAGGCAATATACTGTCTATACGGCATAAAAGGTATATTCATTTTCCTCAGACATCTTACACTAGGATCCCCGTTGACTATAATGGGATCCGATGGAGATCCGTCCGGTTCCAGCATCTGTGCTGGCTTTCAGCCAGACAAAGTCCTGCATGCACCGAAAGCAGTCATTTGCAGAAACTCAATATAGGCAATGGGATGCGGTGGTCCGCTGCATTATCCGGCTATGCTGGATACGGTGAGCTCTGGCGGGTTGTTGCTCTGCCGGAACAGTCTGCCAGATTTCTAAACACAGATGTGGAACGTACCCTTAAGGTTATTTGTGGCTAAAGCTTTTCAGAATAAGCTGTTGTGTATGTACCCGAGGAGTAGCAATATACCTGTTAACATACTGGATTCCACATTTTTACCCCTCTGGATGGAGATATAGAGCCAGCATCATCATGTTTTGTGTCTGCCTCACCGCAGCAGCTCACTCCTCTCCATAGTCTCCTATGGGCCAGCTTGTAACCCGATAATCAGTCTCATCTTCAGTACTTTTTTACCTATGAATTAGAGGGTTTTCTGGGATTACTATGGTTTTCAACAATGTTCTTGTAGTTGCTGAGCTTGTGTACCTAGTGCTCTTTTTCAATTTAGACTCTCCTGACAGTTTTCACCATGTGAACAAATCACTGGTTTGTTTCCATCCTGCATGTAAACCCATGATGCACTGGAGCACTCCCCTATCACTGCCCATGTTGCTTTGGACATAGCTTCACAAGAAACAAGAAAGAGCTGCATCAACACGTGACCACTGCTCAGAACAGAAGATGGGAGCAAAATTATTATTTTAAAGGCTGTTGATGCACAGTGGAAACCCCCTTTAAGGGGCAATGATCAGGAGACAGAGAAGAAGAGAAGTGGCTTGTAAATGAGAAAGCTATTTTTTTTTCAATAAGATATATTACAAAGTTTCTTATTTGCTGGTACTGTTGATTTATTAAGGGTTTGTTTGAAAGCCAAAGTGTTGTTGCAGCATTCATAGCATAAATGCAGGGGTCTGCCTTAGATTTCACCTTCTGCACGGCAGTCTATGTGGTGGAAATCCACAGCATAGACTGACATGCTACAGATTTTAAATCTTCACCACAGGTCAAGATCTGTGCGGATTCTGTTGAGGATCTTTTAACATCTCATCTACTTTGCTGCTACTGTATATGGTACAAATTTGGGATACTCAATTTGGCTGCGGACAATCCACGGCATGCTTGCTACATGTGGCTGTACTCTAAAGGTGCACTAAATTGCTCCATCTGTTGCAGAATGGGTGCTGCAGGTAGAGTACAACTTTCATTAAGGCCTCATGCACACAACCGTAGTTTAGGTCCACACTTTTTGCAGATCGCAGATTCTTACGGCCCTGCAAGAAAAACAGAACATGTCCTATTCTTGTCCGTTTGGCGTTGTGGCATTTCATAGATAAGGGGAATTCGTGATGGACAAACATTGGCCTAGACGTTTCGCGAACATTAATTCAAGATCAAAAAACACGCATTTCGCGGCGGGGGCCCCATTCACTTTAATGGCAGGCGAACCTGAAAAACCTTTAGGTCACATCTGCAGCCACCAAATACTTACTAGGAGTGCACAAATAGTCCCACAACATGGACAGTGACATACCAGAGGGGGATCAATGGCAAAAAATTCCCACAAAAAAATATGTTTTTAATCAGAGGCCATTTTTATGCGTCTTAAAAAGGGAAACTCAAAAATGTGCCCTGCTGGCCCCAAATATTAGGCATTCACCAGACAGAAAAGAACTAGTGATTATGTGGCTGGAGGTACATTAGGCGGTCACTGGATAAAATTTTTTTTTACTGTAGGCTACTGGAGTAGAGGCCCCAAAAATTAAGCAGTCACCTGACAGAAAAGGCCTTTTATGCCAATGTATATACATAAGACGAAGACCATTCTTTGTTCTGAGTGGTGGCAGATATGTGTGGGCTGGCATGAGGAAATTCAATTACACATGGTCGTTACAGGTGTGGAATTCCTCCGAGATCCATGCCTCATTCATTTTTAGAATGTGAAGTAGTCATGAGCTAGGCGACTGCGCTCATCGGTCATGATCCCCCCTGCTGCGCTGAACATACTTTCAGACAGGACACTCGACGAGGGGCAATCCAAGAGTTCCATGGCAAATTGTTCCAGCTCTGGCCACAGGTCAAGCCTGCACACCCAGTAGTCCAGGGGTTCCTCGCTTCTCAGAGCGCCCACATCCCCCGTTAACCCGATGTAGTCCGACACTTGTTGGTCTATGCCTTCCATTAGGCTGGATCCGGAGGGCGGCTCTCGATGGGTTGGCTGCAAGAATGATCTCATATCCGAAGTGACCAACACATCTTCAAACCACCCTTTTCTTGCAAGCGCGGTAGGATTGGTACCCACTACTGTTGATAGAGCACCATAGTGCTCGGGTGCTCCGTTCATAGGAAAAAGGTCAGAAATTGATGAAAACACCACCAAAATGGTTCGGGAACAGCATAGGGAGGATGTCTGTATGCACCTTGGACTCCCAGGTTTCTGCTGGGAACGATGTTGTCCAAGTAGTACGCCACTTTTACAGACTGGCAATATGCACAAAACCGAAGATAAAATCAATTTTAGAGGAAAAATTCTTAGCACACATTCTTTCCTGTATATATTTACTTGTATATTAAGTGCAAGTGCTGCCAAAAATTACAAGGAAGAGGCACTCCGAAACAACCTGTATATCACATAAAGGAGGGCATCATTCACATTGTGGTACAATTGTTCAGGTAGTGGGACTCATACACTCAAAGACTATGCACTAAGTGAAAGGGCTGCCAAAAATTACAAGGAATGGCACTACAATACACCCTTTGTTACACATAAAGGAGGGCATCATACACACCCTTGAAAAGTTATGATTGATGGCCTGCTGGTGACCCTCAAAAACATTTGGAGCAAGGGCCTGCTGATCTGACCATCTAAATCATCATGTGCGAGGGCCTGCTGCCGCTTTGGTGAGTCTACATAACCTGGGGCCGATCGCAAGTCCCTGTGACGGCGATGATCCAGTTGGATGTCTGCCCTATCAACTTTCGATGTTATTTTCAGCCCAAACCATGTAGAACATGGGTAACGGTCTGGTATTGCACCTTTTTGCTCGTCCACTCCACCACAGGAATGAGAGATGAGAAGTTCTCTTTGTAGCAGGGTCGAGAAGGGTGAACAACCAGTAATCCATGTCGTCTAAAATGAGTATAATGTGCGGGTCACGGGAAAGGCAGCATAACAAAGTCAGCCATGTGTGCCAGAGTACCAACAGGCAAGACTTCGCTGTCGTCATCAGGAGGATCACTCAATCTCCTCATCCTCTTCTGCCCACCCACCCTGAACAGATGAAATTAAACTTCCATGGGTACTACCCTCTGTAGTGGAGGCAATCGTCTCCTGCTCCTCCTTCTCTTCATCGTCAAATTTGTGCTGAGAAAACGAACTGAGGGTGGTCTGGATATCACCCTGTGTACTTTCTTCCCCCATTTCCACCTCTTCCACATGCAAAGAGTCATCCTTAATTGTGAGCAGCCAGCGTTTGAGTAGACACAGAAGTGGGATGGTTACGCTGATAATAGCGTTATCGCCGCTCACCATCTGTGTTGATTTCTCAAAGTTTCTTAAAACCTCACAGATGTCAGACATCCATGCCCACTCCTCACTTGTGAATAGCGGAAGCCGACTGGAAAGGTGACGACCATGTTGCAGCTGGTATTCCACTACTGCCCTCTGCTGCTTACAAAGTCTGGCCAAAATGTGGAACGTGAAGTTCCAGCCTGTGCTCACGTCGCACAACAGCCGGTGCGCTAGCACTTTCAAGCACTGCTGCAGCATTGACAGACCAGTTGAAGCTGTCGACTTGCGGAAATATGCACACACGAGGCGCACCTTCACCAGTAGCTCAGGCAAATTAGAGTAGGTTTTGAGAAACTGCTGAACCACAAGGTTGAACATATGGGCGAGGCATGGGATGTGTCTGAGCTTGCCGAGCTCCAAAGCCGCCACCAAGTTACAGCCATTATCAGACACAACCATGCCTGGTTGTAGGTTGAGTGGCGAGAGCCACAGCTCAGTCTGGTCTCTTATCCCCTGCCACAGCTCTGCGGCGGTGTGCTGTTTGTCCCCTAAGCATATCAGCTTCAGCACGGCCTGTTGACGCTTCCCCAATGCAGTGCTACACTGCTTCCAGCTACCGACTGATGGCTGACTGGTGCTGCAAGAGGATAATTCGGAGGAGGAGGAGAAGTGGGGGTTGGAGCCTTTAACGTAGGTGCTGGCGGAAACCCTGATAGACATAGGGCCCGCAAACCTTAATACCTGTGCCATCCCAGGGTACGACTCGCTCCCGGCCTCCACAACATTCAACCAGTGTGCCGTCGGGGAAATGTAGCGTCCCTGGCCGAATGCACTTGTCCATGTGTCCGTGTACCTTCCCAGTACCTGCATTGGTCAGGGCATGTGTGATGTTACGGGACACATGTTGGTGTAAGGCGGGCACGGCACAACTTGAAAAATAGTGGCGGCTGCAGACTGCATAATGCCACCAACATCAGGCTGCGGAAAGCCTCAGTGTCCACAAGCCTAAATGGCAACATTTCCAGGGCCAGTAATTTGGAAAGCTGCACATTTAGTGCTATGGCCTGTGGGTGGGTGGCTGGGTATTTTCACTTGCGTTCAAAACTAAGATTTAGTCTTACCGGTAAACGGTTTTCCAGGAGTCCGACATGACAGCACCCACTGGAGGATGTCCTATTGGACCTCTGTAGGGACAGGAAGCGAGAGGTTAAAAGGCCCCACCCCTCATACCAGTGTTTTTCCAAATTACTACACCAGATAGGATCCAAACTGTTTTATTTGAACCTCCATGTTAACTTCACATTGGAAATTCTGCATACAAGTATATATATGTATAATGTATACATGCATGGATCCCAGAAACAAAATCCAAAAACAAAAAAAGGGGGGGGTATTAAACGGGTGCTGTCATGTCGGACTCCTGGAAAACCGTTTACCGGTAAGACTAAATCTTAGTTTCCAGGACGTCCCTCCATGACAGCACCCACTGGAGAACTACCAGCTTAATAATTAGGGGGGGACCACTGCCTGAAGAACCTTACGGCCAAAGCCTAGGTCCTGGTTGGTAAGAGAGTCCAGTCTATAGTGCCTGACAAAGGTAGTGAAACTGGACCTAGTAGCGGCCCTGCAAATTTGTTCAATTGAGGCTTCTGCTTTTTCTGCCCAAGAGGTTGCCACCGCTCTGGTGGAATGGGCTTTAATGGACAATGGACATGGTAGTCCTTTTAGCACGTAGGCTTGTTGAACCGCTTCTCTGATCCAACGAGCTAAAGTCTGTTTTGAGGCCTTATTGCCCTTGTTCTTTCCTCCGAACAAGATAAAAAGGTTTGAAGATTTTCTCCACGAATCCGTTTTTTGTAGGTAGGCTAACATGGATCTCCTTACGTCCAGACAATGGAACTTTTCTTCCTGCACATTTTTGGGAGAGGTACAAAACGAAGGAAGAATTATTTCCTGATTTCTATGGAACGAAGAGACAACCTTTGGTAGAAAGGATGGATCCAATTTTAAAATAATCCGGTCGTCCAACACTTTTAGATATGGCTCCCTGATAGAAAGGGCCTGAATCTCCCCTATTCTGCGTGCTGTGGTAATTGCTAGCAGAAAGATGGTCTTAAGAGAGAGTAATCTATCAGATAACTGCTCAATTGGTTCAAACGGGGGATTACATAGACTTTAAGACTATATTAAGGTCCCAAGGTGGTACCGTCTGCCTAATAGTAGGTCTCATTCTGGAAGTAGATTTAATAAATCTTTTTATCCATCTGTGCTCTGCTAAGGAGGTGTCCAGAAAACAACTCAAGGCTGAAATCTGGACCTTGAGGGTACTGGGGTTTAAACCCAAATCAAACCCCAACTGCAGTAAATCCAGAATGTAGCCTATAGATGGGTCAGAAACCCCAGGATGTGTTTGTGACAGCCATGAGGTAAATTTTTTCCAAATTTTTAAATATATCGCTGAGGTTATAGGTTTGTTGTAGGGTAGAAATTACCTTCTCTGACAGACCCTTTTTCCTTAGGATCTGCCTTTCAGGATCCAGGCTGTTAACTGTAGTCTGTCGAGGTTTGGATGTTCCAGGGGTCCTTGTAGGAGAAGGTCCTTCCTTCTCGGAAGGGGTAACGGATCTCCTATCACCATCTCCTTCAGCAAAGGAAACCAGGCCCTCTTTGGCCATGCCGGAGCTATCAGAATGAGAGTCACTGAGCTTGACCTCAGCTTTTTTAGGACCGCTGGAATCAGGGGGAATGGAGGGAAGGCGTACCCCAGATCCATATCCCAATCCTGGGACAGGGCGTCTACCCCCAGCGGGTTGTCCCTTGGATTCAGAGAAAAATATTTGTTTAATTTGGTGTTTTCTCTTGCCGCAAAGAGGTCTACTTGCGGGAGTCCCCACTGATGACAGATCTGCTGAAACACTTCCTTGTTTAAAGACCATTCTCCCGGGTTGAGCGTGTGTCTGCTTAGGAAGTCGGCAGTGGAGTTTTCTACTCCTCTTAGATGGACTGCTGAAACTGAGAGCACCTTTTCCTCTGCCCAACCAAATATTTGGTCTGATAATCCCTGAAGATGAGGGTTCCTGGTTCCTCCCTGACGCTTCAGGTAGCATACCGTCGTCACATTGTCCGATAGGATCTTGATGTGGTGGCCGGAGAGTGTTTGTTCTGCCCTCTTCAGGGTCTCCCAAACAGCTTTCAGCTCTCTGAAATTCGAGGATCTGCGACTGTCGAGATCTGACCATTTCCCCTGAAGGAATTGATCTCTTAGATGGGCCCCCCAGCCCCACTGGCTTGCATCTGTAGTAACTACTATAAATGGAGAAAGATTCCAGGCGACCCCCTTCCTTAGGTTTTTGGGGTTGGTCCACCAGGATAGAGAATCTAGACTTTGACTTGATAGGATTATTCTTGAGTTTAAGGACCGATGGTTTTTGTCCCATGCACTCAGAATTGAGCTCTGTAGTAATCTGGAATGGTACTGAGCCCATGGAATGACCGATATGCAAGATGTCATTAACCCGAGAACCTGCATAGATTCTCTTAGGGTATGGTCCCTTCTTCTCTGAAAGGCTCTTATCTTTTCCCTTATCCTTTCGTGTTTTAGTAGCGGAAGAAAGGAATGCTGTCTCTCCGAGTCTAAGATGACACCCAAGAACTGTTTCCTGGTACTCGGAACTAGGTCCGACTTGGCATAATTTATTATCCAACCTAAATCTTTGAAGAGGGCCAGGGTCTGTTGGACATTGTCTAGAAGACCTTGCTTTGTCTCTGCGATTAGAAGGAAATCGTCTAGATACGGGATGATCCTTATTTGCTGCTGTCTCAGATATGCCACTATTTCTGTAATCACCTTCGTGAAAATCCGAGGAGCCGAGGATATTCCGAAGGGTAGGCACTGGAACTGATAATGGAGAATCGTGCCCCCCTGGTTGATTGCAAACCTGAGGTACTGCTGGTGGAGTGGATGTACTGGGATGTGATAGTATGCATCCTTTAAATCCATTGTGCATAAGAGATCTCCTACTGATATCAGGGGGATTGATGACTTTATAGATTCCATTTTGAATCTGTGGTAGACTACAGACCTGTTCAGGGACTTCAGATTGATGATCGTCCTGAACGAGCCGTCCGGCTTTTTTACCTGGAAAAGTCTTGAATAATGACCCAGGCCTTTTTGTTCCACTGGGACCTGTATTATTGCTTTTAGATTTAACAGTTTTCTTATGTCGAGACAGAACTGATTCTTTTGCTCTGTGGACTGAAAATTTGTTATCAGGAATCTCCACGGGGGTGGACTGCGGAACTCTATTTTCACTCCCTCTCGGATTGTACTGAGAATCCAGTGATTCTGAGAGACCCGAGTCCAGGCCTCCCAGAACAAACTGAGTCTGCCCCCGACTGGCCTGACGTCATTGTTTGTCTGTGTTGGAAGATGGGTTAAACAAGAAACCCCTTCCTCTACCTCCTTTGGGGTAGCTTCATCTCCCAGTCTTACCTTTTCCCCTCTGAGAGGTTGGAAACTGTTTGGAGGGTTTCCGAAAGGGCTGAGGTTTCTTTACTTTTTCCTCTGGGAAGCCTTTCTTTTTGTCAGCCGCACTTTCTAGGATGGAGTCAAGGACCTGACCAAAAAGATAGGACCCAGTAAAGGGGATTGCACAAAGTTTATTCTTTGATGCAATGTCCCCTGTCCAAGACTTGAGCCAGAGGGCCCGTCTTGCTGTGTTTGTGAGCGCATCGTTCCTCGCCGCAAACCTAATTGATTCTGCCGAGGCATCCGCCATGAAAGAAGCCGCCATTTTTAACAACGGTAAGGAATCTAGAATTTCTTCTCTGGATGTCCTCATCCTAAGATGATTTTCTAGTTGATCCAGCCATACACACATGGCCCGGGACACTGAGGTAGCCGCAATATTTGTATTTATAGAGGCAGCAGAAGATTCCCATGCTTTCTTTAAAAGCCCATCCACCTTACGATCCATAGGATCCTTCAGCTGTGAGGAATCTTCAAAGGGAATGGAAGTTTTCTTCACCACCTTGGCCACCTGAATATCCACTTTTGGTATCTCGTCCCAGAGTTTTGTTTCTTCTGGGTTAAAGATCAACCTGTTTTTGAATTCACGTGGTACATAAAGCTTCTTGTCACCCTCTTCCCATTCATCTTTAATTAGATCAGTCAGGTTAGCGTTGACGGGAAAGAGTTTCCTTTTCTTCGCTCTTAGACCGCCAAACATCTCGTCCTGTATGGTGCGCGTCTGCTCCTCTTCCTCTACCGCCATTGTTTGTCTAACAGCTGTCAAGAGTGGGTCTAGATCTTCAGCCGAAAACCGGAATCTCCTAGGTTCCTCTGATAAGGAAGGGGTCTGATCTTCTTCCAATTCGTCCGAATAGTACGTTGGTTCTTCCTCTGAGTCAGAGTCCACCTGTACTCTAGAACGTTTCGCCGGTGGGGAAGAGGGGACCGGCAGAGAAGAGGGGACTGGAAGGGACGGGGGCTGACTTGCTCCTGCCGCCTGTATCTCCTCCCTCACTATTGCCCTTAATTCTGCCAGAAAGGATGGTTGCTCCTCCTTTAATATTTTTGCCAAACAATCAGTGCATAGGGCCTTCTTGTATGACTCCGCCAGCTTCTTGGCGCAGGTCCCGCATTTCTTTGGTCTCTTCTTGGAGTCACCATGCGGTTTGTGACCTGGTTCTCTTTCCACCTTAACAGAAGGGGGAGAGAAAGATATAGAAACAGGGCCTGTCAGAGTAACCCTAACTATGTAGGACCTCACTTACATTTCCCTGGACGAGGGGGTCTGCAGTGGCATCTAGCTTCGCAGATACCTGGGCCTCCATGATGTGTGCTGCATGCAGAATACATCACTACTTTAAATGGACTTACCGCCCGGCCCCCCTCGATACCGCTCGGCTCCGCCTCCTCTTCTTGGGGACTCATCCTAGGAGAATCGACCCCACATGCGAGGCCCCAGAATCCCGAGGCCTCCAGCATGGATGCGCGACGCCAGCTGCTTCCGGCTTCCTCGCGTCACTTCCGGTCACGTGGGACGTGACGCGTCGCGTCATCAGAGAAGCGCCGGAGTCGATACTGTGCCCAGAGCTCCCGCAGGAGAAGCGGCAACAGCGTCCCCATACCGCGGCTTCAGGATACAGGTACCGGGAATGCTAGGGGACCTCTTCCCCCGAGAGGTGCTAGCTTCGGGCCCCATCTGAGGCTGAAGAGGAGAGGCACAAGCCCCCCGACCAGCCTCGGCCCATATCTCTCCCCACTAAAAAAGCAGGGAAACTCCTCTCTGCTCCTATCATTGTAGGGACAGGAAGAACACTGGTATGAGGGGTGGGGAGGGGCCTTTTAACCTCTCTCGCTTCCTGTCCCTACAGAGGTCCAATAGGACATCCTCCAGTGGGTGCTGTCATGGAGGGACGTCCTGGAAAGCCTGGGGTAAGGACATTTGGACACTATGCTGGGACATGGAAGAGGATGTAGTCGCTGATGATGCTTCCCGAATGTCCAGGTGCAGGGCGGGAGGCATCCGGGCCTGCGCCTTCGACAGGGGATTGGCCAGCACGTAGCACAGGGGAAGAGGAGGCAGTGGTGTGACCCGCAGACACAGATTGTGGACCCAGGCGTTTGTCCCACTTATTATGGTGCTTGTATGCCATGTGGCGGATCATGCTGGTGGTGGTGAGGTTGCTAGTGTTAACGCCCCGGCTCATTTTCGTATGGCAAAGGTTGCAAACTACTATTCTTTTGTCGTCCGCACGTTCCTCAAAAAAGTGCCATACTGTGGAACATCTACCCCCTGGCAAGGGAGATTTCTGCAAGGGCGTGCCCAGTGGAAAAGTTACGGGCTTGTTTGGTGTGGCCCGCCTTCTCCCTTTTGGCACCCCACTGCCTCTTCCAGCCTGTTGCGGTGCTGCAGATCCCTCCCTCCCTCTGTACTGCTGTCCTCGCTCGGCTTGCCACCTTCCCAGGTTGGGTCAGTGACCTCATTGTCCACCACCTCCTCTTACACTTCCTCACTCTAATCATCCTCCTGATTTGTTGACCTAACCACAACCTCAGTGATTAACAACTGTGTCTCATCCTCTTCATCAACCTCGAGACAGTAATTGTGGTTGACTCATTGGCAACTGTGTCTCATCATCATCCAACTAATTAAACACTAATTGCCATTCCCCACCGTCATGTTCTTGTGACTGTGGATACTCAAGAGGTTGGGAATCAGGGCAAAAGATCTCATGTCCCTCTTCAAGAGTGCTTAGCGAGAGGGCAAAATCAAGTAATGGCGATGAAAAGAGGTCCTCGGAATATCCGAGTGTGGGATCACTTGTTTGGCCAGACTGTACATGGTGGGAGGAAGGAGGATCAGGGTGAGGATTGTGTTGACCAGACTCCTGGCTACTGAGACTGGACTTGGTGGAAGACAGGGTGGTGCTTGAGCGACTGCATTATCTGCTGCAATCCAACCGACCACCTGGTTGCACTGGTCTGACTTCAAGTGTGGTGTCCTGCGCCGGCCTGCAAACTGGGACATGAAGCTAGGTATCGTGGGTGATTGTTTTTCTTGTGCTCTGGTAGCAGGCACAGTTTCTCCACACCCAGGGCCACGGCCACTTCCCCATCCCTTACTGCTCGCCTTCATTTTAAATGTGATATATGCTTGAAAGTATGTCACACGTACAGTAGCGCAGGATTTGTAAATGTATGCGCAAAAAAATGTACACAGGTATTTGTGATTAGGAAACATTATACAGGACAGGTAATGTACCTTTTTCCGTAAACACTGCGAATAGTGACACTTGATGTCACTGATATTTTAGAGATGCGCACACTTTACACAGGAGATGTGGCGCAAATAATGTAACTTTCCGCAGCAGCCTATTATGCGGTATTTATCGCAGAATGCGCTAAAAATATATATTGCTGCTGTCACACACACACACACACACAATAGTCCTTAAAAGGACTTTTGGGTCTCTGAAAAAAAAAATTGTACAAAAATCTTTCTATTACACTCCCTACACTGTCTGCCCCTTCCTATGCACAGCTCTTCCTAACACTGAGCAATATAGCGCAGGTTGCGCTACAAACATATATTGCTGCTGTCACACACAGTAGTCCTTACAAGGACTTTTGGGTCTCTGAAACGTTTTTGTACAAAAAAAAATATTCAATTACAATCCCTACACTCTCTGTCCCTTTCTATGCTCAGCTCTCCCCGACTACGAATGAGCCGAACATGAAACATCGGGTGCTATATAGCACGAGATAACGCGTCCCGGCCAGCCAATCACTGTAATGCCAGTAGCCAAAATGGCTACTTGCATTACAGTGAGGGCAGTACTTACCTGCACGTTTATTGGCTGCACAGCAGTATGCTCCATCATCATTAGTACCCGCACCCATTTCGCTGATGGTGGAAATTCCTCTACCAGCGCCTGCAACAGCGGAATCTAGCAGCAAGGCCTGGAAATGCTGCATTCTGACACCCCTCTGTGATGCTGGTAACATGTCCGCCATTTTGTGTTTGTACCGGGGGTCTAAGTACGTTGCCACCCAGTATTGGTCCTTGCCCTTTATGCTTTTTATATGGGGGTCCCTCTTCAAACACTGGAGCATGAAGGCCCCCATTTACACTTATTGGAAGCAGTGGAGCGCCCTGGCTCCTGCTCATCGCCCAGGAGAAGGTTGTCCTCGGTATCCTCACCCCAGCCACGGACAACACCAGGGATCCCTGAAAAGTTTAAAGTCCCCCTCAAAGCCTGCTCTTCTTGCTCCTCCTCCCCCAGCCACCATCCTCCTCTGACTGCTCTACAGACTCCTGCTAACTTGTCTCGGTGATGGGAGGCCAGGTGCCTTCTTAAGGCGGTCGTCCCTAGGTGAGTGTTGGGCTTACCACGACTTATGCGTTGACAGCACAGGCTGCAGATGGCAACACTATTGTCAGCAGCTGACACGTTAAAAAGAGCCCACCCTGCGGAGCCATGTGCCGTCATCCTGGGAGCGCCAGATGTGA
Organism: Bufo bufo; assembly: GCF_905171765.1. Lineage (NCBI taxonomy): Eukaryota > Metazoa > Chordata > Amphibia > Anura > Bufonidae > Bufo > Bufo bufo. Next base: position 217,398,941 of record NC_053394.1, read on the forward strand.
CCATGCATGGTGGATGGCTCGCTCCAGATACATTTGCAATCTGCTTTTTGAATCGTGTACACTGCGAGTTCTGCCTGCTTCTCCTCCCTATCTGCTGCTGTCTCTCCCTCTCTTCTGGGCACCCACATAACGTCCATCGACACATCATCATCACCTTCACCACCACTGACATTAGAGATCTCGGAGTAGGCAGCAACAGCGGGGACCTCCCTCCTTGGGCTGATCTGGGTACTGTCGTCAGACTGCTGGGTGTCGGCCGTTACTACCTCCTCTTCCTCATCCAATGCCAAGAATGGCTGCGCATCGGTAAGGTCTGGGAATGGATGGGAAAAAAATTCCTCTGACTTGGGTGGGAAGGCTATGGTGGTGGAGGTTGTGTCTTTGGGGGTGCACACAGCAGAGAGTGAGGGTGCAGATACAGAGGATGAGGAGGGTGCAGAACGCCGAGTGAGCCACTCAACCAACTCTGGTGCGTCCTTTGACGTAAATCGCACGCACCTTCTCCAACTTCCCACTTAGGCTCCAGCCTGGTGCACCTGCCCGACCTCTACCACCCTTGCAGAGTGGCCTGCCTCTTCCTCTGCCTGTCATTTTCAAAATGACCCTGTGCCACAGTCCCTAGAGAAGATCAGTATTTGTTGTAAGCAGGTATATCACACCCCTCAATCAGTATTTTGCAGAAGCAGGTATATCATACCCCTCAATCAGTTTTTTTGGGGCAACAGGTATATCACACCCATTGCAAATAGTTGTTCCAATAACGCCTGTCCCTCCATATACCTGCGGTATGGCAGCAGAACCGCACACAACTGCTGCACGATACAAATGCACTATAATATACTTTCTAGGTTATATGATAAGTATATCACACCTATAGCTAGCGTTTGGTGTCCCTAACAATCTGTCCCTGCTCCACAAAGCAACCTCTCCCTACAGTGGCAAAACACAGAATGTAAAATTGCTGCCAGATGGGGTATGTTATAGGATGGGGGGTGTGTCCATGTGCTCAAACATCTTAATTGGCTGTCCCACCTGTTGGATGTGTCATGGGTCAAAGTTCAGGGCAATGCAAAAGAATATGGTGCATGCGAACCTAGCCATAGGTTCCCCTTTTTCGGCAAATCGTGAACGAGCAAAGTTCGCCACAAACAACGGCCATCTCTAATGGGAATAACCTGAGTATGCACCGGCCAGGGGTAGGTGGAGTTACGGAAATAGTCGAGCAGCCTGTGCTCTGCTCCTTCCATAACTCCCATGGCAATGAGCGGGAGCCATACAAACAGCGTAGCATCTTGTGCCGTTTCTGTAGTTCCAGAGTTATGGAGACTGCATAGCTCCCATACACTGCTATGGCTGTTACAGAAACAGAAACACAGCCAACTTAAATCTTCCTGAAACTCTGCCCACCCCAACCGATGCTTACTACACTATTGGCAGCCGAACCCTCCATCTTTGCTGGGGCTGGCTGACAATCTATTGTGTTTAGGGAGCTCCTAATACTCCCATAACAGCTGTTGTTGAGGGAGAGAAGGATCGGATGCACTGAATATTAAAGTCGTTGTCCTCTTTTTTTTTTTCTCCATATTGATGACCTGTCCTCAAGATCGCTCATCAATATCAGATTGTCGGGGGTCCAACACCCCGCTAATCAGCTGTTTGAATAGAAAGCAGCGCTCATACAAGAGCTGCCTTCTCTTCACTGTTTACCTGCTGGGCTGTCGACACTGCAGCAGTGAGCAGATGTAATTACATTTTAGCCGTCGCATTTACTTCTATGGGACGACGACACCTTCCTATTTTAAAGGGAACCTGTCAACAACTTTATCCTGACCTCACTGAGGGCAGCATAAAATAGTGACAGAAATGCTGATTTTAGCGGTGTGTCCCTCATGAGCTAAAAGTAAGTGGTTGCCAAGAACCAGCATCATAATCATTGCAGCCCAGGCCTTGAAAAGAGTCAAATCTACCCGAGAAGAGTCCTGGTTATTCATAATCTCCTGCTCTCACCCACCTGATGATTGGCAGTTCTCTCCTAGAGAGTAAGGGAGAAAACTCGGTAGGAGACTGTCAGTCATCAGCGGGAGAGCCGGAATTTATAAATAACCAGGACTCTTCTCAGGTGGCCGGGACTCTTTTCCAGGCCCAGTCTGCAATGATTGTGATGTTGGCAACCACTTACTTTTAACTTATAAATGACCAACCGCTGAAATTAACTCACCTGTCTTTACTTTATTCTGCCGTTAGTATGGGCAGCATGAAGTTGATAACAGGTTCCCTTTAAGTGAATACTAGAGACATCCCATAAAAGTGAATGGAACGACTGAGCTGTAATTACACCTGCTCACCGGTCTGGTTGTGACAGCATGCAGGTAAACAGTGAAAAGAAGGCAGCACTCATACAAGCACTGCTTTCTCTTCAAACAGATGATTGGCAGGGTGTCAGACCCTCGCCGATCTGATATTAATGGCCTTTCCTTAAGATAGGTCATCAATATAAAAAAAGTGGACAACCCCTTAAACACCAGATTTTTTTCTCCTGGTAAATTAGAGTTGTCTGACAGCGGTTTTCTCTGCTCACCCCACTGAAAACACATAGCTGGCTGAACCGAGTGTGTATGTCTATGGAGGAGTCAGTAGAGACAGCTGTCAGCCGAACAAGCTTGCTTCTGAAAAATGTACATTTTTAAATAGAATGTTGTATGTGAAACCAGCCTTAAAAGAGGTTTTCTGTATAAAAAAAAAAAGTTTTTTTAACCATCTTCCTGTCTTCACGCTGTTTACCCAGCTGGCTATGGACATTGTCACATGCACTCCTGCAGTCAATCACTGGCTTCAGCAGTGATGTGGCCACAAGCAGCATGTCACTGCTTAAGCCAGTCATTGGCTGGTGGAGTGCATGTGACCATGTCCATAGCCAGCCGGATGAAACAGAGCAAGGGCCCGAAGATGGAAACAGCGGGCACAGCCAATACGAAGGAATCTTCTGTTTCAGGGCCATGCTGCAGGCACTTGATTAAACAATATTTTTCTACTGTAAACCTCCTTTAAGGTATCTTGTAATGTTGTTCATATTCTTCTAATAATTGTAGCAATAGGCATCCATATATCTATACCATTACATACTGACCTGCAGACTCGTAAACTGTATAAAGCCTCGCAAATGTGCACGGCCCACGCTAACCAAAACCTGAAACAAGAAGTACAGAGGAATATCAATCATGTCAGGTCATGTACTGCCGACAATATACAAGGAAACTGCATGAACAGCAATTACCTAACGTACTATAGCTGTGACGCAAAATATAGCTGGACACTGAGAAACGGAAAATTGCTTGCAGTTGCTGAAGTATCCACCAACTCCAGATTTTAGACAACAATCGGAGCCATGTTTTGCAGTTGCCCTTGTGCGGTTAGATGGCAATTAGAACATAGTTGTATGTCCATGCGTAGAAAAGGGTTAACTACCTTGAATTCTAACATCTACATTACTCCGACTCCAGGTCAAGGGTGGAATGTGCACTGTGTGCTGCAAGTTTATCATTCAGCTATCTTACATTTTTGTGTCCATATCTGACTTACAAGAGGCCAAAGAGCAAATCTATTTACTGATGTTCGAGAGAGTGCGCTGGACTTTCCATCATAAGAACTGAACTCCAGCCAGGGACAAAGGAGCCCGACACTAGAATGGAGTCCACCGGGGTTTTTTATGCTGCACTTTTTTTCTGGTATTTTTGACAGAATCTGTGATGGAGACTCTTAGGCCCCTTTCACACTGGTAAGTATTCCGCGCGGATGCGATGCGCGAGTTGAACGCATTGCACCCGCACTGAATCCTGACCCGCACTGAATCACCATGGTAAAAGATCACATGATCTTTTACCATGGTGATGGATCATGTGATGACAGGAGTGACGTCACCACAGGTCCTATTCCTGCACACAGCAAAGAAAGAAGACCGAAGCGATGCCGGCAGCGCGATCAAGTGGATTAAGGTGAGTTAAATTATTATTATTTTTTATTTTAACCCCTCCAGCGCTATTGTACTATGCATTCTGTATTCAGAATGCTATTATTTTCCCTTATAACCATGTTATAAGGGAAAATAATACAATCTACAGAACACCGATCCCAAGCCTGAACTTCTGTGTGATTTTTCTCACACGCGTGCAAAACGCATTACAATGTTTTGCACTCGCGCGGAAAAATCACACATGTACCCGCACCTTTTCCCGCAACGCCCGTCTGAAAGAGGCCTTAAAGTTGTTGTCTCATTTCAGTAAATGGCATTTATCATGTGGAGCGATCCAATCACAGCCAGGGAGAAGGTGAGCTGTTTTTCTCTCCCTGGCTGTTATCCTCTCCGCTGTGATTGGATCGCTCACAGCCAGGGAGAAGGAGACGCCCACTGAGAAACAGGGCAGTCTCCTCCTCCCTGTACCGATGCGAAAATTATCATACAGGGCGGGAGAATGTAACAGGGGCCACAGCGGCGCCCAGAGAAAATAGTAAGCGCTATTAGATCCCCGCTGTATGCCCTACATACCCTGATACTTAGTTTATAAAGTCTGGACCCATGAAAGGTCCTCTTTAAATGGAGACATATGCAGACCAATTCAGCAGCGGTGCTCACAGGAAGACGGTTCAGCCATGCTTTGCAGAACTCACTCCTGTGAGCATAGTCTATTTTCACTATGGACGCCTCCTGGATTTTATGGTTTGCTGTGGCTTTATAAGTATGGCGTGACTGATTAATCTGCCCTATTGTTCTTATGAATGGTAACCATGGGACTTATCGAAACCTTTATTAACCAATAGCTGGAATGTGACTGGCCGCTATTTGCTGCACTGTGGTTTATATGGTGCCGTACAGGTTTAGAAAACATGCCCGTCTTCTTCTAGAAACAGCGACTTTACATGGGTTGTGTCCGGTCAGGTGCGTAACTAGAAATAACTGGGCCCCATAGCACATTTCTGAATGGGACCCCCACCACCTCACAAACCACTCCTCCTGTGCAACCCCCACTCCATCGGCTAATCAAGATTGCCCACGCTTGCCATACAACCCCACCACCAGGCGCAGCAATTGGTAAAAAACATCATGTAGACTCCTCACTGCAGGGCCGGGCCTCCGGTGCTGAGCAGGTTCATAGGTGATAGGGAGGGAGGGGTCCTGCGGGGCCTGACGAGACCGCTGTCTGCCTCCTGCAATTATCAAGCCTCTCTAGACATTAGACTGTAGTATGCCGGCCCGGACTCCCTGCTGCTACAGCGATAGTTACGCCCGTGTCGGGTATTGCAGCTCACCACCACAGAGTGGTACTGTTTTGGGGAAAAAACAGGCATGTTTTTCTTTTTTATGTATAACAGGTAGATTTGCAGAAGAACGCTGGGATTTTCAGTGTATGGGGATCTGGCAGTGCCCGGCTATGTTGGATACAGTAATTCCAGTGGTCTGCTCCTCTGCTGCACATGTGAACCTACCCTTAAACAGCAGTTCATCTGGTAATGCAGGTGCCTTAGGGTCGCTTTTACACAATCAGTATTTGGTCAGTGATTGTGAGGTACAGACTACATAGCGATAAGGTATAATATAAAGGTTTCATTCGGTTCTGTATTTTGGACCCACGCCTGTTTTTGGCTCCCAATCACTGATGGAACTCCCTGATCAAACACTGGCTGTGTGAATAAGGCCTTAGTGATAAAGCTGGCATGTGCTCCCTTCACTAGTACAGACTAAAGCCAGGACATTGACACCCATAGAATGTGTCCGGAACGGGTGCGGACCCATTCATTCTCTATGTGTGCTGTCTGCATCCGCATTTCTGTAGCGCAGCCCCGGAAAAAAATAGCAGACAAGAATAGGCAGTTCTATGGGGGTGCTGGCCAAATTTATTGCGGCTCTGCAATACACTACGGACGTGTGAATGGACCCTTACACTGCCTGAACTGGATGGACATGTTTTTCAGCCTCACAAACTATGTTACAATTGTCGGGCAGATGATCAGGGAGGAACTTGATACAAAGCTTCGTTCCTGATAATTTACTAGTGTAAATGGTGCCAGAAATCACCCAATGAACGAGCAAAACCATTGTACATCGGGTGAAGTGATTTATGGTGCAGACACCTTAGGGTCCATTCACACGTCCGCAAAATGGGTCCGCATCCCTTCCGCAATTTTGCGGAACGGGTGCGAACTAGGGTGGCCAGACGTCCGGTTTTAGGCCGGACAGTCCGGTTTTCAGGCTCCCTGTCCTCCGTCCGGCGCAGTGCCTGGACGGACACAGGGATGTCCTCCTTTTTAGTAGCTCACGTCTCAGACAGCAGCACTGTGCTGTCTGAGCGTGAGCTGCAGCAACTGACCGAGGCTTCTCTCACCCCCAGTCAGTCACTAGAGCCGCAGATATGACTCCCTGTGGATGACTGAGGGGAAGAGAAGCCCCCCGGCTGTCCCCGCTCACCTTCCGTTCAAACTTCTTCCCTCTCCTCCCCCGTGTTTTTTCCACCAGCCGATTGTGGGGGGCGTGGCTTCACGGCATGTGGGCGTGGCTTTGTGGTTTGGAGGCGTGGTTTGGGGCGCTGTGGGTGTGGTTTGGGGCGGTCCGGCTTTCTAGGGTGAAGCCAGTGGCCACCCTAGTGCGGACCCATTCATTTTCAATGGGGACCGCAAAAGATACGGACAGCACACTGTGTGCTGTCCGCATCCGCACTTCCGTTCCACAGCCCCGCAAAAAATTAGAACATGTCCTATTCTTGTCCGCAGACACGGACAAGAAAAGGCATTTCCATTATAGTGCCGTCCATATGCGGAACGCACACGGCTGGTGTCTGTGTTTTGTGGATCCGCAATTTGCGGACCGCAAAACAGTGGAGGACGTGTAGATGGACCCTTAATCACCGTTTCTGGGAAGCAGATCGTGCTGTGTGAACAACGACCTGCTGCCCAGAAACAATGAATCTGTATGAGGATGAGTGATAGCAGTAGACATCGCGCCTCCCTATACTGTGGAGGTGATTACTGCATGTAAATACAGCTCTTCACCACCACCACTACTGCTGCTAGATTGCATTGGGATCGTAAACATGGAAACAAGCAGTGTATAATGTGATGGAAAAAAGGAATCAAGCCAGCAAAGGAAGCAATATGGACAATCACAATACATTAGTAAGTGCCATGTATTAACTTCCTCCACATAATAAATGCAATTTGCTGAAGTGAGATAACCCCTTAAAAAGGCTATGTACACCTTTGAAATAATTTTTTTTTCATTGCATTTAACTTAAAATCATATTTTCAATTGGCCTTTATTAAAAATATAGAGCTGTTCAGTCACAAAGGGTTAACTGCTGTGTGACTGATCTCTAATAAGCCTTATCTCTAAACTACTGAGAGGTTATAAACACTTATTTATGCCACATTCTTATCAGTAAGGTAGGGTTCAGCTTCAATGAGTGTTTATAAAGGTCAGACAGCAGAGATAAGGAGTCCATCTGCTCCTCAGATGACAGAAAAGACAAAAAACCCACAGGCAGCTGGTAGAGCATCTCAGCTCTATACACACTGTGAGACAGTGACAGGTCTCACTCAGGTTAGAGGCAAGGAAGGGGTGGATAGTGCCGTCCACACCCCTGTTCCACCACAGGTGAGAGAAGCTGGAGGTAATCAGCCTGGCATAAGGCACCTCCCAGAGTGTCAGAAAGGGGGTAGTGTGTTACCTGTGGAGAGAGGCCTGGAGGCTCTGTCTGTGTAGTCTCAGCTGGGCAAGGCTGAGGGACCACAAGGCTGGGAGATTGCCTGGAGTTGGGGGACGCAAGGACGCAGCGACGCCTGGGAGGGTCGCAGGGCCATAGTCAGGCAGACTACTGAGCCCCAATCCCCCACAAGAAACAGTGAACTAGAGACAGTGGGCGTAGTGTGCTCTGTACAGCCAGGAGGCTGTGGGACATTGGCTGACAAAGCCGCATGAGTTCACAGGGTGTGAACTGGGACCTAGGTGAGTCAGGAAACTTTTTGTTTAGTTAGAGCCTGGACGGGCGAGTGTTTATTATTTTATGTGGATGTCACATGTGTTAGGTGAAGCTGCGACTTCATGATAACCTGTATTGGTTGGAGTGTGCACAATAAATACACTGTTTGGACCTGAAACCTGGTGTCCTAAAGGCGTATCTGTGAGAATGACCCCCGGTGAAGAGCTAACCCCCTACAATACACAAAAAAAAAAAAAAAAAAGATTCCATATAGTTAATAAAGACCAATTGAAAAAATGATTTTTAGCTTAAAATAAGTACAATGCAATAATAAAAAAAAATATTGCCCCCAAAGGTTTACATAGCCTTTAAATAACAAAAGGCCAACTTTAGAACAATCTAGTAACGGATCTAGTCTTGACGACTACCAACTCTGAGAGCCACATTAGAAACCACTCTGGAGTTGACGGGCCACAGGAACATTTCCCGGTGGGCCGATGGCATGGTGGGCACCCTCCTCACTGCCGTTATGTTCCCGGCTGACGCCTTAGGTGCCCTCCTGAATTCAACTATATGGCTGTCCACAGATCTAGGATAGTGTTGAATACTGCGGCTGAGCATCGTAGCCTATGGCTCCCTACCCTGTTGTTCACCCTTACAGGGTACTACATGAGGCAGTGCAGAAATGGCGGAGGGACACAGGCACCACAGGCTGGAAACGGCCTGTAGCCTGCACCAGAGATGGTGACTTGGTATTCTATTTTTTTCTTCTTTCCTTGGCTACTTGAAGAGAATACTACCGGGGGTTGGGCACGGGTGGGCAATATATAGCGGTCATTAGGGGAAGTCTAGGCAGCACTGAAGGTAGAGCTGGCTTAGTGCTGCTGCCCGCATTTCACCTTCTAAGCCCAACACTCCATACCATAACCAGAAACAACTGGAGGAGGTGCAGGACAGAACAGTGGCAGCTACGGATGGCCACCACTGATGGACAGCTTCTGGGGCAGTATATTGGGCTGCCCTGTTGTATTGCTGACCCTGCTTATGTTGCCCCACTTTTGGATCCGCCTACAACATGGGGCCACTTTTAGTTTTTTCCAGAGCCACATTAAAATTTCCAGTCCATCCCTGAAACCACTCCTTAAAGCAATACATACCCAATATATAATGCTCTGTAGTGATTCTTAACCATGAACTGTGCAAATAATCCTAGAGGTCCTAGCTGCTCATACGGGACTTGTGTAGGCCAGAAAACTGTCCACTGCAAATGGAAGCAATAGCGTATCAATCACAGATAGCATGTAATGGACAGTCTATAGCGGTGTGTTTCATATAATAATACCTTTATAATATGTAATGGACAGTCTATAACTGTATCTGGATTCTGTCACCTCTTTTTAGCCTATAGAGCTGCGGACATGAACAGCTAGATCGCCGCTAGCATGTCCGCAATATACCTGTCCCATAGCTCTGTGTGGTTTTATGTGTAAAAAATGATTTTATATATATGTAAATCAGCCTGGTAAGGAGCCCAAGGGGCTGCACTAACCTTCTTGGAGCCCAGCACCGCCTGTATCCACGAATCTCCTCCTTGCTCACAGTTAGGGTACTTTCACACTAGCGTTATTCTTTTCCGGCATTGAGTTCCGTCACAGGGACTCTATACCGGAAAAGAACTGATCAGTTTTATCCCCATGCATTCTGAATCGAGAGTAATCCGTTCAGTTTGCATCAGGACGTCTTCAGTTCAGTCATTTTGACTGATCAGGCAAAAGATAAAACCGCAGCATGCTACGGTTTTATCTCCGGCCCAAAAAAACTGAAGACTTGCCTGAATACCGAATCCGGCATTTTTTCCCATAGGAATGTATTAGTGCAGTCCGGCATTCAAAATAGGATCCGTCCCTCCGGCCTGCACATGCGCAGACCGGTAAAAATGTGAAAAAAGATACAAGATGGATCAGTCTGTCCGCATGACCAGCGAAGAGACGGATCCGTTCTTGCAATGCATTTGTGAGATGGATCCGCATCCGGATCAGTCTCACAAATGCTTCCAGTCAGCAGCAGATCGGCGGATCCGGCGGGCAGTTCCGATGACTGAACTGCCCGCCGGATAACACTGCCGCAAGTGTGAAAGTAGCCTTAGATCGCCGTTATCTCACGATGTGTGAGCTCGCGCCGGCATAGTGTTCCTTCCTTGTGCTGGCATCAGCCTCAGGGAAGGAACTGCGCATCGCGACATTACAGCGATCTAACTTTGTGAGCAAGGAGGTGATTCGGAGTACGCAGGCGGTCGTGGCTGGGCTCCAGAACGGTTAGTGCAGCCCCTTGGGCTCCTTACCAGGCTGATTTACATAATATATAAAATCATTTTTTAAACACAATAAAACCACACAGAGCTATGGGACAGGTACATTGCGGACATGCTAGCGGCGATCTAGCCGTGCATGTCCGCACTCTATAGGGTAAAACGAGGTGACAGAATCCCTTTAAAGGGGCTTTCTGGAGACTTATTACCGATTACCTATCCTCTGGTTAGGTCATCAATATCCCATTGGTGGGGGTCCGACATTGAGGATCAGCTGTTTGAGAACGCAGTAGCGCCGCAGCCTTCTCTCAGCTTTTCCTAGGCCAGTGACATTACGTTCATTGGTCACATGACCTGTCCTAGGCGCAGCTCAGCCCCATAGAAGTGAATGAGGCCGAGCTTCGATACCAACCACAGCCGCTATACAATGTACGGCACTGTGCTTGGCGACCTGAGAGAAGGCTACTGTACAATGTGCTACTGCGAACGCGGGTGCCTTCTTGGCAGGGCGCCTGGGTGTCAGACCCCCAGTAATAAAATCTCAGAAAACCCCTTTAATACATTTAGAAGATATAGTAGACATGTAGTATAACTGTGTCCCATATAATAATATATATATAGCAGTATTTTTTGTGGCAGCAAGAAACCCAGTGGGGGGAGATTTATTAAAACTGGTGCAAAGGAAAACTGGGTAGTTGCCCCTAGCAACCAGATTTCAATATTAATTTTTCAGAGCACCTTTGGAAAATTAAAGGTTCACTCCGGTTGTAGTGGAAACTAAGCCAGTTTTCCTTTCAATAACTCTCCCCCAGTGGGAGCCACAGTTTATGGCGATTCTAATACGGAGAAAGCTTGGAGGCAGCACGGGATTGCATGTGACAACACTGTGACTTGTCATTCCTCGTAGACTAGAACGGAGCTGTCACTTCTGTCACATGTCATTGTACGTTTATTACTAAGCATTGCAGCCGAGCACTGCATCTACCGCCCTGCTCGCCCCCTTACCGTGAAGAAGCCCATGGCCAGGGAGATGACAGCCATCCACACGATGCCAGTTCTCTGGAAGTACGAGGCACTGCCTGCCGACACCATGGTGCTCCCCTACGGTAGTGACTAGAATGGAGGAGTTGATCCTGGCGGGTATAATGTCATAGGAAGAGGCGGGGTCTCGTCATCCGTGGGGCGGGGCCTCAGGATGTTTCTGCAGGTGGCTGTGTGGACCGGGTTTTGTAGGGGCTGAAGGGAGGAGAAATAATCCTTGTACTGAAGACTATGTTAGAGAGGTATGAGGGGGGTGGGGGGATTTAATTACATGGGACTGTATGCTGGAGGAGCTGAAGGCAGGGGGAGTGATGTACGTTACATGGGACTGTATGCTGGAGGAGCTGAAGGCAGGAGGAGTGATGTATTTTACATGGGACTGTATGCTGGAGGCAGGGGGAGTGATGTATTTTACATGGGACTGTATGCTGGAGGGCTGAAGGCAGGGGGAGTGATGTATTTTACATGGGACTGTATGCTGGAGGGTAGGGCTGCAGCTATTTTAGTAATCCAGTATTCTACCGATTTATCCAATGAATAATTGAGTACTCTAATAAGAAAAAACTAATTAAAAGAACGTTTTCTACAAAAACTCATCAGCCCCCTGCCATCAGTTCCCCCTCTCTTGTACCATCAGCCCCCCTGCCATCAGTTCCCCCTCTCTTGTACCATCAGCCCCCCTGCCATCAGTTCCCCCTCTCTTGTACCATCAGCCCCCCTGCCATCAGTTCCCCCTCTCTTGTACCATCAGCCCCCTGTCACTACCAGAGCTTTGAGACGTTCTCACAGCTCTGTTTCTCCACCTCTGTGATGATGTCACTACCAGAGCTTGGAGGAGTTCTCACTGCTCTGTTTCTCCGCCCCTGGGATGAGGTCATTACTTTCTGTTTCCTTCCTTCCAGCTGTTCCTCCTATGTTTGATTTCTCTGCCTTTAAATCACTCCTCCTCCTTTTGTAGATTACATTAATGTCTGCACACTTAGCTGAAGGTGCTGCGGCAGCAGAGAAGACGGATCCAAAGACAGGTGGCAATATCCGGAGTACTTGCTGCAGCAGAACAAAGGTCCAGTGAAATGATAGCATACAAGTGAAGATACTCAAGCAAGAGCTACAACTCAAATGAGAAATATAATCCACACTCTACAAAAGGAGGAGGAGTGATTTAAAGGCAGAGAAATCAAACATAGGAGGAACAGCTGGAAGGAAGGAAAGAGAAAGTAATGACCTCATCCCAGGGGCGGAGAAACAGAGCAGTGAGAACTCCTCCAAGCTCTGGTAGTGACATCATCACAGAGGTGGAGAAACAGAGCTGTGAGAACGTCTCAAAGCTCTGGTAGTGACACCCCCCTGCCATCAGTTCCCCCTCTCTTGTACCATCAGCCCCCCTGCCATCGGTTCCCCCTCTCTTGTACCATCAGCCCCCCTGCCATCAGTTCCCCCTCTCTTGTACCATCAGCCCCCCTGCCATCAGTTCCCCCTCTCTTGTACCATCAACCCCCCTGCCATCAGTTCCCCCTCCCTCTGTGCCATCAGTTCCCCCTCCCTCTGTGCCATCAGTTGCTCTCCTCCAATACCACCAGCTTCCCCATGTCATCAGTTGCTTCCCCTCCCAGTGCCATAATTCCCCCCTCGCAATTCCACCAGCCCCCCCCCCCCCAGTGCCACCAGCTGCCCACAGTGCCATCAGTCCCCCCACTCCCTCTCCTAGCCATCAGTGCTCAGCTGCAGCACAAGTGAACAAAAATGTCCTGACTATGTGTGTACGTCAGGATCCAGTGCAGCACTGTGCAGGCGGGTGACCACGGAGCGCGAGTAATAGCAAGCTCTTCACTCACTCCATGGTCACATGGCACAAACAAATGATCGATGCAAAAAAAATTACATAGAGTTTTTTTTCGTGTTGAGTTAATCGATTAATTTGAGTAATCGTTTCAGCCCTACTGAAGGCAAGGGGAGTGATGTATCTTACATTGGACTGTATTTTGGAGGGACTGAAGGCAAGGGGAGTGATGTATTTTACATGGAACTGTATGCTGGATAGGCTGAAGGCAGGGGAGAATGATGTATTTTACATGGGACTGTATGCTGGATAGGCTGAAGGCAGGGGAGTGATGTATTTTACTTGGGACTGTATGCTGGATAGGCTGAAGGCAGGGGAGTGATGTATTTTACTTGGGACTGTATGCTGGAGAGGCTGAAGGCAGGGGAGAATGATGTATTTTACATGGGACTGTATGCTGGATAGGCTGAAGGCAGTGGAGAATGATGTATTTTACATGGGACTGTATGCTGGATAGGCTGAAGGCAGTGGAGAATGATGTATTTTACATGGACTGTATGCTGGATAGGCTGAAGGCAGGGGGGAATGATGTATTTGATATGGGAATGTATGCTGGATAGGCTGAAGGCAGGGGAGAATTATGTATTTTACATGGGACTGTATGCTGGATAGGCTGAAGGCAGTGGAGAATGATGTATTTGATATGGGACTGTATGCTGGAGGGGCTGAAGGCAGGGGAGAATGATGTATTTTACATGGGACTGTATGCTGGAGGGGCTGAAGGCAGGGGGGAATGATGTATTTTACATGGGACTGTATGCTGGATAGGCTGAAGGCAGTGGAGAATGATGTATTTTACATGGGACTGTATGCTGGATAGGCTGAAGGCAGTGGAGAATGATGTATTTTACATGGACTGTATGCTGGATAGGCTGAAGGCAGTGGAGAATGATGTATTTGATATGGGAATGTATGCTGGATAGGCTGAAGGCAGGGGAGAATTATGTATTTTACATGGGACTGTATGCTGGATAGGCTGAAGGCAGTGGAGAATGATGTATTTGATATGGGACTGTATGCTGGAGGGGCTGAAGGCAGGGGAGAATGATGTATTTTACATGGGACTGTATGCTGGAGGGGCTGAAGGCAGGGGGGAATGATGTATTTGTTATGGGAATGTATGTTGGAGGGATCTGAAAGGAGGTTAGTGGTGTTTTTGCAGTGGTGAAGGTAGGGTTGGGCCATAATCCGGTATCTATGATATACCATGGTATTAATTAACGGCGATATCACTATTTCTTAATTACCGCAGTATTTTAGTGACGTTAGCCCGCTTCTACCATGAGAAGGCCTGAAGCTCATGAGGCAGTAGAATGGTGCAGGTGGTCGTGATAACATCATCACAAGCTCACCAGGTCATGGGCGGCGTAGCAACGCTGTCACGTGCCTACATCATCATGCAGCCTGTGACTTGGCGCAGGAGGTTGAGGTGATGTCATTGCCACCGCCTGCATCGCAGACAAATACAGGTGAGTATAAGGTTTGTCTTTTTAAATATATCTATGTCCGGTATATCACTATGGGAGGAATAGCGCATTATATATGGGGCATTATACTAGAGGGGGAGAGCATTATACTAGAGGGGGAGAGCATTATACTAGAGGGGGAGAGCATTATATATGGGCCAGTATACTAGAGGGGGAGAGCATTATATATGGGGAATTCTATTAGAGGAGGAGAGCATTATATATGGGGCATTATATTAGAGGAGGAGAGCATTATATATGGGCCAGTATACTAGAGGGGGAGAGCATTATATATGGGGAATTATATTAGAGGAGGAGAGCATTATATATGGGGCATTATACTAGAGGGGGAGAGCATTATATATAGGGCATTATAATAAGGGAGGGGCAGAGCATTATATATGGGGCATTATATTAGAGGAGGAGAGCAATATATATGGGGCATTATATAAGAGGAGGAGAGCATGGTCCTGTCACTCAGCTCCCCGCACTCCCTCTCTCCCGCACTGAAAGGTGAAGCAGGAGACTTCAGCCTGCAGGCACGGATCGCGCTGACAGCCTTTGTGGGACGAGCCTGCAGCCCGGAAATCTGCCTAAGCTCCTCCCACACTGTGCTGCAGAGCGATCTGTGTCTGCAGGGGAGAGAGGACTGTGAGCTTCAGGAACAGGATAAGGTGAGTAGGTACTGTGTGCCCAGAGGGCATTTCTACCATGATGGGGGCACAGAAGGCATTATTACTACAAAGGGGGCACAGAAAGCATTTTTACTACAAAGGGGCACAGAGGACAATACTACTACAAAGGGGCACAGAGGGCATTATAACTATGAAGGGGGCACAATGGGCATTATTACTGTGAAGGTGGCACAGAGGGAATTACTACTATGAAGTGGGCACAATGGACATTACTACTATGAAGGGGCACAATGGGCATTACTACTATGGAGGGGGCATATGACATTACTACTGTGAAGGGGCACAGAAAGCATTACTCCTGTGAAGTGGGTGGGCATAACTGTTATGGGGCACTGAGTGGGCATTACTACTGTGAAGGAGGCACAGTGGGCATTACTACTGTGAAGGGGCACAGATAAGGCATTACTACTGTGAAGGGGGCACAGATAAGGCATTACTACTGTGAAGGGGGCACAGATAAGGCATTACTACTGTGAAGGGGGTACAGATAAGGCATTACTACTGTGAAAGCGGCACAGAGAGGGCATAACTACTGTGAGGGAGGCACAGATAAGGCATAACTACTGTGAAAGTTGTACAGTGAGGGCATAACTACCGTGAGGGGGCACAGTGTGGGGAGGCCTAACAGTAGGGCTGGGAGGAGGGGTGGATTGAGAATTTGGGGGGCACCATTTAAATGTTTGCCTCAGGCAGCAGAATAGCTAGAATTGGCCCTGAGTGACATCATAGGAGCAGTCGTACTTGATGGCCCTAAAACGGGTGCAGCATAGACGCATACAGTTGAGGCCACAATTGAGGCCACTTTCTCCTTGTGTATTGGCTCTAAGCGTTTTCATTTTTTTTCCTTCTAAATGGGTATTTATCGCAATCATCTGAGATAGGTGTCAGATAATTGTGACTTTATCCGTTTTTATCTTCATTAATTAAGTATTTTTTTCCCCAGTCTGTGAACACTCGGCATTGTTACAGCGCCCCCCACTGTTCAAGATCTTGGAGTAGTGGTCTGTGAATCTGATGAGAGCCTGACATGTGTATTCACTGAACAGCAGCCCCAGCTTTCCCCCCCTTTATTATGATGCCCCCCCCTTCCCAGTATTATAAGGCCAGCATTGTCCCCCTCCTCCTGTGGTAGTAATATTATTTTCAGTGTCACTAATTTAATTTAAAAAGTTGCTTCAGTTTAAAGATTTATACTGTTAAAAAGCAGCTGTCACCAGGATCAACCTATTAAAGAGAATGTCAACTAATTTTACTATATGTAACCCATGGCAATGCAGTGTAGCATTAGCTAACATTATTAAAACCGTCCTCTTCCAAGAGCGCCTCCCTCTAAAAGGAATCTGTCACCACGGTCTTGGACTGTTATCTGCAGTAATATACACTCACCTAAAGAATTATTAGGAACACCATACTAATACGGTGTTGGACCCCCTTTTGCCTTCAGAACTGCCTTAATTCTACGTGGCATTGATTCAACAAGGTGCTGATAGCATTCTTTAGAAATGTTGGCCCATATTGATAGGATAGCATCTTGCAGTTGATGGAGATTTGAGGGATGCACATCCAGGGCATGAAGCTCCCGTTCCACCACATCCCAAAGATGCTCTATTGGGTTGAGATCTGGTGACTGTGGGGGCCATTTTAGTACTGTGAACTCATTGTCATGTTCAAGAAACCAATTTGAAATGATTCGAGCTTTGTGACATGGTGCATTATCCTGCTGGAAGTAGCCATCAGAGGATGGATACATGTTCTCATTCTGTTTACGCCAAATTCGGACTCTACCATTTGAATGTCTCAACAGAAATCGAGACTCATCAGACCAGGCAACATTTTTCCAGTCTTCAACAGTCCAATTTTGGTGAGCTCGTGCAAATTGTAGCCTCTTTTTCCTATTTGTAGTGGAGATGAGTGGTACCCGGTGGGGTCTTGAGATGAGTGGTACCCGGTGCTCAGAGCACTGGGAGGCAGGCCTATCCCCGCGGAGCACCACTTCACCTTCTCCTCTCCCCCAGTCGCCATTACCCTCATGGTCTGATTGACAGGGTTAATGCATCCTCATTGTTTGGAAGCCCAGCCCTGAAATCTTGTGCATGCATCAGTGAGATTCATTGGCGCATGTACGGTTGATCTCACAAGGCTCTCGCCACTGAGATCTGCACTGCGCAAGCGCTGATGTTGGTGTCCTCCAAAAGGAAGAAGACTCTTCTCAGAGGAGACTGACATCATAGACGCTTACCTAGTGCAGATATCAGCAGGGAAAGCCTCGTGAGATCAACCGCACATGTGCCAATGAAGTCTCATCAGTGCAAGCTCAAGATTTCAGGGCCGGGCTTCCAAACAATGAGGATGCATGACCCTGTCAAATTAGATTATGAGGGTAAGGCTACATTCACACAAACGTATTTTGTTTCTGTGTCCGTTCCGTGTTTTTTTTTTTTTTTGTTTGTTTTTTTGTGGATTGGATGAGGACCCATTAAATTTCAATGGGTCCGCAAAAAATGCAGACCTTTCCGTGTCCATTCCGTAGCCCCGCAAAATTTAGAGCATGACCTATTCTTATTCATTTTGCGGACAAGGATAGGCATTGTTACAATGCACCCGAAAAAAAAACTGATCCAATACGGATGCCAAAAGGACGTTATCCGTATTTTTTGCAGATCAGTGTTTTGCGGACCGCAAAACGCATACGGTCGTGTGAATGTAGCCTAATGGCGATGAAGGAGGGAGGAGGCCAGGCACATTAACTATAATAAACTGGAGAGGGATCTGGCAAGTAAGTAATCATTTGTGGGGTCATTTATCAAACTGGTGTAAAGTAGAATTGGCTTAGTTGCCCATAGCAACCAATCAGATTCCTCCTCTCATTTTTCACAGCTCCTTTGGAAAATAAAAGGTGGAATCTGATTGGTTGCTGTGGGCAACTAAGCCAGTTCTATTTTACACCAGTTTGATAGATGACACCACTACTCTTTATTTGAGGTCAATCTTCTGAGTTAACTGACAACCCCTTTTAAATATGTTTAGTTGGCTTCGTACTTCCATTCTGTCACTAAGGACGCCATGTTGTCTGAAATGTTTAGGGCACCTGCACACGTTGCAGAATTTTGAAGTTTTTTTCTGCGTGGATTCCCATGCACTTGTGATAGGAGTGATAGAGCAAGTCGGGCAGGAATCCAGTAGTTTTCTATGAGACAGCCGGAGATAGTCGAGTACAACACGCAATTTTAGGCAGTGCCATAGAGTATGAATGGCGCGCAGGGCACATGGCCGACCTACTGCTCCATCGGATCTGGAGAAGGGAACCTCCGTTCTTAGAATCAGTGGGGATTTCAGCAGTCGGACCTCCACCATTAGCTAGTTATCCGCAGTGGATTGGGGGAACAGGATGCCCGTTGTCAGGATCAGTGGAGTCCTAGCCTCCACCAATTAGTCAGTTATACCCTATCCTGTGGATAACGTACACAAACTTTTTAAAAACCACTATTGTGGCACGTTATAATGTGGCGGGGGACCCCCATGAATATGAAAACAGTGGGGGGGAAATGGCATCTCGTCTTATGGGGCGAAGACTGCCGATTTTACTCTGCTAACACCGATACATTGCCGGCCGCAATGCTGCGCAGCCTGACCTGCTATGTATCAGCGGGGAGGGAGGAGGGGGCTGGAGGCTGGTGTTGAAATCGCGGCGGGGCCCGGGCCCCGCTCACAGCAGCATTCATGTGTAAAGTGAAGTCATGGGTAAAGCTTTCTTAAGGTATAGCAATCCTCTGCAGCAGTAGCGCAATCCACGTAGTACTCACTATGAAACTCCCATAGCAGGCAGGCTGGCCGGTCACTCGCTTCGTCACGCGCATGCTCCTTCCACTTTATTACTCCTGCTACAGGAGTTTCATAGTGAGCACTACAGTGGATATAAAAAGTCTACACACCCCTGTTAAAATGTCAGGTTTCTGTGATGTAAAAAAATGACACAAAGATAAATCATTTCAGAACTTTTTCCACCTTCAATATGACCTATAAACTGTACCACTCAATTGAAAAACAAACTGAAATCTTTTAGTTAGAGGGAAGAAAAAATATAAAAATAAAATAATATGGTTGCATAAGTGTGCACACCCTTAAACTAATACTTTAGTTGAAGCACCTTTTGAGTTTATTACAGCACTCAGTCTTTTTGGGTATGAGTCGATCAGCATGGCACATTTGCCCACTCTTCTTTGCAAAAACACTCCAAATCTGTCAGATTGTGAGGGCATCTTCTGTGCACAGCCCTCTTCAGATCAACCCACAGATTTTCAATCGGATTCAGGTCTGGGCTCTGGCTGGGCCATTCCAAAACTTGAATCTTCTTCTGGTGAAGCCATTCCTTGGTTGATTTGGATGTATACTTTGGGTCGTTGTCATGCTGAAAGATGAAGTTCATCTTCAGCTTTCTAGCAGAAGCCTGAAGGTTTTGTGCCAATATTGACTGGTATTTGGAACTGTTCATAATTCCCTCTAGCTTAACTAAGGCCCCAGTTCCAGTTGAAGAAAAACAGCCCCAAAGCATGATGCTGCCACCACCATGCTTCACTGTGGGTATGGTGTTCTTTCGGTGATATGCAGTGTTGTTTTTGCGCCAAACATATCTTTAGGAATTATGGCCAAAAAGTTCAGCCTTGGTTTCATCAGACCATAACACCTTTTCCCACATGCTTTTGGGTGGGAGACTTCAGATGTGTTTTTGCAAAATGTAGCTTGGCTTGGATGTTTTTCTTCATAAGAAAAGGCTTTCGTCTTGCCACTCTACCCCATAGCCCAGACATACGAAGAATACGGGAGATTGTTGTCACATGTACCACACAGCCAGTATTTGTCAGATATTCCTGCAGCTCCTTTAATGTTGCTGTAGGCCTCTCTTGGTAGCCTCCCAGAGCAGTTTTCTTCTCGTATTTTCATCAATTTTGGAGGGACGTCCAGTTCTTGGTAATGTCAATGTTGTTTCATATTTTCTCCACTTGATGATGACTGTCTTCACTGTGTTCCATGGTATACAGTTGTGTTCACAATTATTCAACCCCCAATGCTGTAAAGGGTTTTAGGGAATTTAGTGTACATTTGTAATTGTGTTCAGAATGAAATCTTACAAGAACTTTTTAAAGAACCAAATTAGACATTTGCTGGTGTGTTTACAAACATGGTGAAGTCAAGAGAATGGTCCAGGAAGACAAGAGAAGAGGTGATTTCTCTTCACAGGAAGGGCAATGGCTATAAGAAGATTGCAAAGATGTTAAACATACCAAGAGACACCATAGGAAGCATCATTCGCAAATTCAAGGCAAAGGGCACTGTTGAAACGCTACCTGGTCGTGGCAGAAAGAAGATGCTGACTTCGACTGCTGCGCTACCTGAAGCGCAAAGTGGAGAAAAGTCCCCGTGTGACTGCTGAGGAACTGAAAAAAGATTTGTCAGATGTGGGTACTGAAGTTTCAGCTCAGACAATAAGGTGCACACTGCGTAATGAAGGCCTCCATGCCAGAACTCCCAGGCGCACCCCCTTGCTGTCTCCAAAGAATAAGAAGAGTCGACTGCAGTATGCCAAAAGTCATGTGGACAAACCACAAAAGTTTTTGGATAGTGTTCTGTGGACTGATGAAACAAAATTAGAACTGTTTGGGCCCATGGATCAACGCTATGTTTGGATGAGGAAGAACAAGGCCTATGAAGAAAAGAACACCTTGCCTACTGTGAAGCATGGCGGGGGGTCAATCATGCTTTGGGGCTGTTTTGCTTCTACAGGTACAGGGAAGCTTCAGCGTGTGCAAGGTACCATGAATTCTCTTCAGTACCAGGAGATATTGGATGAAAATGTGATGCAGTCCGTCACAAACCTGAGGCTTGGGAGACGTTGGACCTTTCAACAGGACAATGATCCCAAGCATACCTCCAAGTCCACTAGAGCATGGTTGCAGATTAAAGGCTGGAACATTTTGAAGTGGCCATCGCAGTCACCAGACTTAAATCCGATTGAGAACCTCTGGTGGGACTTAAAGAAAGCATTTGCAGCGCGCAAGCCTAAGAATGTGAATGAACTGGAGGCTTTTGCCCATGAAGAATGGGCGAAGATACCCGTAGATCGCTGCAAGACAATTGTGTCAAGCTATGCTTCACGTTTAAAAGCTGTTATAACTGGAAAAGGATGTTGTACTAAGTACTAAGATTGAATGTCACTTGGGGGTTGAATAAAACTGATAATGATGTGAGCACAGAAAAGACATTTGTGGTTATTTCATTATAAATGTTATGTTATATTTGTCTGACTTACAAGTGCCTCTTTGATTTAATTGTAAACAAGATGACTGAAATAATCAAAATCAATGTCAAACTGGCCAAAACACTCAATTTCAGTGGGGGTTGAATAATTTTGAACACAACTGTATCTAATGCCTTGGAAATTCTTTTGTACCCTTCTCCTGACTGATACCTTAATGAGATCCCTCTGATGTTTTGGAAGCTCTCTGTGGACCATGGCTTTTGCTGTGGGATGCGACTAAGAAAATTTCAGGAAAGACCAAATAGAGCAGCAGAACTTTATATGGGGTTAATTAGAGGCACTTTAACCACTTGCCATCTGGGCCATTTGCCCCCTTCCTGACCAGGCCTAATTTTGCAAAACTGACATATCTCACTTTATGTGGTAATAACTTTGGAATGCCCAAGTCCAAGTCATTCAGAGATTGTTTTCTCGTGACACATTGTACTTCATGATAGTCATAAATATTTCAACTTTTATTTATGAAAAAATATTTTTAACATTTTTTTTTTACTGTTTTTTTTTCACTGTTGATTTCTCCTGTAACTAGGGCTGACATAGTAGCCCCAGTTACAGGAGAAATACACCCCCCCAGAGAGGCTGTACAGTATAATACTGCGCTGTGAAAGACCCCACACAGCTCCTGCACTCTCCGGTCCCGGCGATCACATGACCGCCGGGCCGGAACAGGAAGCGCATAGCTCTTCCTGCTCTGCACACACAGCAATCGGTGAGCGCTGTGTATGCAGCGATCCAGAAGGCAGGGACACCTGGACACTGTCCCTGCCTTCTCTCTGGGTTGCCCTGCTGTCACTGACAGCGGGCAACCCACTCTGCAGCTGCACGATTAGCGTGCAGCTGCACTTTCTGAACGGACGTTCTGGAACGTCCATTCAGAAATGGAGAACCACCTCCCGGACGTTTATAGTCTATGGGCGGACGGAAAGTGGTTAATTGATGACAGGTGTATGCTGACACCTATTTAACATGATTTTAAATGTGATTGCTTAATTCTGAACACAGCTACATCCCCAGTTATAAGAGAGTGCGCACACTTATGCAACCACATTATTTATTTATTTTTTGTTTTCTTCCCTCCACCTAAAAGATTTCAGATTGTTTTTTAATTAAATGGTACAGTTTATAGGTCACATTAAAGGTGGAAAAAGTTCTGAAATGATTTATCTTTGTTTAATTTTTTTTTTACATCACAGAAACCTGACATTTTAACAGGGGTGTGTAGACTTTTTATATCCACTGTGCGTGGATTGCGCTACTGCAGAGGATTGCTATACTTTAACAAAGCTCCCATGCCTACACTTTACATATGAATACTGCTGTGAGCTGGGTCCGGCGTAATAGAGTACAGTGACTGCAACGGGCCCCGCCACGATTCCAACAGCAGTTGCTGGCCTCCACCCCCTGTATTGGGGGGGGGGGGGGGGGAGAGTCATTATTTACACAGGGACACTGTTATGGGGGATCTGTGGATGACACATATATAGCATAAAATGCTATATATGTGTCATCCACAGATCCCCCCCGATAAGTGTCATCCACAGATCCCCCCCCCAATAAGTGTCATCCACAGATCCCCCCCCAATAAGTGTCATCCACAGATTCCCCCCCCCAATAAGTGTCATCCAGAGATCCCCCTCGATAACAGTGTCATCCAGGGATCCCCCCTGATAACAGTGTCCATCCAGAGATCCCCCCGATAAGTGTCATCCACAGATACCCCCCGATAAGTGTCATCCACAGATACCCCCCGATAAGTGTCATCCACAGATACCCCCCCGATAAGTGTCATCCACAGATACCCCCCCGATAAGTGTCATCCACAGATACCCCCCGATAAGGGTCATCCACAGATCCCCCCCCCCCCCTCTCCCCTCACTGATGAAGGGCTAATGTTAGCCAAAAACATTGCGACTTGTGTACCACTGCGCCCGGCTGAAATTATATGAAATAAACATTTACTGATTATCATCATCACCACGGAGTGCTATCTAAATCTTTGTGATACTTACAGTTCTTCAGGTGGAGCTAAAGAACACAACCCAGACGTGCACCCAAGTTTGCCAGATTTAGAAAGAGTGCTGTGGTCTAATAGATTTGAAACCCCCCGATAACTGTGCCATCCACAGATCCCCCCCCCCCGATAACTGTGCCATCCACAGATCCCCCCCGATAACTGTGCCATCCACAGATCCCCCCCGATAACTGTGCCATCCACAGATCCCCCCCCCCGATAACTGTGCCATCCACAGATCCCCCCCCCGATAACTGTACCATCCACAGATCCCCCCCCGATAACTGTGCCATCCACAGATCCCCCCCAATAACTGTGCCATCCACAGATCCCCCCCGATAACTGTGCCATCCACAGATCCCCCCCCGATAACTGTGCCATCCACAGATCCCCCCCCCCCCGATAACTGTGCCATCCACAGACCCCCCCCCCCCCCGGATAACTGTGCCATCCACAGATCTCCCCCCCCCCCGATAACTGTGCCATCCACAGATCCCCCCCCCCCCCGATAACTGTGCCATCCACAGATCTCCCCCCCCCGATAACTGTGCCATCCACAGATCTCCCCCCGATAACTGTGCCATCCACAGATCTCCCCCCCGATAACTGTGCCATCCACAGATCCCCCCCCCCCCCGATAACTGTGCCATCCACAGATCCCCCCCCCCCCCGGTAACTGTGCCATCCACAGATCCCCCCCGATAACTGTGCAATCCACAGATCCCCCCGATAACTGTGCCATCTACAGATGCCCCCATAATAGTGTCATCCACAGACCACCATTAGTTCAAAACCCACCAAAAGCACACCTTTTGGTTCAAAATATATTTTTTCTTATTTTCCTCCTCAAAAAATGTGCGTCTTATGGGCAGGTGCGTCTTATAGGGCGAAAAATACGGTAATAAATGGGGAGCCAATAATATTTACTATAGATTTCTGTTGGTAGCACATCAGAGCTAGGGTGTTACTTCTCTGATATCTCTTATGTGACCAGAGTCTAACTTCTACCAGAATGTCTATGTGATCGGAGTTTAACTCCTACCAGACCGCTGGAGCGAAGATGCCATTCACAGAAGTTGAAAAACATTACACTACAAGTATCTGGCTGGCGGGCAAAACTAACAACACACCCCAAAACATATTTTCCAAAAATAAGACAAAGTAATGGATTCTAGCTGCCCTTATATTGTGGCCCAAATGCTGAATGGATGGTTGACAAATGAGATGTATGGAGCTGACTTTTTATAGCACTGACGTATAGAACCTCCCTGCAGCAAATCCATTCTAGTCAGTTTAGTAGTCACCAGCTAGAATGGAGATGCTGTAAGTAAGACCTCCCTATAACAACTATCTGCCCAGAAATGATGAACCTCCCTTCAGCAACTTTGTTCCAGTCATTTCAGTACTGAACCAGCTAGATTGGAGTTGCTGTATGGAGGACCTCCCTGTAGCAATTACCACCTAGCACCCTGCACTGGAACCTATCAGCTTCACTATATCACACTATCTAACCTACACTGACTATCTCCCACTAACTATCTGTATTATACACTGCTCAAAAAAATAAAGGGAACACTTAAACAACACAATGTAACTCCAAGTCAATCACACTTCTGTGAAATCAAACTGTCCACTTAGGAAGCAACACTGAGTGACAATCAATTTCACATGCTGTTGTGCAAATGGGATAGACAACAGGTGGAAATTATAGGCAATTAGCAAGACACCCCCAATAAAGGAGTGGTTCTGCAGGTGGTCACCACAGACCACTTCTCAGTGCCTATGCTTCCTGGCTGATGTTTTGGTCACTTTTGAATGCTGGCGGTGCTTTCACTCTAGTGGTAGCATGAGACGGAGTCTACAACCCACACAAGTGGCTCAGGTAGTGCAGCTTATCCAGGATGGCACATCAATGCGAGCTGTGGCAAGAAGGTTTGCTGTGTCTGTCAGCGCAGTGTCCAGAGCATGGAGGCGCTACCAGGAGACAGGCCAATACATCAGGAGACGTGGAGGAGGCCGTAGGAGGGCAACAACCCAGCAGCAGGACCGCTTGTGCAAGGAGGAACAGGAGGAGCACTGCCAGAGCCCTGCAAAATGACCTCCAGCAGGCCACAAATGTGCATGTGTCTGCTCAAACGGTCAGAAACAGACTCCATGAGGGTGATATGAGGGCCCGACTTTCACAGGTGGGGGTTGTGCTTACAGCCCAACACCGTGCAGGACGTTTGGCATTTGCCAGAGAACACCAAGATTGGCAAATTCGCCACTGGCGTCCTGTGCTCTTCACAGATGAAAGCAGGTTCACACTGAGCACATGTGACAGACGTGACAGAGTCTTGAGACGCCGTGGAGAACGTTCTGCTGCTTGCAACATCCTCCAGCATGACCGGTTTGGCAGTTGGATCAGCCTGTAGTGTGTTTTTCCACTTTAATTTTGAGTGTGACTCCAAATCCAGACCTCCATGGGTTGAAAAATTTGATTTCCATTTTGTTATTTTTGTGTGATTTTGTTGTCAGCACATTCAACTATGTAAAGAACAAAGTATTTCAGAAGAATATTTAATTAATTCAGATCTAGGATTTGTTATTTTTGTGTTCCCTTTATTTTTTTGAGCAGTGTATATATGAGCTTATTAGCTATCTAATGTAATTGGAGAAGGAATATGATCCAGATGAAAGCACAGAGCACAGCAATGTCACTGCGCTATCTCTCTCTCTCTCTCTCTCTCTCTCAGAACTGCAAAAAAACTGCAGAAAATGGCTGCTGGGGAGTTTCTTATATAGTAAAGGGGTAGGCAACGTTCCTATTGGTTGCTAGGGGTGTGGCTAAGCTCTGACAAAGATATTGCAGCCTTTTCATTGGAACACAAGCAAGAAGGGAGGTTACTGATGAAAAAAAATCTAGAATATTCGCGATTGCGAATATATAGCACTATATTCTACATCTTCGCGAATTCTCGAAGTGCCAATATTCGGGATTAGAATATTCACGATCAACACTATTCAGCAACTCTGTTCCAGTCATTTCAGTATTGAACTAGCTAGATTGGAGTTGCTGTATGGAGGACCTCCCTGTAGCAACTACCGCCTGCCCAGAATTGATGAACCTCCCTTCAGCAACTCGGTTCTAGTAATTTCCGTACTGATCCAGCTAGAATGGAGGTGCTGTATGGAGGACCTCTTTGTAGCAACTACCACCTGCCCAGAATTGATAAATCTCCCTTCAGCAACTCCGTCCCAGTCATTTCAGTACTGAACCAGCTAGATTGGAGATGCTGTATGGAGGACCTCCTAGGCATAGGGCTCATGCACCTAAATGTATTTTTAATCGGCATCGCAATTTTGCTGGGTTGGATCCGAACCTATTCACTTCAGTGGGGCCGCAAAAGATGTGGGCAGCACACACGTGTACTATCTGCATCCATATGTCTGTTCCGCAGCCCCTTAACAAAATAGAACATGTCCTATTCTTGTCCGCATTATGGACAAAGATAGGACACTTCTACAAGTTGCACATGTCTGGTATCTGCATTTTGTAGATCCCCAATTTGCAAACCACAAAAACAGCAATGGCCATGCCTCTTCAATGGGTCCAGAACGGAGGCATGGATTGAAAACCCACAGATGCACTACAGAGTGTATCCATGGGATTTCTGTCCGTGCTTCCACAACGCAAATAAGTAGGGGAATAAACAACAATAATGAGACCCTGCCCAGAATTAAGATAAAAACAAAGCAGAAGGTAGCTAGAGACAGCAAAAGAGGCTGCCAGTACATATAACAGAATACCAAAAATGCTCGAAGTGGGCAATTCCTAAATAAAGCACGCAAAGCAGATCTGTTCATTCAGTCCCACTGGTTGTGTGCTATGCAGTCTAAAGATCCATTGTGCTTCTTTCTGGAGAAGAAATTTGTCATAATCACCCCCTTTGGGTGAGGGTCGAACCTTTTCAATCCCCTAAAAGCGCAACACCCTGGCATCGCCGTCATGGCAGCTCATGACGTGTCGCGCGATGGAGGTGCCTCTATCATTACGAACGTCCCCAAGGTGCTCACCAATTCTGCATCTAAATTCCCGGATAGTATAACCCACATATTTGACACAGCAGGTGCAGGAGATATATATCAATCCTGCAGTTCTGCAATTGATAAAGGACCATAGGTGGTACGTTTTAGAGTCAGACATACAGGTGAAAGAGTTACCAGTGCCAATAAATTCACAGGCCACACATTTACCGCATCTAAAGGTGCCGGTCAGACCCTGGGCAAGCCAGGTGCTAGGGGTAGATAACTCATATAGGCTGTGTACCAAGCGGTCACGCAGATTACAACCCTGTCTGTAAGTAATTGACGGAGTAGACCCAACCAGATGACCAATGTCTGGGTCTGCCTGCAGAATGCCCCAATACTGTCCCAGCATTTGTCACACTTCCTGGTGAGCCGCATCAAATGTGCCCGCAATGCGGATCATGCCATCCGTCTCCTCCCTAGATTTAGGATGCAAGACTGATGCCCTATTGCTGCCTAAAGCATGTTGATAGGCAGACTTCAGTACCTGTCGCGGGTAACCCTGCCTTTGGAATCTATTAGTGAGGTCACTGGCAGCTCTTTGGAAATCAGAAATGGTAGAACAATTATGTCGGACCCGTAAAAACTGGCCTTTTGGAATGCCGCGTTTTAATGGTTTTGGGTGCCAGCTATCCCACCTTAGTAAGTTGTTAGTAGCGGTGGGCTTCCGGAACAAATCAGTCACCACGCGACCATCCGACTCTTTGATGATGCGTAGGTCCAGGAACGTAATGGTGGTTTCGTGTATTTCAGAGGTGAAGAACAGGCCTAAGTGATTATTATTCAAGCCCCCTACGAAACTGAAAAATGCCTCCTTGGACACTATCCAGTAGATAAGTATATCATCGATATAACTGGCCCAGAACTCAATCAGGGCCGACCACTTCGCCATGTCTTCACCGACACTTCAGCACCCACACAAACATAAGCATCAAAATAAACACCTTCCCGTCTGGGCTCTAACTAATACAAAGTTCGTTTCCCTGACTCGCCTATAAGCACAGCTTATACACAGGTTCTCAAGGTCCAGGCTTTAGCAGATCCGCTCATCGAACACAAGTCCATACAGGGAAAAGATCCAGCTACACACAGTCTCGAGGACCCTCAGCCCTCCTTGCTGAGACCACCCAGAGCCTCTGTAGGCCTCTGTTTCCAAGTCCTCTCTCCTCCCAGACTGACACACAGAGGGTGGTTTTATCCCTCCTTGATTACAGCAGGCCTCACCTGCGATGACCTCAGGTTAGGGGAAAACATACCCTGGAATGGGGGTGAACTGGGAAGGTCCCACTACCAAACCTACCTTCCCTGTCCAAATAAAATCCAGCCCTTGTACTACAATAAACAAATAGCTCCAGCAACTATGTTTGCTGAAGCCAGCACCATTTTCCTGGACTTTACTTATCTCACCTAGTTGAGGAACCTGTGGGGGGTATACACCCCTTCCAGGACTTTACCGTCCACGTTACCACAATAAATATATATATATATATATATATATATATATAAAATACCCATTAATAAACTGCTCTGCAGCAATACTGATAAATGTGCTTCATTTTCTCATTTCACTAGCATCTTCCATACTGAGACTCCAATGTAGTCTGTTCTGTAGAGAACCGATTAAAATGGAGTTTCTATGAGAATGTCCAGCCAGCAATCCCATTCTAGTCATTTCAGCAGTGATCCGTCTAGATTGGAGTTGTTCCTGCCAGTTTCTACCTCCAGCAACTCCATTCTAGTCAACTTACTAGTGAAGTGTCTAGAGTGGAGTTGCTGTAGGGAGGACCTGCCAGGAGAAACTCCAGGCAACCATGCTCGTACCGGTGACAACCCCGCACTCACAGCATAGGAACGCTCTGCAGTCACGTGATCAGGAGAACTCCCATCTGACATTTCTCCTTATTCTACCCTAGCAGCCAATAGAAGTAAAGAGCACTGAGCCAATCAGGTGCCACCAGCGCTCACTACTTGTGTAGTGATATGAGAAGGGTGTGCAGTTGTGCTGTGTGGTGGAAGGATCTGGTGGTCAGATGTTTCCCTGCTCAGTAGATGACTATCTGTCAGTACAGCTGGGTGTGACTATGGCATGGGTTCTGTAATATGGAGAGGTGATACAGGAGTGTGCTGGGCCATAGACTCCCTTCACACCTCAAGGGCACATACGGATTAGTCCACTATGAATGCAGACTGAAAGTAAAGTTGGGTTCTTATTCACACTTGTATTTTATGTGTTTTATTAATTATTAGGTTAACTCTTCGCCACTAATAAAATAAGTTGAGCTCTGAGCTGTCCTGAGGTAAAATCACTTCAAAGCAGCATGAAAACACTCAAATGAGCAACAAAGAGGATGCAAAAGAGTGTGATATAAAGGGTTAAATGAATTCCGCCCACAGATCTCACACTGCTAATTTACAGAGGGTGGTGCCCTGCATCATATTCAATTGAGTTCAGCCTGGTCCGGACAGATTCTTGGGTAAGAAATGGCAGCAAAGTGGGCAGATAGACACTTTTTATTGATTTAAATAAGCAGTGTTTTGAAAGGGGTAAATGACTCTGGGCCACGGATCTGACACTGCCAACATACAGGGGGTGATACCATATATCATATTTAGTTGAGTTAAGCCTGGCCTAAACAGGTTCCGGGCATAAGAACTGGCATTAAAGTGGACAGATGGACATTTTTCATTGATTTGAATAATTACACTGAGCAAAAATATAAACGCAACATTTTTGGTTTTGCTCCCATTTTGCATGAGCTGAACTCAAAGATCTGAAACATTTTCTACATACACAAAAGACCCATTACTCTCAAATATTGTTCACAAATCTGTCTAAATCTGTGTTAGCACTTCTGCCGAGATAATCCACCCCACCTCACAGGTGTGGTATATCAAGGTGCTGATTAGACAGCATGAATATTGCACAGGTGTACCTTAGACTGCCCACAATAAAAGGCCACTCTGAAATGTGCACAGTTTTGCCTTACTGGGGAGGAAGGGGGGTTCAGAAAACCAGTCAGTATCTGGTGTGGCCACCATTTGCCTCATGCAGTGCAACACATCTCTGTTGCATAGAGTTAATCAGGTTGTTGATTGTGGCCTGTGGAATGTTGGTCCACTCCTCTTCATTAGCTGTGCGAAGTTGCAGAATATTGGCAGGAACTGGAACATGCTGTTGTATACGCTGATCCAGAGCATCCCAAACATGCTCAATGGGTGACGTGTCCGGTGAGTATGCTGGCCATGCAAGAACTGGGATGTTTTCAGCTTCCAGGAATTGTGTACAGATCCTTGCAATATGGGGGCGTGCATTATCATGCTGCAACGTGAGGTGATGGTCGTGGATGAATGGCACAACAATGGGCCTCAGGATCTCGTTACAGTATCTCTGTGCATTCAAAATGCCATCAATAAAATGCACCTGTGTTCATTGTCCATAACATACGCCTGCCCATACCATAACCCCACCGCCACCATGGGCCACTTGATCCACAACGTTGACGTCAGCAAACTGCTCACCCACACACGCTGCCATATGCCCTGAACAGTGAAAACCGGGACTCATCCGTGAACAGAACGCCTCTCCAACGTGCCAGACGCCATCAAATGTGAGCATTTGCTCACTCAAGTCGGTTATGACGACGAACTGCAGTCAGGCCCAGACCCCGATGAGGACGACGAGCATGCAGATGATCTTCCCTGAGACGGTTTCTGACTCTGCAGAAATTCTTTGGTTATGCAAACCGATTGTTGCTGCGATTGTGGCTGTTCTCAGACGATCATGGAGGTGAACATGCTGGATGTGGAGGTCCTGGGGTGGTTACACGTGGTCTGCGGTTGTGAGGCCGGTTGGATGTACTGCCAAATTCTCTGAAACGCCTTTGAAGACGGCTTATGGTAGAGAAATGAACATTCATTGCACGGGCAACAGCTCTGGTGGACATTTCTGCAGTTAGTATGCCAATTGCACGCTCCCTCAAACGTTGCGACATCTGTGGCATTGTGCTGTGTGATCAAACTGCACATTTCAGAGTAGGCTTGATTGTGGGCAATATTCATGCTGTCTAATCAGCACCTTGATATGCCACACCTGTGAGGTGGGATGAATTATCTCAGCAAAGGAGAAGTGGTCACTAACACAGATTTAGACAGATTTATGATACCCCTTGTCATATTCAGTTGAGTTGAGCCTGGCCTGAACATAGGGGCAAATTGGCCACGGGCACTACAGAGAAATTTCCTGGTGGGTCGATGCCCAGGGGCCCGCCCAAGCCCTCCTCACTGCCACTGGCGGGGTATAATAATGATCTGATGCTCTAAGCATTAATGCTAGGAGCATCAGGTACTACTGAACTCGAATGTATCACCGCCCTCAGGACAGTGATACAGTTGACTACTGTGATGTAGGTGGCTGGCAGTATTTTGTGCAGCACTGTGGTATCTGCTTCTGCTGAGGATGTACTTTGTGCTGATTGGTTCTCCTGGGGCTGTATTTTGTGCTGCAGTTGGCAGGCGCTGCCTACTTCTGTTGTCTCATCATCTGTCAGTTTGGACCCGCCTACAACATGGGGTCACTTTTTTAGTTTTTTTCCAGGGCCACTTTAAAGGGCTATTCCCATCTCAGACAATGGGGGTATATCACTAGGATATGCCCCCATTGGCTGATAGGTGCGGGTCACGCCTCTGGGACCCGCACCTACACTGAGAACGGAGCAGGTAAGTTGGTGGCCGGAGGACTCCAGGGTCCGGCCACCGCTAAGCGCTCTCCTCATAGTAGTGAATGAGAGAGCACTGCGCTTGCAAGGCCACCGCTCAAATTCATTTCTATGGGGCCGATGGAAATAGCCGAGCCAGCACTTGGCTATTTTTGGCGGCCCCATAGAAATGAATGGAGGGCGGCTGCACATGCGCAGTGTGCCCTCCACAATCTTCAGGGGTCAGTTCTCGATGTAGGCCCTAGAGGTGAGACCTCTTCTTGGCGAGTCTGACCACCCAAGCAGCCTGGCTGTTCCTCATTGCAGGCTGCAGCCAGCTCCTTGCTGGCAGTGCTTCTCACTGCTGGTAGGGTGCACACATGCTTCTTCTGTCTTTTAAAAGGCCAGCGCATATGCATCCAAATCTTCCCCAGCTTATGTACTGCCACCCAGGCATTCTTAGGCCACCTTCCTCTATAGGAGGGTACCTGAGCAATAGGTTCGAGTCAACTAATGCTCTACAAAGGTATGCTCTCCTATGTTTGTGGGAATTGACTTCTTCCTGTTTTCTGGATTTGACCCTTAGCTGTCTGACCTGACCTTATCTCCGCTGAAACACAGAGCTGCCTGTACTTGCTGTAACGGTCGCGTACACACACACACAGGGGGGAGGGAAGTGACCACTGTGCTCCACCCTTACCCCTGGCCCTGCCTACTTGCCTCGCGAGTCCTAATGTCAGGGGACCACTGGACGGCAATCCCTAACTTGGAGTAAGTGCAGGGATGACAGACAGACAAACAACAGGACGTGAACGGACCGAGTCAATACCAGGAAAGCTGCAAAGTACAAATGGAGCAAGCAGAGAATTGTCAGGAGAAGCCGGGGTCATAAATACCAGGAGAGCAGAGAAGTACAAGAGGAGTCCTAAGAGAGTAGTCAGGTGGGAGCCGAGGTCACAATACCAGGACGGATGCGCAGTACAGGAGGATCAGGCAAAAGGATGGTCAAGGAACAGGATCAGGTAAGTATTCAGCAGTCCAACAAATACCAGGAACCTAGAAATTAACAGGCAACCTGTAGCCAGCAGGCTGCCTGTATTTATAGTGGGGAGTGAGGGTCATGTGACGTGGCCAGCGTCACATGACCGACAGACCAACCAGTCGAGCACCGAGTGATCAGCTCGGCGCTCAAGGCAGACTTAGGAGCAAGGAGCCACCCAGCTAGTAAAGCCGCCCTGGGAATGAGGTCAAACACAGAACCTCATTCCAAAAGCTAAGCAACAGTTCTGCGGGCAATGGGGGACCGAGTGCACCTTCGGAACCCCGTGACACTTGCCTAGGGCTTTTTATCAGCTTGCACACAAGCTGCCTTACCTGACCTCAGCCTGTCCATAACTTGGTTTTGCCTGATTCTGAATCCTCAGTGCTCTGTATCGGTCTCTTTTAACCCCTGTGGGTCAGCCGTCATTTCCCAAACTACTTCAAGTGGTAGCGGCCTGATGGTTCCCCCGAAGTCCTATATATGGTTTAACCTCTTCAGCACACTGCAATTATCAATTTTTGCATTTTCGTTTTTTTAACCCCACCTTCCTAGAGCAATAACTTTTTCAATTTTCCATTCACATAGCTGTATGAGGGCTGGGATAAGTTTTACTTTCTAATGGTACCATTTAATATTGCATATAATGTAGTTGGAAGTTGAAAAATTTTAAAATGTTTTTTTTTTTAAAGATTATCAGTTATGTCCATTTTTTTGGAACACAGCAGGCGATAAAGTAGATCTAATACTCCTAGACAATCTACACCCTAGAGTTCTACTTGACTAAAATACCGGCCTAACAATTGAAAGAGCCCCTTCTGGATTTTGGGGTCCCCGATTTTTCAAACACCATTTCGTGTTACACGGTTTCCGAGTACAGCAGGGCCCCATATGTGGTTGTAACCTGCTGTTTGGGCACACATGAGGGCTCAGAAGGGAAGGAGCACCATTTGGCTTTTCAAACCCAGATTTTACTGGAATGGGTTTGGGCACTGCTGAGGTACCAGTACAGTAAAAACTGAGAAAAAGCTCCAAAGTAATCTATTGCACAATTTCTCCAGTGTACAGAAATACCCCATTTGTGGTCATAATCTGCTGTTTGGGGACTCGGCAGTGCTCAGAAGGAAAGGAGTGGCATCTGGATTTTCTAATATGGAATTTGCTGAAATGGTTTTTAGGAGAAATAACTTTATTTTTTGTCGACTGAGCTGTGTGAGGGCTCAATTTTGTGGAACAAGCTGTAGATTTTGATACTATTTTGGGGTACATTAGTTTTTTTTATCACTTTTAATTTTTTTGGGTGGGGGGTGAGGAGGGCAAAAACTGCAATTCTGATAGTGTCATATGATATGATAACTTTATTCTGCAGGCTGATACAATTATGACAATACAAAATATATGAGTATTACACTCACCGGTAATACGGTTTCTTGGAAGTCTCCATGACAGCACATCCTGAGACTGGCTTCCTTTGATAGGACAGGAACAAACACAGTGTAGCCTGGCCTAGGTTGCTAATATAGCTTGTGTGTTTATGCAGCTAGACCTGCCAATAACCTTAATACAGTTCCTATGCTTGTGTGTTAAAGACAAAAGCAGAGTTATTTACAGTGACTTCATGTTTGGATGTCGTAATATTTATATTTTGTGTTCACAGAAGCAGAAAAGATAGTATGCCTTCAAAGGGAACCTGTCATCAACTTTATGCTGACCTCACTGAGGGCAGCATTAATTAGTGACAGCAATGCTGATTTCAGCGGTGTGTCACTCATGAGCTAAAAGTAAGTGGTTGCTGAGAACCAGCATCATAATCATTGCAGCACAGGCCTTGAAAAGAGTCAAATCTACCTTAGAAGAGTCATGGTTATTCATAATCTTTTGCTCTCCTGCCCATCTGCTGATGATTGGCAGTTCTCTCCTAGAGAGAAAGGGAGACAACTAGGTAGAAGCCTGTCAATCATCAGCAGGTGGGCGGGGAGAGCAAGAATTCATGAATAACCATGACTCTTCTCAGGTGGCCGTGACTCTTTTCCAGGCCCAGTCTGCAATGATTGTGATGGTGGTTCTCGGCAACCACTTACTTTTAAGTTATAAATGATTGAAATTAACTCACCTGTCTCTTTTTTATTCTGCCGTTAGTATGGGCAGCATAAAGTTGATCACAGGTTCCCTTTAAGATTCATTATATAATGTAAGGCAAGCTCAAGGACACAGCAGAAACATCAGAAAGCATAGTTAAACAGTTGTTACTGGGCAGGAGTCTAGACCAATCACAGGCAGCCTCACACACAGCAGGAGTTTTGACCAATTACAGCCAGCCTCACACATAGCTTGTGTGGGAAATTCCCCTAGCAGGAGCTGCTGGAATCATTATTCACCAGAGATAGATGCTGAACAGACACATGCTCCAATAAGAGCTGTGTTTTATGGAAGCAAGAGGCCAAAATAGGTATTTAAAACAGTTATATAATGTTCCTACTGTTAATATAGTGATTAGAAAGGTATACTGAACTGGTTATATGTATGTTTACTTACAGTTCCACCATACAAATTCCTACAAATTCAAATTCCAAATTGCATACAACCATACCAGATCATACTCAACCAATCTTCAAATACAAACCGGATTCCAAAAAAGTTGGGACACTAAACAAATTGTGAATAAAAACTGAATGCAATGATGTGGAGATGGCAAATGTCAATATTTTATTTGTAATAGAATGTAGATGACAGATCAAACGTTTAATCCGAGTAAATGTATCATTTTAAAGGAAAAATACGTTGATTCCAATTTTCACGGTGTCAACAAATCCCCAAAAAGTTGGGACAAGTAGCAATAAGAGGCTGGAAAAAGTAAATTTGAGCATAACGAAGAGCTGGAAGACCAATTAACACTAATTTAGGTCAATTGGCAACATAACTGGGTATAAAAAGAGCTTCTCAGAGTGGCAGTGCCTCTCGGAAGCCAAGATGGGTAGAGGATCACCAATTCCCACAATGTTGCGCAGAAAGATGGTGGAGCAATATCAGAAAGGTGTTACCCAGAGAAAAATTGCAAAGACTTTGCATCTATCATCATCAACTGTGCATAACATCATCCGAAGATTCAGAGAATCTGGAGCAATCTCTGTGCGTAAGGGTCAAGGCCGTAAAACCATACTGGATGCCCGTGGTCTCCGGGCCCTTAAACGACACTGCACCACAAACAGGAATGCTACTGTAAAGGAAATCACAGAATGGGCTCAGGAATACTTCCAGAAACCATTGTCAGTGAACACAATCCACCGTGCCATCCGCCGTTGCCAGCTGAAACTCTACAGTGCAAAGAAGAAGCCATTTCTAAGCAAGATCCACAAGCTCAGGCGTTTTCACTAGGCCAGGGATCATTTAAAATGGAGTGTGGCAAAATGGAAGACTGTTCTGTAGTCAGACGAGTCACGATTCGAAGTTCTTTTTGGAAATCTGGGACGCCATGTCATCTGGACCAAAGAGGACAAGGACAACCTAAGTTGTTATCAACGCTCAGTTCAGAAGCCTGCATCTCTGATGGTATGGGGTTGCATGAGTGCGTGTGGCATGGGCAGCTTGCATGTCTGGAAAGGCACCATCAATGCAGAAAAATATATTCAGGTTCTAGAACAACATATGCTCCCATCCAGACGTCATCTCTTTCAGGGAAGACCCTGCATTTTTCAACAAGATAATGCCAGACCACATTCTGCATCAATCACAACATCATGGCTGCATAGGAGAAGGATCCGGGTACTGAAATGGCCAGTCTGCAGTCCAGATCTTTCACCTATAGAGAACATTTGGCGCATCATAAAGAGGAAGGTGCAACAAAAAAGGCCCAAGACGATTGAACAGTTAGAGGCCTGTATTAGACAAGAATGGGAGAGCATTCCTATTTCTAAACTTGAGAAACTGGTCTCCTCGGTCCCCAGACGTCTGTTGAGTGTTGTAAGAAGAAGGGGAGATGCCACACAGTGGTGAAAATGGCCTTGTCCCAACTTTTTGGGGATTTGTTGACACCATGAAATTCTGATTCAACATATTTTTCCCTTAAAATGGTACATTTTCTCAGTTTAAACTTTTGTTCTGTGATTTATGTTCTATTCTGAATAAAATATTAGAAGTTGGCACCTCCACATCATTGCATTCAGTTTTTATTCACGATTTGTATAGTGTCCCAGCTTTTTTGGAATCCGGTTTGTAGTTACTGCTAACTGCATACTGCAAATTGCGACCAAATTCAGCAAGTAGAGCAAGTGAACTATTGGTTAACCTCAGATATACCTCTCAGAGAGATCATAAAGTGCTTAAATAACTTAAAGTGAGAGTACAGATACTCAAGAGAGAAATATATCCACCATTTTATGTTGAATGACAAGATTGAACAGTTGAACCACCATTTTATGCATGCCGCCATTTTATGATACTTTATTCAACACGTGTTTTGTACATGGACTATCTGATACGGAGGCGGCAGTGTTATATATGAAGAAAAGTTGAATTTAATAAACAAGTTATTTCAAGCATTTGGTGTGCTCTTTAAACCTACTGTTTCTATAGAATGTCGCTAGAGGAATTACATAGTAATAGATAGTCTGGTTAGACTAAAAGGTCAGAGATATCAAAATTCTTCTAATGCCACAGCGCAAAATGCACCTTAATAGTGCTGCGCCTGCCACACACAGAGAGGTTAAAAACGCCATTATAGCCCCCTTCTTGATGAGTTTTACTGTAAACCCTTGAATCTGCAATAGGTGATATATTTGTTCAGTGGCTTCAGATTTATTATAGTCCTGAATTTGCCGCTTGGCTTCCGAACTAAAAATAATGGGGAATAGTGACCATTTCCTATTTCCCTGCTGGGAACACATTCTACTGCTCCTAGGCATAAAAGCTCTCTTATGCCGTCGGACAGAAAAATACATTTGAGATAAGGGGAGCTGGGTTAGGGTGAATTTTTGTGGGGGAAGAGATTCCAACTCTATAGCATAACCCTCTCTTATAATGTTGATGATAAAAGGGTCTGCGATGACTTGCTCCCAGGTGTCTATGAAGGAGCTGAGTCTTCCCCCAATCCTGATGGCATCATTGTTTGGAGGAGGAAGGATCCCCCTTGTTGGGATTAAAAAGGAAATTCCTTCCTTTCCCCCCTTTTGTATAGGTCCACCTCCCCGATTTCCCTCTAACTGTCTTGGTATCTTGATGTTGTAGTCTACTCCAAACAAACTGCCTCCTGCCTCTGGATATATCTTCGGGAAACCCCTTCTTGCGATCAGTGGCGTTTTCTAAGATCTTATCTAAGTCGGGACCAAAGATATACAGGGAGTGCAGAATTATTAGGCAAGTTGTATTTTTGAGGATTAATTTTATTATTGAACAACCATGTTCTCAATGAACCCAAAAAACTCATTAATATCAAAGCTGAATATTTTTGGAAGTAGTTTTTAGTTTGTTTTTAGTTTTAGCTATTTTAGGGGGATATCTGTGTGTGCAGGTGACTATTACTGTGTATAATTATTAGGCAACTTAACAAAAAACAAATATATACCCATTTCAATTATTTATTTTTACCAGTGAAACCAATATAACATCTCAACATTCACAAATATACATTTCTGACATTCAAAAACAAAACAAAAACAAATCAGTGACCAATATAGCCACCTTTCTTTGCAAGGACACTCAAAAGCCTGCCATCCATGGATTCTGTCAGTGTTTTGATCTGTTCACCATCAACATTGCGTGCAGCAGCAACCACAGCCTCCCAGACACTGTTCAGAGAGGTGTACTGTTTTCCCTCCTTGTAAATCTCACATTTGATGATGGACCACAGGTTCTCAATGGGGTTCAGATCAGGTGAACAAGGAGGCCATGTCATTAGATTTTCTTCTTTTATACCCTTTCTTGCCAGCCACGCTGTGGAGTACTTGGACGCGTGTGATGGAGCATTGTCCTGCATGAAAATCATGTTTTTCTTGAAGGATGCAGACTTCTTCCTGTACCACTGCTTGAAGAAGGTGTCTTCCAGAAACTGGCAGTAGGACTGGGAGTTGAGCTTGACTCCATACTCAACCCGAAAAGGCCCCATAAGCTCATCTTTGATGATACCAGCCCAAACCAGTACTCTACCTCCACCTTGCTGGCGTCTGAGTCGGACTGGAGCTCTCTGCCCTTTACCAATCCAGCCACGGGCCCATCCATCTGGCCCATCAAGACTCACTCTCATTTCATCAGTCCATAAAACCTTAGAAAAATCAGTCTTGAGATATTTCTTGGCCCAGTCTTGACGTTTCAGCTTGTGTGTCTTGTTCAGTGGTGGTCGTCTTTCAGCTTTTCTTACCTTGGCCATGTCTCTGAGTATTGCACACCTTGCGCTTTTGGGCACTCCAGTGATGTTGCAGCTCTGAAATATGGCCAAACTGGAGGCAAGTGGCATCTTGGCAGCTGCACGCTTGACTTTTCTCAGTTCATGGGCAGTTATTTTGCGCCTTGGTTTTTCCACACGCTTCTTGCGACCCTGTTGACTATTTTGAATGAAACGCTTGATTGTTCGATGATCACGCTTCAGAAGCTTTGCAATTTTAAGAGTGCTGCATCCCTCTGCAAGATATCTCACTATTTTTGACTTTTATGAGCCTGTCAAGTCCTTCTTTTGACCCATTTTGCCAAAGGAAAGGAAGTTGCCTAATAATTATGCACACCTGATATAGGGTGTTGATGTCATTAGACCACACCCCTTCTCATTACAGAGATGCACATCACCTAATATGCTTAATTGGTAGTAGGCTTTCGAGCCTATACAGCTTGGAGTAAGACAACATGCATAAAGAGGATGATGTGGTCAAAATACTCATTTGCCTAATAATTCTGCACGCAGTGTATTTGCCATGGTACGGAAGGGAAATCAATTTATTTTTGGACGTCATATCCCCCGACCAGGCCTTCAACCAAAGGACTCTTCTGATTGTATTAGATTGAACATCTGTACTGGCAGATAGTCTTACAGACTCAGTGAAGGTATCTGCCAAAAAACTAGTGGCCATCTTTAGTAGGGGAAGTCTGTCCAAGATCTGCTCCCTTGGGGTATTATTAGTTAAATGGAGCTCTAATTGCTCCAACCAGACTTTTAAGATATGAGCCACACATGTTGCAGCTACTCCGGGCTTTAAAAGAGCTGCCTTGGCTTCCCATGTCTTTTTAAGAAGGCTCTCCGCCTTCCTGTCCATAGGATCTTTTAACTGTGCAGCATCTTCGAAGGGAAGAACTGTGCGTTTCACGACCTTAGCTACCGGAGCATTGACTCTAGGGATGGACTCCCAGTCTGTACACTACTTCGTCTAAGAGATACCACCTCTTAATGCCGCGGGGGATGAAGGAACCCTTTTCAGGCTTATCCCATTTGGCTCTAATTAGCTTCTGTACATTATCCGGCACCGGAAACACAGACCTTTTGCCTTTCCCCTAGTCCCCCAATGTCTCCTCCTGAACCGATCTGGGCTTCAAGGGAATCTCCATCCTGATTGTGGCCTTTATAGCTTTAATTAATTCTTCTATGTCTGCAGGGTTAAACAGAAATCTCCTGTATTCGTTATCTTCATCGGACTCCTGGGTCTTTTACAAGATATCAATTTACTATATCGGAATCACTTCCCACGCTAATAAGATCTCTAGAAAATCCCGGTCTAAGGGGGAGGGGGGTGCATCCCAGGGGCAGATTGAACTTCCTCCTTAACGATGGATTTTATGTCTTCCAACAGGCTAGTGGATTCAGATTTAACAACCGATGCGGTACATTCTTTACACAAAGGTTTAGTCCCAGAAGAAGGCAGACATTTTGAACACAAGCCGCATTTCCTGGCCTTAACCTTAATAGAGGAGGAAGACTCCTTTTTCTCCCTGAAACATATAAGGGAGAGAAGAGTCAACCACTACAGGGTAACAACCATACATGAAGGGTGCCTGACAAAGGCTACTCACTGGACCCTGGGTAGTGGGAGGCTGAGCCGAGTGTGGTAGGGGCACTCATCGTAAACAGGTCCCATCCACCAGAACGCCAAACGGCACAAACCGGGGTAAAAACCGCCAGGCGCAATCTTAGATTTGGCATTGCTGGAGGGAAGCGCGTCCTAGCATCGCTCCAGCCGTCATATTGCCGCTCCGCATATAGCCCTCCTGGACCGCCGCAGGAGGGAACTTTACCGGTGCCACCAATATCACCATGGGCCCGGGCACAAACTATGCAGGAGGAGGGAGAGCCGTGCCAACGGAACCGACCTCCGGTCTGTACAGGAAAAAGCCTGCTGAGGTACGGACACAGCCAGGAACCTCATAGAGCTCCCAGCACCTCTCTGGTCTTCCTTCCTTGGCAGGACAGGAAAAAACATTGGCGATGAGGGGTAGGGGTGGGGTTTTTAACCTTTCCTATCAGAGGAAGTCAGTCTCAGAATGTGCTGTCATGGAGACGACGGGAAATATAGGTTTCCCTTTCATCCATGACGGCATTACCATGAGAGATGACCCGCCTCCAACCAGGTAGGGACAGGAAGAATAAATTTGACCCACCCCCGGCTCCTCCTTGGTGTCTTCATGTCCCATCCAGGTGGGAGACAAGTTTTTTTCTCATGGCAAATGCTGTGGGACCGAGTCTGTGGAGGCAGACAGAGGCGGCTGTTTTAATTTTATGCCTTGGCCACATGAGGGTGGCAGGCAACACCTGTTCCCTAGTTGGGTACCTGTGGTGCTGGAGGGTTCGCTACATGCCTGGCATCTGCTCCTTATATCCCGCTCTGCACATCGGGCGGGGGATTCCATGTGGAGACAGTACACTCTGCCATAATCTGATAGGTTCGGCTCTAGCTGTGACATCACAGGAAGCCTCCCTGCATTACACGTGCGTTCCAGCGGCGACTTCCGATGTACGGACAAGCGATGATGCATGGAGTGGGCGTGGCTTATTTGGCGTGCTGATCAAGTCGGAAATCGCCCTCTGATCTGAGGTCTGCAGGTAAGGGAGATATATAAGGGGGGCGATGTGGTAGATAGCCTGTCAGCATGTCTGAACTGGGACTGACTCAATGGAGACCACTCTGGGGCCGACTTTTGTAAGTGCCTGTACACACGGGGAGATGCTGGTTATATAATTTACCTAAGCTAACCGCCTTGTTACCTCTGCTTTCTCCCTGAAAGCAATGGGAAGAAATTACCTCAAATCCGTGTATTCTAAATATTATATCAGTAGGCTACAACATTTCATTCCGTCTTCCTCCACCTATAGATGTGTTCAAGGTAACCTTGATCCGGATATTAGCCTTTCTACAAAAGAAACTGGAGGAGGGCATTTTGGAGCTGTTGACTCTAAAAGCAATTGTCCCGGTCCCATTTCACCAACAACAAACAGGTTATTGTTCGACGTTTTTTTTGTAAAAAACAAACAAACAGGATTTCTGTCTGATAATAAACTAGAAGAGCCTGAACAAATTCATCAGATTCGAAAAATTCAAAATGGTGTCTATTAAATCTACTATAAATCTGCTAAAAGAAGGAGACTTTCTGGCTTCCCTAGATTTAAGGGACACATATTATCATATTATTCCGGTATGCAAAAAGTCTCAAAGTTTCCATCGGATAGCAGTTTTCTTAGGATGGGCTCTTCAACATTTCCAGTTCCAGGTTCTCCCCTTTGGAATCACTTCCGCTCCAAGGGTATTTACCAAGGTTATGATAGAGGTAGTTGCTCATCTGAGTAGACTAAACATCATCATTGTTCTCTACCTAGATGATC
Organism: Bufo bufo; assembly: GCF_905171765.1. Classification (NCBI taxonomy): domain Eukaryota; kingdom Metazoa; phylum Chordata; class Amphibia; order Anura; family Bufonidae; genus Bufo; species Bufo bufo. Next base: position 217,442,179 of record NC_053394.1, read on the forward strand.
TTCTAGTAGTAGGAAACTCAAAAGAATCCCTAGAAAACAGCCTTTTTTGAACTTGTCAGATTCTCTGTCAACTAGGTTGGGTTATAAATTGGGAAAAATTAAACCCCTGCCCATCTCCAAAAATTTTTTTTTAGGGGTATTACTAGACTCAACACGTCACAGGTGTGATAGACAAGGTTTCAAAATTCCTTGTTCGGCCGTTTTGTACAGTAAGAGGGGCCATGAAACTTCTAGGCACTTTAATTGCCTGTAGCCTGTAAAATGGGCCCAGTTACATTCTCGAGTATTTCAGCAATGGCTACTAGACAATTGTAACAGGAATCTAAATTCACTAGAAGAAAAAAATCTCCATTTCTCCATCCGTAATTCAGTCTCTACTGTGGTGGCTAAACCCAGTTCACCTACAGAGAGGGGTTCCCTGGAGTCCCAGGCACCTGGAAATAATTATGACAGATGCAAGCCTGTGGGGCTGGGGGGCTTATTGCTCTCAACACTCTTTCCAAGGTCAATGGTCCAAGGAACAAATAGTTCTATCCTCCAATCGGAGGGAATTAACTGCGGTCTGAGAGGCAGTAAATGCTCTATCTCAAAACATAGAAGGAAAAGACATAAAAGTGAGATCAGACAACATGACAGGAGTGGCCTATCTAAACTGGCAGGGAGGAACAAGGAGTGTAGCCCTAAATCAAGTGGCGGAAAATATCTTATTTTGGGCAGAGATTCACCTGAGGTCCCTGTCTGCAGTACATTTAAAAGGCTCCCTAAACGTAAAAGCAGACTTTCTAAGCAGGGTTCCCTTAAATTCATCAGAATGGAGTTTAAAAAAGCAGATTTTCTCCAGATAGCAGACAGATGGGGAACTCCCCAAGTAGACCTGTTCGCGTCAGCAAAGAATACAAAGCAAAAAAAAATTTTTCCCTCAACCCCATCAACGGAAACATAGATGTAGATGCACTGGTCCAAAGATGGAATTTTCATCTTGCATATGCATTTCCTCCCTTTCCGCTGATTTCCAGGGTTCTAAAAAAGATTCATCAGGAAAAAGCTCATGTCCTCTTGATAGCCCCTTTATGGTCAAAAAAATTCTGGTTCCCCCTTTTGAAACTCCTCTCAGTCCAAAGCCCGTGGGTGCTTCCCTGGGTGCAGGATATATTATCTCAAGGTCCAGTGTTCCATCCCAGAATAGAGAGTTTACATCTAGCTGCATGGAACCTGAAAGGGTGACATTAAAATCCAAAGGCCTGTCTGATGCTATAATTAATACCATGGCAGCCAGCAGAAAGGAGGTAACCTCAAAAATGTATTCTATAGTTTTGAAGAGATTTTGTTACTGGTGTATTCAATCAAAAAATTCTGCACCAATGTATTCTATTCAGACAGTACTAGAGTTACTTCAATCAGGGTTCGAAAAAGAGTTACGTCTTGGGCAGTTGAGAGTCTGCCCATTGTAGATATTAAAGTTGATCCAATAGTTAATAAGGAGTGCCCAGATGTTTAGGTAACATCATGAAAAATGCATCTGTGTATTTTTTAAGTTTTTAGAGCTCTGGTGCAGTAGATTCAGGACTTGAATTAGAGACTGGAAAAAATGGAAATGTTGATAGAATTAAAAAGTTAAAGAAAAATAAGATTTAACTGTGGGTCCCTTTTAAGCATGGCTTTGACTGTTCATATTGGTAAGCTGCCAGCCTATCCCAGATTCTGCACTTGGTGTGAGTTGCTATGAATACACACATATTTTGGTTTCGAGTCTGCGCAGAGTTACCTCTTTGTTCAGAGAACAAAAAAGAGGGGGAGAGAGCAGGAAAAGGGCTCGGAAAGAAAATACATTTGTGTGCATGAGCCCTTAGGATGAGATCACATGAGCGTTCAGCCATTCCGTTCTCGGAGCAGGAGAACGGAAAGGATGGATTCAGCACATAACTGAGCCGAACAGAACCTAAGAACCCCATAGACTATAATAGGGCCTGTTAGGTTTCCGCTCAGATGAAGATTTTTGAAGCTGAGACAAAAGTCCTGCATGCACAACTTTTGTCTCCGCTCAGAAAATCTTCCTCTGAGCGGAAACCTAACGGACCTCATTATAGTCTATGGGGTCAGTAGGCTCCTAAACGGAGCAGGAGAACAGAAAGGCTGATGTGAACTCAGCCTTAGGGAGGATGTGCGGCATTGTGTAGAGAAAAAAAAAGAAAAACTGTATTTACACATATATGTGCTTAACCCCGTAAGCCACCATGAAGTACCTGTACATCATGGATTGCACTGCCTTAAAGGGGTTGTCTCCCTTTAGCAAATTGCATTTATTATGTAGACAAAGTGAATACAAGGCACTTACAAATGTATTGCTATTGTCTATATTGCTTCTTTTGCTGGCTGGATTCATGATTTAATCAAATTATACACTGCTCGTTTCCATGGTTACGACCACCCTGCAATCCATCAGTGGTGGTCGTGCTTGTACATTATAGGAAAAAGCAACTGCTCATTTGGTGGCTGGGACCGTGGGAGCGCACTTAGGCTAGTGATCTTTTTTCCTATAGTGTGCAAGCATGGCCACCACTGATGGATTGCAGGGTGGTTGTAACCATGGAACCAAGTAGTGTATAATTATGACGGTCGGCGTGGCTATCACATACGTGACACAGAGGGAGGGAACGAGGAAGGCCCTGCCCAAGTGAGAGGGAAGATGGTGACCCCTGACTCACCTGGCGGCTGGCACCTGGCTGCCCTGACGTCCCTAGACGGGTTCCTCACCCATACGCCGATCACGTGCCTAAAACCCTGGCTTTCCCTGAGCTGAGCCCTAGGTAGTGAACAGGGCGATGGGAACACTAGTCCGCACCACTAACTCTAAGGGAAAACACCAAGGGGAGGACAGGCAACACAGACTCAACATATATTCCCAGGTGGGCGACAACAGGAGACAACAATAAGCCCAACAGGGATCCGGAGGGTAGCACTCAGGAACGACAACCAGGATTAACCACTCCAGTGGGTCAGTATAGATGTCCAGGCAGGAAGCTCTATAACTGGCAACTAGAGAAGTGTGAGGGGAGAATATAAGGAGGTAGGGAGTGGCAGACAAGAAACAGCTGAGGAGGAGAAGCTACGGATCGCTGAGAGAGACAAAAAGGATAGCAAGGCAAACACAGAAAACAATCACTAAGAAACAACGTGATCTTTAGATATAGAGCGCGCAGCCACCCGCTGCGACTTCCTGACCCCGGGTATAACGGAGTCAGACGTGGCTCTTGATACCCTCGTGACAGTACCCCCCCTTTCACGAGGGGCCTCCGGACACTCAGGACCAGGTCTCTCCGGATGAGAGGCATGGAAAGTCTGAATTAACCTGTTGGCGTTTACCTCTGACGCTGGAACCCACATTCTTTCCTCTGGACCGTAACCCCTCCAATGCACCAGATACTGAAGAGAGCGGCGGACCCGACGAGAATCAACAATTCTGGCTATTTGAAACTCCAGATTACCAGCCACAATGACAGGAGGAGGTGGCAGCGGCGATGGTTCTAGAGGTGGAACATACTTCTTGAGTAACAATTTATGGAAGACGTTATGGATCTTAAAAGTCTGAGGTAGCTCCAGGCGAAAAGCCACAGGGTTAATGACGGCTACTATTTTATAGGGACCAATGAACCTAGGACCCAGTTTCCAAGAAGGAACCTTCAACTTAATATTCCTAGTAGACAACCACACATAGTCATTCACTCCTAGGTCCGGACCTGGCGACCGTTTCTTATCGGCCATGCATTTATATTTACCACTCATCTTTTTCAAGTTAACTTGCACCTTCTGCCATACCGATGAAAGAGATGAAGAAAACCTTTCCTCTTCGGGAACCCCAGAAGACCCCCCCCCCTCTTTGAAAGTACAAAATTGGGGATGAAAACCGTATGCACCAAGGAATGGTGACTTGCCAGTGGACTCCTGATAATGATTATTTATGGCAAACTCAGCTAACGGTAAATATGATGACCACAACTCTTGGTTTTCAGACACAAAACACCTTAAATATGTTTCTAGGTTTTGGTTGGTACGCTCAGTCTGTCCATTCGACTGAGGATGGAAAGCTGAGGAAAAGGACAAGTGAACCCCCAAACGGGAACAAAAAGCTTTCCAAAACTTAGAAATAAACTGGGTTCCCCGATCCGAAACCACATCGGAAGGGACCCGGTGAAGCTTCACGATTTCACTGATAAACACCTGAGCGAGAGTTTTAGCATTAGGAAGTGCGGGTAGCGCAATAAAGTGTACCATTTTGCTAAACCTGTCTACTACTACCAAGATAACTGTTTTACCCGCCGACAACGGTAAGTCAGTGATGAAATCCATTGACAGATGTGTCCATGGCCTATTGGGGATGAAAAGTGGCAATAAAGACCCTGCTGGACGTGTATGAGAGACTTTCGCACGTGCACAAGTAGAACAAGTAGACACGAAATCCATTACATCCTGACGCAACCTTGGCCACCAAAAACGACGAGATAAAAGCTCCAAGGTTGCTTTACTACCCGGGTGTCCAGCAAGTGCCGAATTATGATGTTCTTTTAATAATTCAAGACGCAGGTTTAACGGTACAAACAATTTCTCTGAGGGGCAAGAGGCCGGGGCGTCCCCCTGAACCTCTAACACCTTTCCCTCTAGAACAGAGTGTACAGCAGAGACAACCACTCCTCTTTGTAAAATAGGTACCGGATCACAAACATTACCCCCTCCAGGGAAACTACGAGATAATGCGTCTGCCTTGGTATTTTTTGCCCCAGGACGATAGGTGATTACAAAGTTAAATCTGGTAAAGAATAGCGACCACCTAGCTTGTCTAGGGGTGAGACGCTTAGCCGATTCTAGGTACAGAAGGTTCTTGTGATCCGTAATCACCGTGACGGGGTGGATTGCTCCCTCTAAGAAGTGACGCCACTCTTCAAGCGCCAGTTTAATCGCCAACAGTTCCCTATTTCCAATATCATAATTCTTCTCCGCAGAAGATAATTTTTTGGAAAAGAAAGCGCAAGGACGCCATTTGCCAGGAGACGGACCCTGAGACAATACAGCTCCCACTCCCACCTCTGACGCATCTACCTCGACAATAAAAGGCTGGGAGACATCAGGTTGAATTAGAACAGGTGCCGAGGTAAACCTCTCCTTTAGAGAGGAAAATGCATCTTTAGCGGCGTCAGACCATTTGGAAAAATCCGTCCCCTTCCTAGTCATGTCGGTAAGGGGTTTAACGATCACTGAATAATTTTTAATGAACTTTCTATAGAAATTAGCAAAACCCAAAAACCGTTGTAGGGTTTTAAGGTTCTCAGGAAGATCCCAATCTAAAATTGCCTGGACCTTCCCAGGATCCATGCGGAAACCTGAAGCAGATAATAGATATCCCAGGAACTGTAATTCCTGAACAGCGAAGACACATTTTTCAATTTTCGCATATAATTTATTCGTCCGTAGGACCTGCAGTACTTGCCTGACATGCACCTCATGTGTTTTCAGATCAGCCGAATAAATTAAGATATCATCTAGGTATATGACTACAAACCTGCCGATGAGATGACTAAAAATATCATTAACGAAATGTTGGAAGACAGCAGGGGCATTGGTCAGACCGAAAGGCATAACTAGATTTTCATAATGCCCCTCAGGGGTGTTAAAAGCTGTCTTCCACTCATCCCCTTCCCTGATACGAATCAGATTGTAGGCCCCCCTAAGATCAAGTTTGGAGAACCACTTAGCACCCGCAATCTGATTAAAAAGGTCAGGAATGAGAGGAAGAGGGTATGGGTCACGGATGGAAATCTAAGCAAGGACGCAGGCCCCCATCTTTCTTTTTAACAAAGAAAAACCCTGCAGCCACGGGTGAAGAAGAGGGTCTGATGTGTCCCTTAGCCAGACTCTCGGAGATATAATCTTTCATGGCTTGTCTCTCGGGACCCGAAAGATTATACAACCTGGACTTGGGTAATTTTGCCCCGGGAATCAGGTTAACCGGGCAATCATAAGGACGATGAGGTGGTAGTTTCTGACAACCCTTTTCAGAAAAAACGTCCTCAAAGTCCGAAATAAATGTAGGTAGGGAAGCTATGGAGGCGATTAAGCAATTGTTATTTAAGCAATTCTCTCTGCAATGCTCACTCCACTCTAATATCTCCCTGGCCTGCCAATCCACCACTGGATTGTGCGCTACCAACCAGGGAAGACCCAATACCACCGGAGAGGGAAGGCCCTCCAGAACGTAACATGAAAGACAATCATTATGGTGGTCCCCTACCCGAAGGTGTAAATTACGAACAATGTGGGTGAGGTTTCTCTGAGACAGAGGAGCAGAATCTATAGCGAATACGGGAATAGGTCTCTGCAGCGTACAGAGAGACAAACCCATAGTGCGGGCAAAATGGGCATCAATCAAGTTTACCCCTGCTCCACTGTCTAGAAAAACAGAAATAGACTCCGTCTTAACACCAAAAACAATGACCGCTGGTAACACAAATTGAGATGTTCGTATGGAGGAAACGTATACCCCCCGGCTGACATCCTCCGCACAGCCCGGGGTTAGTAGTTTTCCGACGGTCTTTTGTTTTTGAGAAAGGAGGGACAGACATTAATGAAATGACCCCTTCCCCCACAGAAAAAACAAGCCCCCCCCCTATGGCGAACCTCGGGAGGACGGACCTGACGAGAAGTTCCGCCTAGCTGCATAGGCTCATCTAAGTCAGTACAGGCTGACTGTTGCTTGGGAGAGGTAACCAATTGCTCCGGAATTTTCGATCTCTCCCTAAGACGTCTATCTATTCTGATAGAGAGGGACATAACAGCATCAAGGGAAAGGGGGGTCTCATACAGCGCCAGTGCATCCTTAACCCTTTCAGATAACACAGAGCAGAACTGACTCCTGAGAGCCGGGTCGTTCCACTGAGTATCCGTAGCCCACCTACGGAACTCTGAGCAATATTCCTCTGCTGACCGATCTCCCTGTAGGAGTCTCCGTAACTTCGACTCAGCCAGGGCGACTCGGTCAGGGTCATCATATATGAGACCCAAAGCCCCAAAAAATCCCTCCACTGACCGAAGAGCCTGAGAACCAGGGGGTAACGAGAACGCCCAGGATTGCGGATCCCCCTGAAGCAGGGAAATAACAATCCCTACCCGCTGTTCTTCATGACCTGAGGAGTAAGGGCACAACTTAAAATATAATTTGCAGGCCTCACGGAACGTCGCAAATTTGTCCCTTCCCCCAGAAAATCTGTCGGGAAGAGCAACCTTGGGTTCAGTGACAACCTGGTTACCCATAGCAACCGCTGGGGGTGCGGTCTGCTGCATTTGCTGCTGTTGTTGGAGAACAGACGCCTTCAATCCTGCCACCTCCAAAGACAGGCTTTGAAGCTGTTCTGCCAAGGCATCAATAGGATCCATATTGGATTCTAAGTAGAGAGGGAAAAAAACAACAAACAAAAAATTATAAAAAAAAATTATTTTATTTTTCTCAAAAAGTAAGGGCCAGTTATAATATCACGGTTGGCGTGGCTATCACATACGTGACACAGAGGGAGGGAACGAGGAAGGCCCTGCCCAAGTGAGAGGGAAGATGGTGACCCCTGACTCACCTGGCGGCTGGCACCTGGCTGCCCTGACGTCCCTAGACGGGTTCCTCACCCGTACGCCGATCACGTGCCTAAAACCCTGGCTTTCCCTGAGCTGAGCCCTAGGTAGTGAACAGGGCGATGGGAACACTAGTCCGCACCACTAACTCTAAGGGAAAACACCAAGGGGAGGACAGACAACACAGACTCAACATATATTCCCAGGTGGGCGACAACAGGAGACAACAATAAGCCCAACAGGGATCCGGAGGGTAGCACTCAGGAACGACAACCAGGATTAACCACCAGTGGGTCAGTATAGATGTCCAGGCAGGAAGCTCTATAACTGGCAACTAGAGAAGTGTGAGGGGAGAATATAAGGAGGTAGGGAGTGGCAGACAAGAAACAGCTGAGGAGGAGAAGCTACGGATCCCTGAGAGAGACAAAAAGGATAGCAAGGCAAACACAGAAAACAATCACTAAGAAACAACGTGATCTTTAGATATAGAGCGCGCCGCCACCCGCTGCGACTTCCTGACCCCGGGTATAACGGAGTCAGACGTGGCTCTTGATACCCTCGTGACAATAATGTGATGGAAAAATGAATCCAACCAGCAAAGGAAGCAATATGGACAATCACAATACATTAGTAAGTGCTTTGTATTAACTTTCTCTACATGGTAAATGCTATTTGCTGAAGTGAGAGAACCCCTTTACGCCTCCATGACGTACAGGTTCGTCATTGCAGCAACCTCGCACCATGTCTGTACACATGGTGTCAGCGCTGAGATTCCGGCTGTTACACACAGCCAGCGATCTCAGCTAATCGGCCCCGGACCAATGAGGGCGGTCCCGGGCTGGTGATCGCTCTGATTGCCTAGTCTTTAGAGACTAGTTAATGAGAGGATTGGATCGCCGGGGAAAGGTTCTGATCCCCACAGTTCGTTACTGTGGGGATCAGAATCTGGTGAAAAATATAAAAATAGTGTATACCCCTGCCGCCCCCCAAAGTTCGCAAGCTGTGGCCAGTCCCCCCCTTTTAGGATGGCCATTAGTGGTCCAAACCGCCACCCTCCCCTCCCCCATCCCAATCTTTTTCAGGATGGCCGAGCAGTGCCTCTGCTTTAAACGGCCGACATCCATGGAAACATAAATTAGGTGCATCTTCCGCCAGCAAAACCAGCGCAATAGAGATGTAAATACCGGTGTGAAAAGCTGGCCTGACAGCCAGGCCCCTGCTGTATCTGCCAGCATCGGTGAAAACACTGATGCCGGCGGATTAACCCCCGGCGGATTAAAGGGTTTGCGGCAGCTTCGGTCCCCGTGCTGCGGTGACGGGGACCCGATGGTTACTATGGCAGTCCGGATGCCTTGAACAGGCATGGGGACTACCAGCTACAGGAGCCCAGGAGAACCAGCCCCAGGGCTGGGTCTCCTAGGCAACTGTCAGCATCTTATAGTGTAAGACACTGACAGTTCAATACAGCACAATACAAGTGTATTGTGCTGTATTGAAACAGGGAACAGACCCTGAAATGTTGAAGTAACACATAATGTGTGAAAAGTAGACATATTAGGTATCACCGCGTCTGCATCGACCGGCTCTATAAAAATATCACTTGACCTAACCCCTCAGGTGAACACTGTCAAAAAAAAGAAAAAAAAACTGTGCTAAAAACTGTGACTTTTTTTGTCACCTTACATCATTAAAAGTGCAACACCAAGCGATCAAAAAGACATATGCCTCCCAAAATATTACCAATCTAACCGTCACCTCATCACTCAAAAAATGAGCCCCTACCTAAGACAATCGCCCAAAAAAAAAAAGAATATGGCTCTCAGACAATGAAGACACTAAAACATGATTTTTTATGTTTCAAAAATGATATTATTGTGTAAAACTTAAATAAATAAAAAAGTATATATATTTAGGTATTTCCACGTCCGTAACAACATGCTCTATAAAAATATCACATGACCTAATCCCTCAGGTGAACACCGTAAAAAAATATATATTTTGTCAACTTACATCATAAAAATTGTAATAGCAAGCGATCAAAAAGTCATAAGCACACCAAAATCATACCAATCAAACCGTCATCTTATCCCGCAAAAAATGAGATTCAAACTAAGAAAATCGGTCAAAAAATAAAAAAGCTATGGCACTCAGAATATGGAGACACTAAAACATGATTTTGTTTGTTTCAAAAATGCTGTTATTGTGTAAAACTTAAAGGGGTTCTGCACTTTGTTAAAACTGATGATCTATCCTCTGGATAGATCATCAGCATCTGACCCCCGCCGATCAGCTGTTTGAGTAGGCAGCAGCGCTCCAGCAGCGCTCCAGCAGCGCCGCGGCCTTCTCACTGTTTACTGCTGGTCGAGTGACGTCACGACTTGTATCAACTGGCCTGGGCAGGGCTAAGCTCCATTCAAGGGAACGGAGCTTAGCCGCGCCCAGGCCAGTGATATTGGTTGTGACGTCACTGGGCCTGCGGTAACCAGTGAGAAGGAGCGCCGCTGCAGGAGCGCCGCTGTAACAGTACAGCCTGGATCACAGCAGCTCCCTGTGACGATACGCTGACTTGCTCTCCAGCGTGGAACGCACCGGCCGTCTGCGATGATACGCTGGCTTGCGTTCCAGCGTGGAACGCAGCGACCGCCTGTGTTGTTACGCTGGCTTGCGCTCCAACGTGGAACGCAGTGGCTGCTGGGCCCTCCTGTGACTCCGCCCACTTACCGTTCGGCCCTTAAATAGAAGACAGGTGCTAAGCAGGGTGTTCCACTAATGGAGTGCGCACCCTGCTAGCTCCACTGCATCTGAGGACTCTGTCCACATATCCAGACCTGGATCCCTAACAACAGCGTGAAGGACTGTCTACCTTCTTGCCACTGGCTTCCCCACTGCTGGCTTCCTAGCCAGGACCAACTAACCGCAAGTATATGCCTGTTACCTGCTCTGATTAATGTCCTGGAACTCTGAGTGGGGTGGTTCCTGACTGGTGTGAGACGATACTCCCAAACCAACTCTGAACCTACTGCATACTATATACTAAACTGTGGACATGCTCTGAACCTACTGCATACTATATACTAAACTGTGGACATGCTATACTAACTCTGAACCTACTGCATACTATATACTAAACTGTGGACATGCTCTGAACCTACTGCATACTATATACTAAACTGTGGACATGCTATACTAACTCTGAACCTACTGCATACTATATACTAAACTGTGGACATGTTCTGAACCTACTGCATACTATATACTAAACTGTGGACATGCTCTGAACCTATGGCATACAATATACTAAACTGAGGACATGCTATATACTAACCCTGAACCTATTGCATACTAGATACTAACTCTGAACTGTGCACAAGCTTATACTAACTTGTGACTCCTGTAATACTGGGAGACCTTCCTCTCCAGCAGTAATACTAAATAAATGGATAGCGGTAAATGATTTTGTTACCCCAAACTCTCCGCCCAAGACTGAGAGAGACGCCTGGGGTACATACTGAGTAACCGCGAATCCCACAGCCAAGAACAAGGGCAGTGGGATAATAGTGCATGTCCATTGCTTCCGCAGTTGAGATCCTAACTGATCAACTAGGTGCGTTACAGCCGCTGCCTTCTCAAACAGCTGATCGGCAGGGGTCCCGGGTGTCGGACCCCCGCCGATCAGATGCTGATGATCTATCCAGAGGATAGAGCATCAGTTTAAACAAAGTGCAAAACCGCTTTAAATAAATAAGAAAAAGTATACATATTAGGTATCGCCACGTCCGGAAGAACCTGCTGTATAAAAATATCACATGAACTAAACCCTCAGGTGAACACCGTAATTTTTTAAAATAAAAACGGTGTAAAAAAAGCAATTTATTTGTCACCTTACATCACAAAAAGTCCACCAAAATCAAACCAATCAAACTGCCATCTCATCCCGCAAAAAATGATAGCCTACCTAAGACAATCGCCCAAAAAAGAAAAAAGCTATGGCTCTCAGAATATAGAGACACTAAAACATCATTTTTTTTGTTTCAAAAATGCTGTTATTGTGTAAAACAAATAAATAAAAATAAGTATACATATTAGGTATCGCCGCATCCGTAAGAACCTGCTGTATAACATCACATGACCGAACCCCTCAGGTGAACACCTTTAAAAATAAAAAGTGTGTCAAAAAAGCAATTTTTGGTCACCTTACATCACAAAAAGTGTAATAGCAAGCGATCAAAAAGTCATATGCACCCTAAAATAGTACCAATCAAACTGTCATCTAATACTGAAAAAAATGAGCCCCTACCTAAGACAGTCACCCAAAAAAAAATATATATATGGCTTTCAGAATATGGAGACACTAAAAAAAATCATTCTTTAAAAAAATGCTTCATATTTGGTCCGTAAAAACCTGCTCTATAAAAATAGCACATGATCTAACCTGTCAGATGAACATTGTAAATAATTAAAAATAGAAACAGTGTCAAAACAGCTATTTTTTGTTACCTTGCCTCGCAATAATATAGAGCAACCAAAAATCATATGTACCCTAAAATAGTACCAGCAAAACTGCCACTTTATCCCGTAGTTTCCAAGATGGGGTCTTTTTTTTGGAGTTTCTACTCTAGGGGTGCATCAGGGGGTCTTAAAATGTGACATGGCTGCTTAAAATTATCCCAGTGAAATCTGCTTTCCAAAAACCCTATGGCGTTCCTTTCCTTCTGCGCCCTGCCGTGTGCCCGTACAGCAGTTTACAACCACATATGGGGTGTTTCTGTAAACTACAGAATCAGGGCAATAAATATTGAGTTTTGTTTGGCTGTTAACCCTTGCTTTGTTACTGGAAAAAGTGAATTAAAATGGAAAATCTGCCAAAAAAGTGAAATTCTGAAATGTAATCTCCATATTCTATGAATTCTTGTGGAACACCTAAAGGGTTAACAAAGTTTGTAAAATCAGTTTTGAATACCTTGAGGGGTGTTGTTTCTAAAATGGGGTCACTTTTTTAGAGTGTATACTCTAGGGCTAAATCAGCGGTTCTTTAACCACTTAAGGACCACAGGTTTATACCCCCCTAAAGACCAGGCCCTTTTTTACAAATCGGCACTCCACAACTTTAGCGGTTTATTGCTCGGTCATGCAACTTACCACCCAAATGAATTTTACCTCCTTTTCTTCTCATTAATAGAGCTTTCATTTGGTGGTATTTCATTGCTGCTGACATTTTTACTTTTTTTGTTATTAATCGAAATTGAAAGATTTTTTTGCAAAAAAATGACATCTTTCAGTTGCAAAATTTTGGAAAAAAAACGACATCCATATATAAATTTTTCTCTACATTTATTGTTCTACATGTCTTTGATAAAAAAAAAAAGTTTGGGTAAAAAAAAAATGGTTTGGGTAAAAGTTATAGCGTTTACAAACTATGGTACAAAAATCTGAATTTCCGCTTTTTGAAGCAGCTCTGACTTTCTGAGCACCTGTCATGTTTCCTGAGGTTCTACAATGCCCAGACAGTACAAACACCCCACAAATGACCCCATTTCGGAAAGTAGACACCCTAAGGTATTCGCTGATGGGCATAGTGAGTTCATAGAACTTTTTATTTTTTGTCACAAGTTAGTGGAAAATGATGATTTTTTTTCTTTTTTTTTTTTTCTTACAAAGTCTCATATTCCACTAACTTGTGACAAAAAATAAAAACTTCTATGAACTCACTATGCCCATCACCGAATACCTTGGGGTGTCTTCTTTCCAAAATGGGGTCACTTGTGGGGTAGTTATACTGCCCTGGCATTCTAGGGGCCCAAATGTGTGGTAAGTAGTTTGAAATCAAAATGTGTAAAAAATGACCGGTGAAATCCAAAAGGTGCTCTTTGGAATGTGGGCCCCTTTGCCCACCTAGGCTGCAAAAAAGTGCCACACATGTGGTATCGCCGTACTCAGGAGAAGTTGGGGAATGTGTTTTGGGGTGTCATTTTACATATACCCATGCTGGGTGAGAGAAATATCTTGGTCAAATGCCAACTTTGTATAAAAAAATGGGAAAAGTTGTCTTTTGCCAAGATATTTATCTCACCCAGCATGGGTATATGTAAAATGACACCCCAAAACACATTCCCCAACTTCTCCTGAGTACGGAGATACCACATGTGTGACACTTTTTTGCAGCCTAGGTGGACAAAGGGGCCCATATTCCAAAGAGCACCTTTCGGATTTCACTGGTCATTTTTTACACATTTTGATTTCAAACTTCTTACCACACATTTGGGCCCCTAGAATGCCAGGGCAGTATAACTACCCCACAAGTGACCCCATTTTGGAAAGAAGACACCCCCAGGTATTTCGTGATGGGCATAGTGAGTTCATGGAAGTTTTTATTTTTTGTCACAAGTTAGTGGAATATGAGACTTTGTAAGAAAAAAAATCATCATTTTCCGCTAACTTGTGACAAAAAATATAAAATTCTAGGAACTCGCCATGCCCCTCACGGAATACCTTGGGGTGTCTTCTTTCCAAAATGGGGTCACTTGTGGGGTAGTTATACTGCCCTGGCATTTTCCAGGGGCCCTAATGTGTGGTAAGTAGGTAAATGACCTGTGAAATCCTAAAGGTGCTCTTTGGAATGTGGGCCCCTTTGCCCACCTAGGCTGCAAAAAAGTGTCACACATGTGGTATCGCCGTATTCAGGAGAAGTTGGGCAATGTGTTTTGCGGTGTCTTTTTACATATACTCATGCTGGGTGAGAGAAATATCTCGGCAAAAGACAACCTTTCCCATTTTTTTATACAAAGTTGGCATTTGACCAAGATATTTATCTCACCCAGCATGGGTATATGTAAAATGACACCCCAAAACACATTGCCCAACTTCTCCTGAGTACGGCGATACCAGATGTGTGACACTTTTTTGCAGCCTAGATGCGCAAAGGGGCCCACATTCCTTTTATGAGGGCATTTTTAGACATTTGGATCCCAGACTTCTTCTCACGCTTTAGGGCCCCTAAAATGCCAGGGCAGTATAAATACCCCACATGTGACCCCATTTTGGAAAGAAGACACCCCAAGGTATTCAATGAGGGGCATGGCGAGTTCATAGAATTATTTTTTTTTTGGCACAAGTTAGCGGAAATTGATTTTATTTTATTTTTTCTCACAAAGTCTCCCTTTCCGCTAACTTGGGACAAAAATTTCAATCTTTCATGGACTCAATATGCCCCTCACGGAATACCTGGGGGTGTCTTCTTTCCGAAATGGGGTCACATGTGGGGTATTTATACTGCCCTGGCATTCTAGGGGCCCTAAAGCGTGAGAAGAAGTCTGGAATATAAATGTCTAAAAAATTTTACGCATTTGGATTCTGTGAGGGGTATGGTGAGTTCATGTGAGATTTAATTTTTTGACACAAGTTAGTGGAATATGAGACTTTGTAAGAAAAAAAAAATAATTTCCGCTAACTTGGGCCAAAAAAATGTCTGAATGGACAGAGGGGTGAAAATGTAAGGACAGAGGGGTGATCAATGACAGGGGGGTGATCAATGACAGGGGGGTGATCAGGGAGTCTATATGGGGTGATCACCCCCGTCATTGATCACCCCCCTGTAGGGCTCCATTCAGATGTCCGTATGTGTTTTGCGGATCCGATCCATGTATCCGTGGATCCGTAAAAATCATACGGACATCTGAATGCAGCCTGACAGGGGGGGTGATCAATGACAGGGGGGTGATCAATGACAGGGGGGTGATCAGGGAGTCTATATGGGGTGATCACCCCCCCTGGAAGGCTCCAGGGAGACGCCTGTATGTGTTTTGCGGATCCGATCCATCTATCAGTGGATCCGTAAAAATCATGCGGACGTCTGAATGGAGCTTTACAGGGGGGTGATCAATGACAGGGGGGTAATCAATGACAGGGGGGTGATCAGGGAGTCTATATGGGGTGATCACCACAGTCATTGATCACGCCCCTGTAAGGCTCCATTCAGACGTCCGTATGCGTTTTGCGGATCCGATCCATCTATCAGTGGATCCGTAAAAATCATGCGGACGTCTGAATGGAGCTTTACAGGGGGGTGATCAATGACAGGGGGGTAATCAATGACAGGGGGGTGATCAGGGAGTCTATATGGGGTGATCACCACAGTCATTGATCACGCCCCTGTAAGGCTCCATTCAGACGTCCGTATGCGTTTTGCGGATCCGATCCATCTATCAGTGGATCCGTAAAAATCATGCGGACGTCTGAATGGAGCTTTACAGGGGGGTGATCAATGACAGGGGGGTAATCAATGACAGGGGGGTGATCAGGGAGTCTATATGGGGTGATCACCACAGTCATTGATCACGCCCCTGTAAGGCTCCATTCAGACGTCCGTATGCGTTTTGCGGATCCGATCCATCTATCAGTGGATCCGTAAAAATCATGCGGACGTCTGAACGGAGCTTTACAGGGGGGTGATCAATGACAGGGGGGTAATCAATGACAGGGGGGTGATCAGGGAGTCTATATGGGGTGATCACCACAGTCATTGATCACGCCCCTGTAAGGCTCCATTCAGACGTCCGTATGCGTTTTGCGGATCCGATCCATCTATCAGTGGATCCGTAAAAATCATGCGGACATCTGAATGGAGCTTTACAGGGGGGTGATCAATGACAGGGGGGTGATCAATGACAGGGGGGTGATCAGGGAGTCTATATGGGGTGATCAGGGGTGATCAAGGGTGAATAAGGGGTTAATAAGTGACGGGGGGGTGTAGTGTAGTGTGGTGCTTGGTGCAACATATTACTGAGCTACCTGTGTCCTCTGGTGGTCGATCCAAACAAAGGGGACCACCAGAGGACCAGGTAGCAGGTATATTAGACGCTGTTATCAAAACAGCGTCTAATATACCTGTTAGGGGTTAAAAAAAACACATCTCCAGCCTGCCAGCGAACGATCGCCGCTGGCAGGCTGGAGATCCACTCTCTTACCTTCCGTTCCTGTGAGCGCGCGCGCCTGTGTGCGCGCGTTCACAGGAAATCTTGGCTCACGCGAGATGACGCCAATCGGCGTTAGCGTAGCCTGAGGGAGCCGCCGCGATGACGCCTTTCGGCGTTACAGTTTCGGCAAGTGGTTAAATGTGACATAGCAGCTGATAATTATCCCAGTGAAATCTGCCTTCCAAAAACGATATGGCATTCCTTTCATTCTGCGCCCTGCCGTGTGCCCGTACAGCAGTTTATGACTACATATGGGGTACATATGTGCCTGTTTATGAATATCAATCCCCGCCCCCTCTGGGCTGTGCCGGCATCGTAGGATCCTATCAGCGTGGGGGAGAAGTCATGTTCTGCACTCCTCCGCCCCGCCTCTTCATCGCTGGAGTGCCAGAGGGTAGGTAAGTAATTGAAGTGACTAAAAGCGGCTCATACTTAGTTCAGTGGCGATGCGCCCCCCCCTTCCCTCAAAGCAGCTGGAGAATTACCAGGGGGCTCTTTTCATATATCCAACTCATAATTCAGTAGCAGCTGACCAATACTCCTATGGATACAGAGTATGAGCACCACAGATATATGCAGGGACAAAATTATATAAGTAATCAGGGTTAGCATTAAAGGAGATGTCAATCATTGACAAGGTCAGGAGAACTATAGTGTGGTGTGTGTGTCAACACCTTATCAAGGGGAATCCATTGACACATTCACAGCAGGCAAGGAGAACATCAATCTGATAAAGTAAAAGGATGTCAAAAAGATGGATACATGACTACTATACTTTATATGTGTCGCAAATGGTGAGATATCAATGTATTCATACTGAGGCCTCATCCATATATAATCTAAATATCAAAGCGGTCCTATTCTGCAATGATCTTCTCCACACTATGGGGAGGAGCGATCGCTAATTCCATCGCTCTTCCCTATACTGAATCAATGGTTGCCGACAGCAGACCATGATTAGATGGCACATTTGCCCCCGGCAAATGATGATTTTTAGGCATTCTGATTGTCTGATGAACGAGTGTTTGCTCGTTCATTGGGTAATCAGTGGCAGTATTACACAGCCAGATAATCGCTATCGAACGTTCCTTCGAACGCTCATTAACAATAATCTGGCCAACCATCGGCCAATGTAATATAAGCTTTAAGCTAGTTTCACACTAGTGTTCAGAGATCCGGCAGGCTGTTCAGGCCGGGAATGCCAGCTGGCCCCATTATACTTAATGGGGACTGGTGGAGATCCAGGTACAATTCGGCAAATATGCTGAGAATCTGCCGGACAAATATCGCTGTGCGGACTTGGACTTTCCTTGCTGGTTTCTTCAGCTCCTGAAACACTGGGTACTTCTACTACAAATGTACTGTACATATTTTTGTTGACTGCATGGTGTTTGTGGGGAGGGATAGGAAGGAGAAGAAAAGTGAAATAAATGCTAGTAAGGACATGAGAGGGTAAAAAAGGAGCCATGAAGAAGATAAAGACAACAGAGTTAAATAAGCAGGCATGCCACGCCGCCCCCCCCCCCCCCCCCCCCCCCCCCCCCTCCCACCTCTCACACACCTTCCTTGGCTCAGGAGTGAGATAATGTTATCTTCCAGGCCACAATAGTCCACCATGCAGTTGGATTAATAAGTGGTGGCCAATGCCAAGTATTTGTTTCCAAGTATTTAAGTCATGTTATATTATTGGTTTGGTGGCTGCAAAGGAATGTAACCATGTACATGTCTTATGCGTGTTATGAAAATGGTCATTGATATGAACAGCTCTAGTGTCAGAAATTTCTAGTGATGAGAGTTTCTGAGTACTATTGTGAGTATTGGGGTATAAGAACTCCAATAGAGTTCTATGGGCATGCAGACACTCAGAATATGCCTTTGATGGATTTCTCCCTTAAAGTACGGATGGAGTAGAGTTAACACTCCTGTTTTCTGAGATTTCTGAGTTGTGTTATCTAATCTAAGCAAACACCTTCAATTGCTTTTCAATGGCTTTTGTCTCAAGATAACATGATGAGTTAAGAAATTTGAGGTAAGAGCTGGAATGCTAACCCTGCTACATCTGTACCTCCAGTTTTACACTCTTTTTTATAAATGTACAGATGAATATAAGAATTTTTGTAATATATCTTATTAAGGAATTATGCTACGCCATGGACTTCTAAGGCTGCTTTCTTCCTTCTTGCCTTCCCTATTACATCTGCAGATAATCGCTAGGATCATTGCAAACAAGCGTTCATATGAACGTTTGTTAACGATGATCTGGCAGTGTAAATACTGCCGCCGATTACCCGATGAACGAGCAAATGCTTGTTCATCGGGTAATTGGAGTTTTTCAACATGTTTAGAAATAATTTTTTGCCAGCAGCAGATTATGATGTGTAATCAGCACTCCGAGGCCGGCACACAATGATCCAGTATGGGCACAAGTGATGGCATTAGCAATCGCTCGTCCCCATACTGAGGAGGAGATTGCTGCATGTAATAGCAGTGGTCTCCTACGCTACCGAGAAGGAACGCTTCCATCCTGACAATCTCCTGCAGAATCTGGAGGTGTAAGAGGACCTTACTAAATATAGCAGCGTCAAAAGTGTTAGGTTTAACAGAGCTAAACTACTGTTTGTGTGTCTCTCATCCAGCCGCCACCCCTCAGGAAAGAGCAAAGCAGCCTGATAAAAGCAGATATAAACCTTTTTCTTTAATAAGATATATTACAAAGTTTCTTATATTCACATGTACTATTAATTTTTTAAAACGTGTTTTATAATTGGAATTACCGTATGTGTTAAGGATAATTGTCATGTCCTTTCACAACTAAATAAAGGACCTAGTAGACAGAGCAATTATAATTGTAATTCTTGTATAATGTTTTAATTATTTCAGAATTTATCATATGTAATATGGTGCAGCAAACGAACTTCAAGTGATAAATTGTTCATTTACTGCGAATTTGAAAAATCTGAAACTAAATGATAATCATTAAGCTGGATTTACATAAACCAAAAACTGTTCAGATTACTGGGAACGAAACACTCGTTCATTGGGTGATCCTGGTTCATGCAGGCACCACCGATCATAGTTCCTGGACAGCAGATCGTGTGGTCTAAATAGCGACCCCTCGTCCTCATACTGTGAAGGCGATCACTGCATGTAAATCTCCTTCACTGAACGAGCAGCCGACTGTTGGGAAGGAACGCTTCCTTCCCGACAATCGGCTGCAGAATCGTCCCGTCTAAGGCCTCTTTCACACGAACGATACGGATTAGGTCCGGGAGCCTTCAGGGTGCGTTCAGTGAAACTCGCACCATTTTGCAAGCAAGTTCAGTCAGTTTTGTCTGCGATTGTGTTCAGTTGTTCAGTTTTTTCCGCGCGGGTTCAATGCGTTTTGATGCGTTTTTCACGCGCATGATAAAAAAAAATAGAAGGTTTACAAACAACATCTCTTAGCAACCCTCAGTGAAAAACGCATTGCATCCGCAGCTGCCTGCGGATGCAATGCGTTTTTTCACTGAATACTTATTCACTTCTATGGGGCCAGGGCTGCGTGAAAAACGCAGACTATAGAACATGCTGCGTTTTTCACACAACGCAGAACTGATGCGTGAAAAAAACACAGACCCATTGAAATGAAAAGGTCAGGATTCAGTGCAGGTGCTATGCCTTCACATCACGCCTAGCACCCGAGCGGAAAACTCGCTCGTGTGAAAGGGGCCTAAATCCACCTTTTACTCGCTGCTACATCCCGTCATCTAATCAGAAATCTTCCATTCATTAGTAGTGTAAAAGCTGTAGGGGAGAATAAACAATGATTGCAATAACAAGCAAACAGCAAAACATATTTAGTGATTGTTGTTTTGTGTAATTGAATGATATTTCTCTGTTCATTCATCCAGTTATCCCATCAGTAGGCACATTAGCCCACCATGATGGGACTGATAAATCAGAACAATAGTTTCCACTGCATAATAACTGTAAGTAGAACATGGATGCAATGCAAGGCCTTGGTGCATTTACATACAGATCTAGTGTATGGTAACGTGGTTTCACCACATTGTTTGGCCAAATCTGATTATTTAAGCAACTTGAGCTGACCTTGAAATTTTTACTGAATAGCTGGTGAGACCCCATTGAAATCTACATGCAAAACCTGGAAAAGATCCATGGTAGAAAATGGTATGTTGCAGGTAAATTCTGCATGGATTATTTTAGCTGCGAGTGAATTAAAGGGGTTTTCCAGGGAGGTATCTTTATTTTATTTTTTAAAGGGGACAGGAAGGGTTAAAAATATTTAAAAAAAATATAATTTCACATATCACCATTCAAAGCTGTTTCGCTGCTGCTCTGGTCCCTGCTGCCATCCACATCCTGTTCCCAACTCGGCACACAGGAAATGGCGTACTCAGCCAATCACTGTTTGCAGCAGTGACCCGCTATTTACCGTGTCGAAACCAGGAAGTGGAGAGCATCAGGAACTGAAACAACAATGGTGGCGGATTGGTGAGGTTGACTAATGATTTTTCGATTATTAGCCTTTCTGGCCCTTTTATCTCTCCAGAAAACTTCTTTAAGAATTGTACGGAACGGATCTGGACCCATTCATTTTCAATGGGGCCGGAAAAGATGCGGACAGCACACAGTGTGCTGTCCGCATCCGCACTTCCGTTCTGCAAAAAAATAGAACATGTCTTATTCTTGTCCACAGACACGGACAAGAAAAGGCATTTCTATTAAAGTGCCGGCCATGTGCGGTCCGTGTTTTGAAGATCTGCAATTTGCGGACCGCAAAACACTTGTGGACGTGTGAATGGACCCTTAGGGTGCATTCACATGACCATATGTATGATGCGGTCCAGAAAACGCAGATCTGCAAAAAATACAGGTGTCGGCAAAACAGATAATAGGATATGTTCTTTTTTTGAGGGGCTGCAGAATAAACATACAGATGTGGATAGCACACAGAGTGCTGTCCGCAATTTTTTGTGGCCCAATTGAAATGAATGGGGGCATGGCTCTGTTACGGCAGTCTGAAAACTTTTTTAACCTCTTTAGGCCCCAAGGATAGTCTCTCTAGAGACCTCACTGCCTTCGAAGCGCTCTGCCTCCAATCATCTCCCCCCACACATTTAGTGTCTCTGGTTTACAGGCTGCTCCAGAGGGAGGACGACTCCGTTTCTGCCCTGCCTTTTGTAAAGGCATGGGAGAGGGAATTGGGGAAGTCATTCTCTTCTGACCAGAGGGAGAAGGCCTTTGTGTTATCACATAAGTCGTCCGTAAGCTGCGGACTCCAGGAAAAGAATTTTAAGATCTTGTCCAGATGGTACAGGACAACAGACCTGTTTACACTCCTTTTTCCCTTCTTGCCCTAGCACATGTTGGCGCTGTGGTCAGGAGGTGGGCAATATGACACACATCTGGTGGTACTGTAGTAGATTAACACCCTTCTGGAAGTCCCTGAATGACCTCTATGACCAGGTCAGCGGTAGTACAACCAGGTGGACTCTGGAGGGAGCGTTGTTTTCTATGTTTCCTGGTTCTATCTCCACGTTGAAAAAGGGCCTCCTGAGATTCTTTGTGCAAGCCGCTCGCCTGGTCATACCTAGATATTGGAAATCTATTGCCCCTCAGTTTAAAGACTGGCTCAACACCTTTAAGAAAATCCATAGAATGGAGGAGCTTTTAGCAGAAGATACAGGCAATACTAACAAATACTTAAAAATTTGGACCCCTTGGAATTTGTTCAAGGGTTCCAGTGAATTTCAATATTGGTTGAGCAGGGTTGATGTCAGTACTTAAGGGAATCATTTTTCACTACATTATTTTTTAGGACTCCTGGGAGTTTGTTTGAGAGCTCCAGGGAATTCTAACCACGGTTGAGCAGGATTGTTGTCAGTATTTAATGGTACCGTCTTTCACTACATTGCTTGTCAGGAATCATCCTTACCCCCCTCCTCCTCCTTACGTGTTTCCCGTCTTGTATTTGTGTATCGTTGTTCCCTGTCGGGGTTTCATTGCACATATATATCTGATGCTGTAATCTCTCCGCTTGCCATATGACTCGACAGTGTTCATCATCTCCCATATATGTAGTCTTTATGATTGTATGTTCATTTTTGTACACAGCCTCGACCTGCAATCGAGGTCTGTTTATGTTGTATCACATCGTTTCTCTGATCTAACTAATAAAAGTAATTGAACAACAATTGAAATGAATGGGTCCGCAAAAAAATAGAGATCAGAGAGCAAGCAAAAAATAACGCAATTCAGCCATTGTGCAGTAATAATGAAATTGTAACTTTATTTTGCAGGTTAATACAGTTGTGGAAATAACAACTTTATAGGTTATGTTTTACTACTGTTTTACAAAAAAAAAAAAATGTATTGCTTAAAAAGAATAGCTTTGTATTACCATATTCTGACACCCCTAACAGAGTCAGGGCAATTTTTTTTGCGGTGTGAGTTATAATTTTTATTGATACCATTTTGATAATTTTTTACTACATTTTTTACTACCATTTTGATAATTTTTTACTACATTTTTTAGGGGAAGCAAGTTGACCAAAAAACAAGAATTCTGGCATTGGAGAATTTTGTTTAGGAAAGTTAAATAAACATATACAAATATGAGACATTTTTTTACATTTATTTTTTTTGTTCCCTAAGGAGACTTGAACCTACGATCCTTACATCACTTGTATTATACACAGTCATTCTGACAGGCAAGCTTCTGGCAGGATGTAATAGCGGCAAGGACATGGATGGCCTGTCTGGCCGCACAGAGAGGCTGGTAATTACTGACCACGACATCTGGGGAGTTAAGATCCTTGGATCAGAGTTATTTACCCTTCTTCATTCAGTGAGAGCTGGGTGCTTGCTATATAATACAACCTGAACCTGCTATGATGGCGGAGGTTCAGCTCCTGAGCCTCCACCATTGCCATTGCAAAAAAAATATATGTCATCAATTTCAAGTATTTTGCATAGCATTTTTGATGGTGTGTTTCAATGTAACTTTTGTAACATTCGTTTTGAATTTGTGAAGTCCTGTAGAGAATCCTGCAGGAAAAACCCCAGTATTAAATCCATACTCAGGTCACGTGGCTTTTTTGAAAAAAAAAAAAAAAAAGGCCATAAATCCCATAGCCACGACAAAACATGGTGTACACCTAAATTTAGTTGCTGTGTTAAAACCTAAAAAATTACGGTAAAAACACTTAAAAAACACTGCAAAATACTGTGTATGGATCTAACCTTAAGCTGGGTCCAGACACCACAGAATTTCTTCAGCAGATTTTGATCCAAATCCATGGCTAATCGGAAATGAAACTGTGGCAGAATCTACATTCAAATAGTGGATTTACCATGGATTTTAGGTCAACTTCCGACGAGCGTGTCCAGTGTGGAAAACGCATTCCATGTGTGATCGTGATTTCCTGTTATGGATACTGCTCCTTGCACAAAATCGCACTGCATTATAATGATTCATGCTGTGTGTCTCTGCTTGACCTTGCATCTACTGAATTATACTGGTGCAATGAAATTGGCGTAAGTATAATTCAGTAATGGAGGAAGTGTCATTCAGTAGATGCAAGGTTGCACAGAGACACACAGCATTATAAATCATTATCCTGTGAAAGGGGCAACGTCCATAATGGGAAATCACGGTCTCACACGGAGCGTGTTTTCCGCACTGGACATGCTCGTCTGAAGATGGGATTTTTAAATTCTCATCCTCCACATAAACAGAATTGCCACTGAAAATCTGTGGCAATTCTGCCACATCTAGACCTTGCATAAGGCTACCATTGGGATATCTCTTGTTTTCGCTTTCAAACTGCACCAATAGGTAATAAATAATTGTTCACCCTTATCCAACTCTGGAGACCTGCAAGTATTTTCCATTCCTTCGGGTTCTGGTGTTTTTGAAGAAAAGTGTTGGCTACTGGGTTATTCTTTCCTCCAAAAAGCCTAGGACACCAAAGAGAATTGGCCCTCTCATGCCAGTCATGTTGACAGAAGAAGCCATGACAGTAGTGTGAAGAGACCATGAGAGCAGTGTGAACTTACTCATTGTCTAAGAAACACAACACCTGAAAAACGACGTGCTAGCCTGCCTTCACAGGCCCACACACATGAAGAAACGCACAAAATGTTGCCTCAGTCACAATGCTGGTTTTTCTATTATCGCAGTATGTCACGTGTGTTGTGACAGTCATGACATTACATGGCGGTTGTCATGGATGGCGTTAAATTAAGTTTTCTATTGTGTCGCCTATAGCTTGTAGAACTGCTACTATGGGAAGCACATAAATACTGCAAGCAAAGGGTTGCTGTGTTTCTGCATTGAAGTCGACACTCTGTTGGCCTCTGTAAAGTGAATGGAGCCCTATGGATATGTTCGACATAAACTCCAATGGATTCTCACGTGTATACCCCAAATATAAGGCTCAAATGTATGGCGCTCATGTGAGTCATAATGTAAAGCATTAGAAACTTCAGAAGAGTATATGGTCTACTTGATATTCCTCAGAAACAGGTTATCTGCTGCAGAAAACAGAGGTGTGATAATCCTGTCACTATACAATGGCCTGGAGACCTTCCCTAATGTCAAGAGCTGTGTGTGACATCACTGGGATCAGAAAAATATCAGTAAGGTGACAAAGGACAAGTCACATGTCTAGACAGAACAATCTTATTCAGCTAAAGGTGCATTTACATCAGTGCACATTTACAAAATTTGACTGTATAGGAAAAATCAGATGATCAACATTTAAAAATGATTTTTATATATTATTATTGACAGTTTTGTGTATTTACATTTGGAAATCATGAGATGTGCCTCAACAGCTTAATACATGTGCAGTAAACATATGTGGTCAGTTTTATATCGTACATACACTTTACTAGGCCGAGTCAGAGATGCTGGACAAACTAGCACAGCATGCTGCACTGTTTTGTCTGGCAAAATGGCAGAAACCTGATGCACCCTTAATATTCATTGGGGTGTGTTATGTGATATGGCACTTTTGTGGCTTTGCTCCTTATGACAGGATGAAGTGCACACAGTTATCGCCCGTCTCAGTGGATTGTGTCTGCCACGCCATGTCTGCTTGGACTTTTCTGCACACATAACGCAGGGGTGACTGGGTACATTAATGGCTGTAGTGCTTGCCTGTGAACAGTCATGTATACAGCAGAAAACATTTGTACCTAGGCTCATTCACAGTGACTGAGCCATGTGCAGGAGTTATATTGCGGCTCTGTAGTAGGGAGCCCGTGCAATCCATTATTATAATTCGTTTTTTCCTGAAATGTTACAACATTGCAACCTATGTATCTTTATCTTTATTATTATTCCTTGTTTATTGCTTTAGTTTTTCATGCTGACAAAAGGGGTGAATCTTTTCTCTATTAAACCACCACAAATGTATCAAATAAAAAGCACAAGTTTCATAAACTTTTCATATGTCAAGAATTCTGCATTACTGTGTGTTGTAGAAATTACAGATTTGCTACTTGTCCCCTCATTGTATCAGTCAGAGAATTATATGTCCGTTGGGCTCTGTACACTTACGTCTTATGCACACGACCGTTCCGTTTTTTTGCGGTCCGCAAACCGCGGATCCGCAAAAAACGGAAGCCGCCCATGTGCCTTCTGCAATTTGCGGAATGGAACGGGCGGCCCATTGTAGAAATGCCTATTCTTGTCCGCAAAACTGACAAGAATAGGACATGTTCTATTTTTTGGGCGGGGCCACGGAACGGAGCAACGTTTCTTTTGTGGCCCCATTGAAGTGATGCGGCTCGGATGCGGACCCAAACAACGGCCGTGTGCATGATGCCTAAGGCACTGTATATCTGTACACAGGGCACTTATAGCTCCATAGTTCAGAGTCACGGGGGCAGATATACTGACTGAAGGTACAAATGTCAGAGCAGAATGCGCCAAATTTATTGAGGCATTGGCACATCTCCAGGCAGTCCGTGTGCCAGAAATTCAAAAACCAAAATCAGTAGGTTCTGACAACTTTTATATTTATGTGGCTAGCTGAGATGAGAAATATTTGACGGCTGCTGTCCTCACTGTTGGATGCAGTTATCTTATGTGTGTGGTCAGATTAACACTTATACCACATCTACTAGTTTATTATGTCTATTCAGTATGGATCTCTCCTCTGAATAACAGAACTGTCTTGTGGCGGTCAGACAGCAGATGCTTATTTGGTGTCCCTACTGTTATACGATTGACATGATACATCTAGACTTTTATAGTCGGTCTGCCGCTGTCTGATGAGAACTCATTAGAGGGGACTAATCATGTAATTAGTGTACTGTTCCCACAGGAGACCTACTGGACATGTATGGACATGTGGAAAGTGGCATATAGACACAGAACCAGCAGAGTTGCTCACTGGTTTGTGGGATTCTGTTCCCTGGCCATACAGACAGCTGTTTTCTATATAGTCCTGGTCAGCAACACTGCGGGAGATTTACCAATGTTGGCGCAATTCATGCCGAACCTTTAGAGCTTGATATGAAAGTGGTGAAAGTTTAGACAAAATTTATCAAATGTAGTACAGAGCATAATAAATGAGACATGGTGCAGATTTGCGTCATTTTCATGGAAATTGTGACATTTCCAGCAATTGCAACATTTTTACGCCAGTCTTTGGGAGAAGAGCAGGAAGGGCTGAATTTGGGCAGCTCTTCAAGAACCTGCGACTTTTTACCATAAAGTCACAATTTCGCTTACAGTGTGCGACTTTTAGGTGTTTACGCTTGTCTGGGTTATGCTTACGACATCGCCTATATTTGCGTCTTCTCTCTGATAACACATTCATAAATGTGATGGTCCTAATGCCGCTTTATTAACCACGCTCACTTTTCTCAGCGGATTACTATTTTGGTGCGAATCCTTCATTATGGAGTGAATACTGACATAGTATGTGATAAATTTAGGCAGAAACAAGATGAGTTGTAATTTTTGTGCATTTTGCACTACTTTTTTGAGCAGATTAACGGGGTATTCTAGTAGGTAAAAGTTCAGGAGGGGATCCCCTTAAATGACCAGAGTGGCCGATCGCACGTGTGAGCGCCCACTCCATTCATTTATGGGAGTACAGCGCTCGGCTATCTCCAGAACTCCCATAGAAATGAATGGAGTGGCCATGTGCACGTGCGACCGTCTGCTACGGTTATTTTAGGGGAGCAGCAAGAAGCGTGCAGGGGGTACGGGGGCCTTGTTCTTGTGATCGGTGTGGGTCCCTGTGGATAGGGGATAACTTTTACCTACCGGAATACCCCTTTAATAGTTTCAAGTAGCAATAATATGTTATCTGGATTACTTAAAAAATAAAAATACATAGATGACAATACCAATAGAATAAAAAAGGTTTACACCAGTCTTTGTTTCCCCCCGCACTGGTGGAGAAAACGCAGACACTCACGATAAATTAGGTGCACCTCCGACAGAATGTGCTCCTGGAATAAAAATTACTCCAGCCCCTAAGGCCTCTTTCACACGGGCGTTGCAGGAAAATGTGCGGGTGCGTTGCGGGAACACCCGCAATTTTTCCGCGCGAGTGCAAAACATTGTAATGCGTTTTGCACTCGCGTGAGAAAAATCACGCATGTTTGGTACCCAAACCCGAACTTCTTCACAGAAGTTCGGGCTTGGGTTAGGTGTTGTGTAGATGTTATTATTTTCCCTTATAACATAGTTATAAGGGAAAATAGTAGCATTCTGAATACAGAATGCTTAGTAGGTGATCAATTGAGGGTTAAAAAAAAATAAAAAAATTAACTCACCTTCTCCTCTTGTTCGCGTAGTTCCCGGTCTCTTAATGATGAGTTGTGGGCTAAAGGACCTTTGGTGACGTCAGATCACATGCTCCAATCACATGCTCCATCACCGTGGTGATGGGCCATGTGATTGGAGCATGTGATCTGACGTCACCAAAGGTCCTTTAGCCCATAGCTCATCATTAAAGAAGTAAAGAAGAGACTGGGAACTACGCGAACAAGAGTAGAAGGTGAGTTAATTTTTTATTTATTTTTTAACCCCTCCAGCCCTATTTTACTTTGCATTCTGTATTCAGAATGCTATTATTTTCCCTTATAACCATGTTCTAAG